>NC_084797.1:45939813-46251764 GCF_963169125.1 Humulus lupulus
ACTACCACTACTACCACTACCACTAATACTATTACAACTTCTACCACTAGCACTATGACTACTAGTACTACTACTGCCACCACCACCACCTCCACCACCACCACTACTACCACTACTACCACTACTACCACCACTACCACTACTACCACCACTACCACCACTACCACTACTACCACTACTACTACTACTACTACTACTACTACTACTACTACTACTACTACTACTACTACTACTACTACCACTACTACTACTACTACTACTACCACTACTACCACTACTACTACCACTACTACCACTACTACTACCACTACTACTACCACTACTACTACCACTACTACTACCACTACTACTACCACTACTACTACCACTACTACTACTACTACTACTACTACTACTACTACTACTACTACTACTGTACTACTACTACTACTACTACTACTACTGCTACTACCACCAATACTACCCCAACTTCTGCTACTACTACTACTACTTCGACTACTGCAACTACTACTACCACCACCACTACCCCACCACCCCACTACCACTGCTACTACTTCTACCACTACGACTACTACTTCCACTACTACTACCACTACTACTACGATTACTACTACTACTACAACTACTACTACTACTACTGCTACTACCACCGATACTACCCCAACTTCTGCTACTACTACTACTACTTCGACTACTGGAACTACTACTACTACTACTACTACTACTATTTCTACTACTGCTACGACTACTACAACCACCACCACCCCCAACAACACCATCTCCACCACCATCACCAACACCCCCACCAGTACTACCACTACTACTACTTCTACTACTTCTACCTCTACCACTACTACTACCACAACAACAACCACCACCACCACCACCCCCACCACCACCACCACAACCGCGCTACCCAACTACCACTACTAATACAACTACTACTTCTACAACAAGCACTACTACTACGACTACTACTACTACTACTACTACTACTTCTACTAGCAATAAAACTACCCCTACCATTACCACAACCACTACTGCTACTCCTACAACTACTGCCACCAGCACTACCACTTCCACTACCACTACAACTACCACAACCACTACCACTACCTCTACAACTACCACAACTATTACTACTACTACTACTTCTACTACTACTAATATCATTACTACTACCACCACTACCACTAACACTGCCACTGCCACTACCACTACTACCACTACCACTAATACTATTACAACTACTACCACTAGCACTATGACTACTAGTACTACTACTGCCACCACCACCATCACCACCACCACCACCACCACCACCTCCTCCACCCCACTTCCCCACTACCACTACCACTACTATTACTACTTCTACTACTACTACTTCTAGTACTACTACTACTACTTCCACAACTACTACAACGACTACTACTACTAGTACAACTACTACTACTACTACTACTTCTACTACTTCTACCACTACTACTACGACTAATACTATTACTACTACTACTACTACTACTATTACTACTACTACTACTACTACCACCATCACCACCAACACCACCACCCCCACCACCCCTCCACTACTACTGCCACTGCTACTACTACTACTACTACCACCACCACCACCACCACTACTACTTCTACTACTACTACTACAACTACTTCTACTACTACTACCACCACCACCACTACTACTACTACTACTACTACTTCTACTACTACTACAACTACTACTACCACTACTCCCAATATTATTACTATCACTACCACCACCACTGCTACTACTACTACTACTACTACTACTACTATTGCTACTACTGCTACTACTGCTGCTACTGCTACTGCTACTACTGCTACTGCTACTGCTGCTGCTGCTGCTGCTACTGCTACTGCTACTGCTGCTGCTACTGCTACTGCTACTGCTGCTGCTACTGCTACTGCTACTGCTACTGCTGCTGCTGCTGCTACTGCTGCTGCTACTGCTGCTGCTACTGCTACTGCTACTGCTACTGCTACTGCTACTGCTACTGCTGCTGCTACTGCTACTGCTACTGCTACTGCTACTACTGCTACTGCTACTGCTACTGCTACTGCTACTACTGCTACTGCTACTGCTACTGCTACTGCTACTACTGCTACTGCTACTGCTACTACTACTCCTACTACTACTACTACTACTACTACTACTACTACTACTACTACTACTACTTCTACTACTACTACAACTACTACTACCACTACTCCCAATATTATTACTATCACTACCACCACCACTGCTACTACTACTACTACTACTACTACTACTACTGCTTCTGCTGCTGCCACCACCAACACCACCACCACCACCGGCATTACTACTACTACTACTACTATAATTTTCTTGTATTTTTTTCGATCTTTTGGTAGTTTACCAGTGGTAAGGTACTCGACAATAGGAGTCATCCAGGTCGGTTTTGTGCAAATTACTCTGACTTCCATTGACTTTTCCCCGATACATGGTTGTTCAAAGAATTCTATGGGGGCCACATTTAATGTGTTCTCTTCCTTGGCTATGGCGAGGCAAGCTAGAGCATCAGCATTAGTGTTCTATTTGCGAATGACCTGCTCGACAGAATAGAACTCAAATTTAGATAGTTTTATATTATTTATAATATAATGTAATACTATATTATTTTATAATATAATTTTTTAGTTTAAATAAATTTGACAAAGAGTGTCACATATTGTAACATATAATAGAGAGTTACAATATTTAGATATATGTGAATATCCAAATATGTAACATATTTGGTGTTACAAATTCAATTACAAATTTGTAACTTCCAAATATTACCTAATAATATGTAGATTGTATGTTACACATTTGAGATTGGATTTCACAAATCCATGATGAAATATGGCTGTTGGAGATATGTTTTTAACTCTCATTAGGTGTTTGGTGGTAACAAAATCATGTGGGAAAGGATTTGGGACGTTTTGGAAAAATGACTTTTTTGTGCTGAAAATAGCCTATGGCCGCGGCCACTGACATTCCCTGGCTGCGGCTTGGGAGACAGAGGCCAGTGGCCGCGACCACTGATAATCCCGGCCACGGCCAGTGAGGTTGATAGCCAATTTGATTTTTCAATTTTTTCCAATTTGAACGGTTCTAACATCCTAAATAACTCCCAAATCTCCATTTTAATTCCATAAACATCCAATTAAACATTGGTAACAACCATGGGAGTTGGTGGAATTTTAAATTCAAAGGGGTGTCTCAAACTCTATAAATTGGAGCCTAATGCTCACTTGTAAGACACACCATTTTCCATCCACAAAGCACTTGGATGGAAAATACACCATAGATGCTTGATAATTCCAGAGAGCTATTTCCTGGAGAGATCCCTTAGTGATTAGAGAATAGGGAAAATAAGCTTTTGGACAAAGGTTTGGAACCTTGTTCAAGTTGGTGATCCCCACTACTCTACACTTTGGTTATGTGAGACTCAGTTTTTTGATTAATCTTTTCATTCTGTTGTTCTTCTTGTATTATTATTGTATTGAGTTTGTAATCCTCTTCTTCTATTTCATTTGTTTTAGATTTTTAGTTCTTATAATTCTCTTCTTTCCCTTATTTCTATTTACTTGTATTTTGAGCAATTGAGTTGTAATATTTCTTTAATCAATATTATATTGTCTATTGTATTTTTGCATAGAGTTTTATTTGGTTTTACCATTTCCATTGAGCAATAACATATATTCTCTAACAGATAGTTCACCTTTAACGTTAGTTAGATAAGCTGCCATTTTGATTCCCTGAGCTTGGTACTGATTAGCGAGTTTTAGACTTGTTTTAGTGTGTCTACTTAGGAAGTATTTTAGAGGTTTAGGGTTGTTTTGTTATATTTTACGCTTGTTTTGTGTTGTTTTTGTTTATTTTCAGGTTTTGAAGGATTGGGATGATTTAGAATGAAAAAAAGATGCCAAAAAGCACAAAAATTTGTAAAGCTGTCAAAAATGCCTTTTCTGAGAGAGTAGAGCGACCTCGCTACTGTAGAGCGCGACCGCGCTAGGTTGCTGGAAATTGAAATTCGGCTGATTTTTAAATGAAGGGCATTTTGGTCCATTCACAGGGGCTAATTTAGGGTAACGAGTTCTGATGCGATTTTAAGAGGGGAAAAACGTGAATTAGAGAGGAGAGACAGAAAACAAGTGGAAGAGGAAGAAGAAGAAGCTTGGAGCAAGTGTGGGCGATCTATGACAATTCCCCATCTAGCTTCATTCTCTTTTTCTTTAAATTTTCTATGTTATTGTTTATGTTTAGTTTGATTATGGATATGAATATTGAGATTATGAGCTAAACACCTATTTAGGGATTTGATGGATATTGACTGAGATTATTCCATGGATTAATGCTATTTGATTATTCCTTCTTCCTTGTTTATGTGATTTGTTCATTTTTGTGCTCAATACATGTTTGAGATTGATCACCTTAAGCATGATTCATGATCCTAATATGAAATCTGAAAAGTGAATATTAGGAATGCTCTAAATGAATAAACATATGTTTTGATGTGAAACGAAAGTATTCGCATAGCTTATGTGACTTTTAGATTATTGCTTAATGCGAATTGTTTGTTGTACTATCTCAGAGATGCAATAGTTGACAATGCAATTTAGTACCTTCATGATCTGAAAAGAGTTTAGGTGATTTTATAATCTGTCATCTCAGAGGAGGAAGAAGAATAGTTGATTAGCATTAACAATTGGGTAATCAAAGCAATTGAAATCATATTCCTAATTTCACATCCATTGTTAAACCCTTTTTATTTATTGTTTTGCTTGTTGTGTTTTCTGCATTATAATTTTAAAAAATCAATTTTTATTGTTGCCAAATAGAAATATAAATCCAATTTGATTAGTACTTAGCTGCAATTCCCTTGGGTTCGACCTCACCTGTGTGAGTTACTACTTGTATGATACGTGCACTTGCGTGTAATAAAAATATCGCAATAGGTACTACCCTAATACTTGATTAACTATGAGCTGAGAATCTCTAAAGCATTGAATTGTTCTTGCTTTTAGCTCCTTTGCTATCCGAACTTCAGCCAATAATGCCTAGTACTCCGCTTTGTTCTTGGAGGCGTCGAAACCAAATCTGAGAGTCGTATGGAAGCGATGTCCTTTGGGTGAAATTAAAATTATTCCTTTCAAGACCCATTCTTGATTGTGGATCTATCAATGAAGAGTTTCCACTACTCTTGTATAGGTTCTCTCATTGGTTCATCCTGGAACACGGTACATTCAGCCACGAAGTTAGCGAGTGCTTGGCCTTTGATTGTTGTTCGTGGTTTGTATAGCATCTCTAATTGAGTGAGTTTGATGGCCCACTTCAACAAACGCCCCGATGTCTCAGGTTTTTGCAAGACCTGCCTTGAAGGTTGATCGGTTAAGGCGTGTATAGTGTGGGACTAGAAATATGGCCTGAGTTTTCTCGATGTCAGGATCAAACGAAACACAAGGTTTTTTATTAGAGAATATCTTTATTCAGCTCCCATAAGCCTCTTTCTCACATAATACATTGGTTTATGTGTTTGGTGTTCCTCTCAAACTAGCATAACACTGGCAGCATTTTCTGTTAGTGCTAGGTATATAAGTATAGATCATCCCCAACAGTTGGTTTGATAACACATGGAGCTCAGCTAGATGAGTCTTCAGGTTCCGAAATTCCTTTTTGCATTCTTCTATCCATTCAAACTGCCTATTTCCCCTAAGAAAGTTATGATATGAATTGTTGTATGTCTGTTTGTATGTTGTATGAAAAGCAGTGGATTGTTAGCATGCTGAACACAACATAACAAATGAGTTACTAAGGATATGACGTAACTCATAGGGTCGACGCGCCGATGTTATTTGAGGACCTGAGTTCCTGTTTACCTCATAGAGGAGGTCTTATCGGTTTGCTGGTTTCCTCAAGATTTGACATGAACAATAGGGGGTGTCATGATCACATGATGTATGATGTACGATTATGATTATGAATATGAGTATGGATTTAATATGAATATGATATTGTTACGATATAAATTGTCATGAGTTTAGGATACATATGTAGTTTTCCTTGTATTCTTATTGAATATTGTTGCATTTGTTTGTACTTCCTTACTGGGCTTTTAGCTCAGCCCCCTTACATTTCCCCTTTCATGTAGGCAATAGGGTTTCTCCTTGGCACGCACAGTGATGTGGGAAGTTCCAATGTCTAGGCATGTATAATGTGGGGTGTCCTATGAGTGATTGATATCGCCCAATAAAATCCTAAGCGGTCGCAGTAGTAATTGGGATATGTTGTATCCACAAAGAGGTAAAATACAAATAAAGATTAGATTAGTAAATAAAAGATAAAAATAAAGTAGAATTGAAGAGATGGATTTTGTGAAATTAAAATGATAGATTAGAGAAATTGATCAGATAAAGAGCATGTCAAGGTAGAAATGCAATGTTGTAAATCCTATTCTAATATTGATATTAATTCAAAACACAGTTGTGATTCAACACCATTAATTGCAACTGGAAGATGTATATGTTAAAATCACAAATTAATTAATCTAGATTAAATTGAATCCAACTCCTAATTTCATAGCATATTATATTATATATCCAAGAGTGACAAAATACCGCTAGCAGAATGCAGTAAAAGATATACAATATAACAAATATACTATAATAAATTAACAATCTAAGTTTCATAAGAAAAACATGACTGAACTTATGTAAACAATGCTGAGTAATTTTAGAAAATAAATTAGAAGATGAGAGACAAAATAATTAATGAGATATGGAGATGAAGCATAATAAGAATCAATATCACTATTGGAAATGAGAAGTACAACAACTACACTCTAACCTCACCAATATTTGTAAAATAGTCACTCATTTTTGTCACCTAAAACAAGCAAAACTAAGCTAGAAATAAGAAAAGAAACAAAATAACAAAGTGTCTTTTTCCACTATAAAATATGATAATTTTTTCCTACATTTTGGCTCTCTATTTATAGTGGAAATAGGACTCAAAATATGTAAAATCGTCCACAAAAGAAATGAGAAAGTGGCTTAAAAAGATGATGAAAATGGGACAAGTGGGATTTTGCCAGGCTAGGATTGGCTTTGGAAAAGTCGCTGTTGGTGGAGGGGGGGACAAGGAGGCCATGTGGCGCTTTCTTACTAGCTCTGCAGAAGGCATGGGACTATGGCGTCATGTGGATGGGACAGCTCATCAAATCGTGGTAGGCGCGCATTAGGGAGGCTTAAGGCGGTTCCAGTTCGGCTAGCTGCATGGCTCTGCTCGACTCCGTCAGGTGCTGGCACCTGAAGGCTTTGGGCCTGGGCTCGACCTGCGCTTATTTGGGCCATTTCATCTTAAAAAATGCCAATTTTTCATGATATCTTCAATGAGAATTTTATTTCCTGAAAATTGAACACAAATTAAATTAAAATTAATATTTTCAAATATAAAATATATTACAATAAATCCATGAAAATATTAATTAAAACTTAATTAATTTTAAACTGTAAGACTAATAAAATGATATTTTTAAGCACTAATCATGACTTAACTATCAATAAGAGCGCCAAGAATAATTAAGAACTTATGATATAGTATATGTTTTAATTATGTTAGTGAGACGTATTACTTTTATTTTATTTCCAAATACTGCATAAAGACACAACATTTTTTTTTTAAACTATTGGGCTCAAATTGCGTGTTTTATCCAGGCCCCACTGAACCTTTTCTCTAAAATGGTATTTTCAAATAAATATAGATTAGAGCGCTCTTTACATTCTCATGGACAGTTTTGGGTAAACGTATGTTAATATGGTAACTTATAAATTCGGGTAAATTCTCATTTACATCAATACATGATTGCCTATAAATTTATATATGTTATATCGGGTAATAAATGCATAATAAAATATGGGCCTTTATGAGGCGTGTAAAGAATCTCCGAGTCTTTTGGGATCCTTCACTATGCGTCATAAGTAGGCTTTCGCGAGCTGAACACATTCTTCAAGCTAGGTATTGTAGGATTAACCTGAACTGACATAGGTCATGTTTAGAGTTTCATGAGGGCGATCTGGGCAATGCGTATCCCGAACTAAGTTGTTGGTGCAAGAAGTGATCTGGAGACTACTGGGTTCTCGTCAAGTTGACTCGAGTTGTTCGCTCCAGAGTTAACGAGATACTTTGTATGCTTTCTTCATATGCTCGTCTGCCAGTTGTACCCCGTGCTGAGTAATTCAACTCATATTTTTGGGGTACAACATTTATAAATTATACATTTACATGGGAAATAAAAAGGCATATGTTTGAAAAACTAAAAAAAATCATAGAAGCATTAACAAAATGAAATTCCCATATAAATAGTTAAGTGGAAAAAAAACCATGTATTGTGTAAATTCCTCTTATGTTTTTTTTATTATTATTTTTTTAACAAAAGACAACAAATAGAAAAAAAATTGGAATGTGATGCAACAAGTAAAAATTCTAATTAAATTGAAATGTGACAAAATATGTACAGACAAAATAGACTAAAAATTCAAGTCATTATATATTTGTTAGAATATTTCTCTGAAATATTACTTGGTCTAATTCCAAATTTATAAGATTCAAAATACTTTTATAAAGACACGAAATGTTAAGCAAATTTGAATTTTGTTTCACAATTCTTATCAAGATAGAATTCTATTTTAAGTAATTTCTTAAATTATTCAACTTAGATTTGAGAAGGAATTTCAATCGAAATCATCCTCAAAGTCTCCAAAGAATACAAGTTCACAATATTATGTGAACTATGTCAAACTTGATTCCATCAAAAGTTACATAAGAAACTTGGTCTATAAGTAGGTATGCGAACTACATCAAACTTGATTCTTTAAAATGATACAAGTGTACAAAAGTAATTGAGTTACATCAACCGAAGTATGTGTTGAGATAATTGGTTAAATGCAATGGTTAAGTAGTCTTACACAAGGTGGTGTAAAATACTTAACAATTTCACTTAAGTTGAAAATATCAAATTTTGTTGTAGGCATCTATAATTAACTTTTTTGGTTCTAAAGTGATACAATGATGTATCCAAGCATTCCTTAAAAGTTTGGAGTTATTTGGAGGTGTTTAAGGGCATTTTCGGATACCTTAGGTAATGGGATCACAATATGTCACAACCTATATGGCGACATGTTGCCTGTAGCCGTTAAACCATTAATGGCTACAATAGGTGATATGTTGTCAGGTGTTGCAAATTTTCTTATGATATGCAAATGTATACAATCACTAGCTAGTAATATAATGATAAATAATTTTATCCTCTCCTCAGGGATTGTGTTTAGACAAATGTAGTAATAGTCAAAACCAAACAATTTGGAATGAAAATAAACAAAGGATTCAATCAAACTAAATTGAAAAAGGAAATGAAGAAAAAATAAACTAAACACTCAAACTAAATTAGAACATCAACCAAATGATGAATAAGATGATTATATAGCTACTAATTCCCCTAGCATGCAATTCTAGGTAAAATGTGGGCAACCAATGCGACAACAATTCTGGATAAAATGCGGGCAACCAATGCGACAACAATTCTGGGCAGAATTGATTAGGTAATTAAATTATATTAATTTTTTTTCCAAAGCAATTAAGGTTCAATTATTTAATTAATTAACATAATCCTATGCTTAATTAATGTCAAGAACATCAATTTAAACACAGACCTTCTAAGTCATGCAAGATGATTATATATTCCTATATTATTACAATTTAAAACCTAAAGGGTAAAAACATGCATCAATCAAGTTTTGTATCCATTAATATTAATCTTTCCAGCATTAATGCTAGTTTAATCACCTACAAATGTTGGCCGAACAAAAGCAAGCATTAACCATTTTACCAGTTGATTGAACAAAACCTCAAACTTGCTTTAAGCATTCAATTCACTAATAAATACTCACAACACATATTGGGGTTCTTTAGTATCTCTAACCCAAAAGAGTTTAGTTTATAATCAACATTAAGAAAGAAATCACAATAATTTCAGTCACAAACTCCATATTAATCTAATAAAAAGGTTCAAATACAAGAGTGATATATGAGTAGAGATATCAAATCCAAACACTAGAAGCCAAGTGATGCTCGTCTCATCTTCTACTAATTTTCTCCTCTCCTTCTTCTTGGCTGTGATTAATCCTCAAAATGGGTTTGAAAATGTAACAGGCGGCTGGTTCTTTCTTCTCCAATGGTGTCTATCTTTAATGGGGAAGAAAACGAATGAGAGTTCATTATCTTTCCCTTTTTAGGATTTTTGTTTTGGAAAATTTCATCTTTCTCACGTGCAAGGGCTCTTTAGGGATCCATATAAACACATGGACCAAATGTCTTCTTCAGAAAAATATCACCTCAGCACCCACTTAAATCATAATCCACATCATCCTCACAAGTCACCACCAAATACTAAGAAAATCCAATGCGGCCGCATACTTGAGTTTTTTCTGCTTTACAAAAACTAAATTAAAAAAGTTATATATCCTACAAGGAACTATGTCATACATCAACAAAGTAATTTTTAAATTTTCCAATTACTTTGAGCCATTTTAAATCATTTCTTAGCAACAATAAACACCAAATTCAACAAGAACCAACACACACACAAAACAGACACAAAGAACAATATCACTCTAATTCGTTTATTTTTATAAGCCTAAAAGTGCCTAAGATAACTCTATCACTACAAGAAAAAATGTTATTTACGGCAAATTTATTTGCGGCGAATAATGCTTTCCGCAGCAAATAAAAACAGTATGAGTTAAGGGTAATATTAGCGGTCATATGACATTATTTGCAGCGAAGATTTTGCCGCAAATATTGAAAAAAAAGTAAATAAAATTGGAGGGAAAATCTCGCAGTCATTTATTTAGCAAGTATTTGCGACGATATTTTATTATTTGAGGCGAATTATTTCGCCGCAAATAAGTTTAGGATTTCTAAACGAGTTAATGAAACGATGCCGTGTGACTTATTTGCAGCGATTTTCCTTGGTTATTTGCGGCGAATAGGTTCGTCGCAAATAATGTGGTCAATAAACAGAACCGCCCTCCTTCTTCTTCCTCATTTGTAATGACCCACTAATCTAGACTATTTGGACCATTAACGAAACTATACATAAAACGTACATTTTTACGAAAATACCATAATTTATTGAATAACTTGCAAAATAAGAGTTATTTACAAATAAACAGAATACTAAGAAGGATTATGGGATCCCATTGTTTTTAAAACAAAAGATGATTTAAAAATAAAAGACATTACATATTTGGTGCGGAAAATACACATAAAATCATAAAAAAATTAAAAGGAGACTACATCCTCGAATCGAATAACGCTCGGCCCCTTGACTCCATCCATCATCGATACACATCCTCCAAGCGTCACGAATCTTTCCACCACTAAAGCTTATTTCCTGCACATAAACAGAAAGGAATGAGACTAATGCCCAGCAAGGAAAAATCTAACACATAGTAATAAACATAAACATAATTTCATAATAACGCAAAGACATATCATAACACATAATTCACTTATTATAATGGCCATTATTACTTGGGGTCCCATAGACTAAACAAGCTTATGCCCATGAGATTAGTGGGGTCCTACCAGCTAAATAGGCATATGCCCACAATCTTTTTGGGGTCTTGTTAGTCAAATAGGGCATAAGCCCAAGCCTACAACAAACACATGCATAACAAATTCATAACACATTCATAACATATCATAACATAACACATAAGATAACATAAACATAAACATATAGATTCTAGCCTATTTTCCTTACCAAAGTTACCGGGATAAAATGGACTGAGTTGGGACTTTTTGGAACACTCCTAAAACCACAATGAACAAGAGTGAGTCTAAAGAAAGGAGATGAAATGAAAGAGAATAGGAAGACTAAACCATTAAAACAAAATATGCTTACCACAACTTAAGTGCTTAAGAACTTGGTTTCCCTAACCAAAATAAGAATGAGGTTAGGAAATTGAGTAGAAGACTAAGAGAAAGGAAACATAATACAGAAAGGAACTAAAGTTTTGGTTACCTCAAAGATTTGCAAGATCAATCTAACCTCCACCGAAATACTATAGAACTCACTTCCCAAAGTGTTTGATAAGCTTATGATGTTTAAGCTTATAGTTTTTCCCCAAACCAGGTGTTTACACTCTCACACTCACTTAACACTAGCAGCTTCTGAACTTAGAGCAAATGGTGAATAATGGCTGGGTACTAGGTCCTATTTATAGAGTTTGGGAATGAAAGTATCTTGATTTTACTTGAATAAAAATAATGGCTTTTTAGGTGAAAATCATTTGAATAATCGTTCAGCAGAGGCTGAAGACTCGTTCAGAAGATGCTGGACTTATGGAGGAGTTTGAATGGCTGAAAGGAAAAGAATTCAAAAGTATTTGAAAACATGTTGGAGGAGGCGATATATCGCCCCCTATAGGCGATATATCGCTTGGACCATTGTTCCCGAGGCGACCGTGCATCGATTCGTGTTTTCCGTATCTACGTGCTGCGATATATCGCCCCCTATAGCTGCGATATATCGGCACATGCTGAATATTTAAACACGAATTTACACATTTTTAGCTAAGTTTGAATGGAGTAAACAGCCTTGACTAAGCCTTTAACGTACTCAAAGCTGCTGACTGACCTTATAACATTCAAACTTTACCCTTATTTAATTTAATCCTCAAAAATACTTAATCCTTAATTACCATTCATAACATGTGCTTAAAATCCTATTGGTTGATGTCTAAACCTTATAATATAATAAATATAACCCTTAATATGAGTCACATTAATCAAATCTTAGGTTATACTTAATATTCTTAAACTATAGGTTAAACTTAGAAAATCTATAAGTACTACTATGAGTGTCCAAATAATTCCCGGTCTGAACCAAAAATCCATAGTAACAAAGATAACACTAAACATACTATAATACTACTAAACAATTAGCTAAGTAAAGTTCTTGGACTCTACAATTCTCCCCTACTAAAAACAATTTCGTCCTCAAAATTTACTTACCAAATAACTCCGGATACCGGCCTTGCATGTCCTCTTCCAACTCCCACGTTGCCTCGAGTTCAGAACTATTGCTCCATAGGACTTTAACTATAGGAAAGCTCTTGGACCGTAACTGCTTCATCCCCCTATCTAGGATGATAACCGGTCGTTCCTCGTAACTTAAGTCTTTCTGGAGCGCTATGGTATCGTACTTGAGGACGTGAGATGGGTCTGACACATATTTGTGTAGCATCGAAATGTGGAAGACGTTGTGACTATCGGCTAGTGTTGGCGGTAGGGCTAGTCTATATGCAACTGGTCCCACTTTGTCCAATATCTCAAAAGGACCTATGAATCGGGGACTGAGCTTGCCTTTCTTCCCGAACCGCTTGACACCCTTCATAGGAGATATCTTCAGGAATACTTGATCTCCAACTTGGAACTCCACATCGCGTCGCTTGGTATCCGCATAGCTTTTCTGACGGCTTTGAGCAGCAAGCATACGCTGTCTAATAAGCGCTACTGCTTCTTGAGCTTGTCTAACAGCTTCGGGCCCTAGAAGCTGCCTTTCTCCTACCTCGTCCCAGTGCAACGGTGATCGGCACCTTCTTCCACATAGCAACTCATAAGGTGCCATCTTGATCGTCGACTGGTAGCTGTTGTTGTACGAGAACTCGATCAGCGGTAAGTACTTGTTCCACGATCCTCCGAAATCAAGTACACAAGCGCGTAGCATATCCTCTAAAATTTGAATCGTACGCTCGGACTGCCCATCTGTCTGAGGATGGAAAGCTGTACTAAGACTTAACTTAGTACCCATGGCTTGCTGTAAGCTTCTCCAAAATCTTGATGTAAACACTGATCCTCTATCTGACACTATCGTCTTGGGGATTCCATGCAATCGTACAATCTCTTGGATGTAGATGTCTACATATTGGTCTGCTGTATAAGAAGTCTTAACAGGCAGAAAATGAGCCGACTTGGTTAGACTATCTATGACTATCCAAGCAGAATCATGCTGCTTATTCGTCTTTGGCAGACCCGTCACGAAGTCCATGGCTATATCGTCCCACTTCCATTCCGGTATGCTAAGCGGTTGCAATAATCCAGCAGGCCGCTGATGCTCTGCTTTCACTTGCTGGCATACCAGACACTTGGATACATACTCCGCTATGTCTTTCTTCATCCCAGGCCACCAATAGACTGCCTTGATGTCATGAGTCATCTTGGTAGACCCTGGATGAACTGAGTACGGGGTGCTGTGCGCTTCTTCTAGGATCATCTTCTTAATACTCTGATCGTCTGGCACGCATACCCGTTCCTTATATCTCAATAAACCTTGACTGGATATTGAGAAATCTGTAGTCTTGCCTTCTCTGACTGCATCCATATGTGTTGCTAGTGTGCCATCATGTCTCTGACCATTACGTATGTCTTCTAGCAGATTTGATTGGATAGACAAGTTAGCCAGCTTGCCTACAACCATTTCGATTCTGGCACTGATCAGCTCCCGCTGAAGCGGCTTTTCTATTCTGGATAAGGCTGCTAAGTTCCCATAACTTTTTCGGCTAAGTGCATCGGCAACTACGTTTGCCTTCCCCGGGTGGTATAGGATTTCGCAGTCGTAATCCTTTACTAATTCCAACCACCGGCGCTGCCTCATGTTAAGCTCCTTCTGAGTAAAGAAGTATTTTAAACTTTTGTGGTCCGTATAAATCTCGCACCGTTCTCCGTAAAGATAATGGCGCCAAATTTTTAACGCAAAGACCACCGCTGCCAACTCCATATCGTGAGTTGGATAGCGTTGTTCATACTCCTTTAACTGACGTGAGGCGTAGGATATCACCCTGTCATTCTGCATTAGTACGCATCCCAATCCTAACTTTGATGCATCGCAGTAGACAACGAACTTATTGTTGGGTGTTGGGACACTAAGTACTGGTGTTGAGCAAAGCTTATCCTTAAGTAACTGGAAACTTTCCTCACACTTATCGTTCCAGTTAAACTTTTGTTGCTTCCGAGTCAGGTTGGTGAGTGGAGTGGCTATCTTAGAAAAGCCCTCTACAAACTTTCTATAGTAACCTGCTAGCCCTAAGAAGCTTCTTACTTCCGACGCGTTCTTTGGTCTAGGCCAATCCTTCACGGCCTCTACCTTCGATGGATCTACTGCAACTCCGTCTTTTGATATGATGTGCCCGAGGAACGCCACTTGTGAAAGCCAAAACTCGCATTTCTTGAACTTCGCGTAAAGTTGGTGCTCCTTCAATTGCGTCAAAATCATCCTCAAGTGTTCCTCGTGCTCCACTTCATCCTTGGAGTAAATTAAAATGTCGTCGATGAACACAACGACGAATTTATCCAAGTAGTCTTTGAAGACCCTATTCATTAAGTCCATAAACGCGGCTGGCGCGTTAGTAAGACCAAAAGACATAACCAAGAACTCGTAATGTCCATAACGAGTCCTAAAGGCTGTCTTAGGGATATCTTCTCCCTTTACCTTGAGCTGATGATACCCGGACCGTAGATCGATCTTAGAAAATACAGTTGCGCCTCGGAGTTGATCAAACAAATCATCAATCCGAGGTAGCGGGTATTTGTTCTTAATTGTTACTATATTCAGCTCTCGGTAGTCTATGCACATGCGCATGCTTCCGTCCTTCTTCTTCACGAATAGTACCGGAGCTCCCCATGGTGAATGGCTTGGCCTAATGAAACCCAAGTCTAGGAGTTCTTGTAGCTGCGTCTTTAACTCCTTGAGTTCCGTAGGTGCCATCCGGTATGGTGCCTTAGAGATAGGCTCGGTGCCCGGTACTCATTCTATCGTGAAGTCTATTTCTCTAGTTGGCGGCAATCCTGGCAAGTCATCGGGAAATACTTCTGGAAATTCTTGTATGACTCGAACATCTCCAACCTTAAGTGATGTCTCCTTCTCCACACTCGTGATGTTGGCTAAGAATGCTTGGCATCCTTTCTCCATCATTCTCTGAGCTTTGAGAGATGACACTAACGGTGTGCGTAGTCCTGAAGCTTGTCCCATGAAGCACAATTTCTGGCCGTCAGGAGTCTCGAACATCACCTTCTTGCGTCTGCAGTCGATAGTTGCGCCATGCCGTGCTAGCCAATCCATGCCTAGTATGACGTCGAAGTCTTTGATCACCAGCTCTATCAGGTCTCCTTCTAGTTCCTTGTCCTCAATCTTGATTGGTACGCCTCGTACAATTCGTGATGATAGATGTTGTGAAATTTAAAGCTATTCAAGTGCACACAGTCGCAAACTTGTAATAAAATGGTAAAACCAAGTATCGTCCTCAAGGACTGATTTATCAATTACCAATCAATTAATCCCTTAATTCTATTTGATTAAGCAATTATCAGAGATTTTAAACTAAGAAAAATACTAACAAAGCGCAGTGAAGAATTAAACAAATTAACAAAGAAAACACAATTAGGACAATTATGATTCTCTATTTTTCCACCCTGTTATTTCCTAATGCAAGCATCTATATCTCCTTTTCTCTATTCAAGAATAAGTTGCAACAACAATTCATAATCTGGTCAAGACTTATGAAATTCAATCTAAATGACAACTTCCTATATTTCTATGGTAAGTTGAATCATGTAGAGGGCATTAGCCACACAACTCAGAAAATAAGAAAATAACCTAGATACTTTCGTTCTAAATTAAATTTGCATCCAAACAATCAAAGCATATCAAATTTCACTTTTCAGATTTTAATTTGATTCATAAAATAGCAATTAGAGGTGATCAATCAATAATCGCACAATTAACATAGATTGCAAGGAATTGAAAGAGATGAAGAAGAATATCAACTTTGCATTAAACCATAACAAGGGTTTCCAAAAGATTCACATAAAAGCCCTAAAAGAAAATTTAGCCTATGATCTTCATTCTAGCAATAAGATAATTCAATTACAAACATGAAAATTGACAGAAAAAGATGATGAAAACTCAGGGACGAATCCTCCAATATGGTGTTCTTACTCCAGCCGTCGTCGTCTCTTTAGCCCTCTTTCAGTCGCATATATGATTCCCCAAAAACCCTACTGAAAATTCCCTCTGGAAAAGACTGAATTGCCCATAAAAAATAACCAATTATGCCAGAAATCGAGACCCCAGCGCTATAGCGCTACCATTGTAGCGCTGTAGCGCTAAACTCAGAAACAAAACGGGGAAAAACTAGGCACCAGCGCTGTAGCGCTCTTTTGGTAGCGCTATAGCGCTAAAGTCAGGAACTATATTCCTGAAAACTGCTTCCCAGCGCTGTAGCGCTGATGTTGTAGCGCTGTAGCGCTTAAGTCAGTGCTGAAGCTCTTCAAGAATTCTTCCTAGCGCTACGGCGCTCCCAAGGTAGCGCTGTAGCGCTACTTACAGAAACACCCAAAAGTCACAAATCCGTCTCGATTTCATTCCATTTTCGCTCCTTTTCAATATTTGCAACACTTAACGTCAATTACCCTGAAACAAGAACAAACGAGCATAAATCTGAAATAAAACAATCCAAACTAAAGAAAAATAACCTAAAAACTAGAACCATAAACGAGCCTAAAACTCGTTTATCAAACTCCCCCAAACTAAATCTTTACTAGCCCTCGAGTAAATCCTAAGTTAAACTAACAAAACGAAACAAACACAAAACGAACACATTAAACCATCATTACTATCTATACTACTTTGCCAAAACTCATGAAATCTCAATTGCAATAACAAAAACCAGAATTTCAGCTCAATTGCCTTAAAGTCCGATTTGTAAAGTTCAATTAGGGAAATCACAAATATATCATGAAAATGACTGCAACATTTGGACTCTATCATATATGCTCAACTCCTTTCAGACAATTCCACAAACCAAATTTTCAATACGCTTGCATCACTTGACCTTCTCCACTAATGTCAATAACATGTGTTTTGAAATCAAGAGGACTTTCACAGGTTATAGCTTGGCTTAGGCAGGGGTAGATAAAATTGTCATTTAAGCTCAATCGTTACCATAAGCATAAAACCTTAAAACCAACCAAATTTTTCTTTACCACACCAAAAATCACCCTTTTATACAATTAGAGAGAGAGATGACAACACTTTTCATTATTTTCTTCTTTTCTTTTTCTAGACTTATCACATTTTTTTTTTCTTTTCAAATCACACTCCCCCAAACTTATTATTTTCTATACATATATATAATCAAGGAGTGTGACAAAGTGATATTATTTTTTTTTTTCAAAGACTTCTCTCTCTCTTTTTTTTTTTGTACAATCATACTGTATTCCCATCATACCAACTTCTTACTATTTTTCCTTCTTCTTTCCCACAGATTATATGCTTATGATAACAAAAGGAAAGGAAAACAAAAATAAAGAAGTTAAGAAATTTAGGCTCAAATAGTATGATCAAGAACAAAAACCAAGTTCAAGGCTCAAAAAGGGTAACTAAGGATAATTAAGTCAAGGTCGGCTTGAAAGGCACAATCGATCCAATAAAATTGCCTAAATCACTTTTCTAAACACATGTCATCAAGAATTTCGCCTCAAAAGCCAAATAATGCAAGTTCTATCGAATTCAAATTGTCATACCACCAACCCTAGTCCAACATATATAATAAACTCCAAAATGTTGCATTTTCAAAACATATTAAAAATTTCCCACAAAACCTTTAAATTAAACGCTAAACCAATTGAACCAAGCACACAGTTGAATTCAATTTCCTTTTCATGAGCAAAAACAAAGCAGCAACAGACACGAATGATGGTTGAACAATTACACTACAACTCAAAAACAAATAAAAACAGAAAAATAAAAACAAAGACAGAAAAATAAAAAAAAATAAGCCCCCCCCCCCCCCCCCCCCAAACTAAAGATGCACATTGTCCCCAATGTGATAAAAAATAAAAACAGAGGAAGAGAACTTACCTTACCAGCCACATCAGTATGGCGGTGGTGGTGGATGGAAGGAAGGACCTTCGAAAGGCTGAGATTGCGGAGGTTCAGGTGCAGGAAAACCAGCAAAGGACGGTGGTGGAGGCGGAGGGTAAAACGGCGAGTACAGTGGATAAGGTGGAGGTGGAGCAAAATACGTGCGATCTGAATCATCTAGCGACCAGCGGTTCTCCAAATTGTTTAGTTGAGCCACATGACTCACTTCATAATCATAACGCTGGCCTAAATACTGATTCACCATATGCTGCTGCTGAACCACATATTGATTCTGTTGGATTAGATAATCCAACTTCTCATTAACTTGCTGCAAGCTTGAATTGCTATCGCTACCCACTAAAGCTGGTTCATCTTCCTCCTCCACAGCAGCTTCCATACGGCGCTTTCCCTTTTTTCTTGCTTGTGGCACATATAAAGAAGGCTCGGGATAGTCATTCATCAGATTAATGGATAATGGTTGCTGCAGCGAATGATAGATATCAGTAACGAACTCTGGGACACCAGCCTTACAGCACAACATTGTGATGACTGATCCATGGGCTAAACCGCCAGTAGTGTGCCCTTTTTCAATGAAATTGATGTTGGCCTTAATCCAAATACCCGGATTAACACTCATCCCTTGCATCAATGCGTACATTAATAAGGCTCGATCTTTAGTCATATCAGATACATGACTAACAGGCATGAATCGAGCACAAACAAAGAACGCCCAAAATCTCGCCTCCCTGTTAAGCTGGCATGATGCTATACTTTTAGGGAGGCTGCCAGATAAATTCCAAGGGGCGCCTTCAAAACACAGTTTATCATCCACAACCGCAAAATCTATAGAACCGCCCAAGAATTGGGCATATTCCTCCTCCGCCTGTTTGATATGCGGGACCTTGAACACCATGTTAATCGCTTCAGCAGTGAAGGGTACACGTTTCCCTCGAACAAAGACTGTGTCATTGTGTTTGTCTCGTAAGTTGGCATAAAACTCATACACCAACGACACATTAGCCTGAGCCAGCCTTGTTACAAAATCGCCCCATTTCCTATTCATGAGATTCACCCGAACCCGTTCAAAAATCGGATGAGCAAACGGTTCAGACTGAAATTCCACTTCCCTCTCGGAGATCAAAGGCTTCCTGACAAATTTCTCATACCGCTCCTGAGCCTGGAAATTGATAAATCGAGTCTCATCATACTCATGCTCAGAACTTTCTTCCCTAGATTGAGACGCAGAAGCTTGCCCCTTTCCCTTGTTTCTACCCGCTCTTTGCTTGGGTGCCATTATCTCTATGATCACCAAACCACAAGACAAAATTTTTACAGCACCTCCCCTATTAATGGACCCTTTTCCTCTTCACAAACAGTAACAATATTCAACCTTAAGCAAATCAACTAGAATCCCCAAACCCAAACCACAGAAAGGATTTACCCTCTTCAATCAAACAAGGCCAGCAAATCCCAAATATCACAGCAACACAAATCGTAAGAGGAAAGGAAAGAAGGCCACTTACCAAGCCTTTGCTATAGATTCCCTTACACTTGAATGTGAATACCCCCTTTAGAATTTCCACTTTTTGCAAGAAATTAGATCAATGAATTCTTAGGGTTGCAAAACAGATTTGGGGCAAAATTGAAATAGGTTGGAATGGAAGGGAAGAAAGAAGGAAATAAGATGAAGAATGAAGGAAAAATGGAGGGTGTGTGGGGAAATTTCTGGAAAAAAAATGCTGTAATGGAAAGGCTATGGAGGTATGGAGAGGATAGGAAGAAGAAAATAAGGATGAAGAAAAGAAAGAAGAAGAAATGAGGGAAAAAAATCGCACCTTTCTGATTTTTAAGTGAATTACTGGGCCGAGCGCTATAGCGCTATATGAGTAGCGCTATAGCACTTATACGCGATTTGGGAGTGGGCCTCTGGAACCAGCGCTATAGCGCTGGTTTAATAGCGCTGTAGCGCTTGTTCCCCTCGAATCTTCTGTTCCTCTCTGAGAAGAGCGCTATAGCGCTGCAAGTGCAGCGCTGTAGCGCTATAGCTCCTGAAACCACCACTTTTTATTTTTTATTTTTATTTTTTTATTTTTTTATTTTTTTTCTCTTTTTCACGATTTTCACAGTTCAAAAATACATGAAAAAAAATAAAAATAAAAATAACAACTAAATACAAAATCCCATCATTGTTCAAAACCAAATAAAATAAAATAAAATTCACAACTGAGAATGCCTTCTCAAAGCGCTGTCTTTAACGTCATTTAACCGGACGCTGGATCCCTCTTCAAAGAGGCTTCAGAAGAAGGACAGACTTTGCTTGATCAACAGTACCACCCAAGTAAGGTTTCAATCTCTGGCCATTGACTTTAAAGGAATCACCTGAATTGCCCCGAACTTCTACAGAGCCATATGGAAAAGCTTGAACAATAGTGAAGGGCCCTGGCCATCTTGACTTCAATTTGCCAGGAAACAGTCGAAGTCTTGAATTGAACAGAAGTACCTGCTGCCCTGGTTGGAACTCCCTTCTGATTAAGTTCTTGTCATGCCAAGCCTTTGTTCTTTCTTTATAAATCTTGGCATTCTCATAAGCCTCATTTCTGAACTCGTCAAGTTCATTCAGTTGCAACAGCCTTCGTTCACTAGCAGCATTCCAATCAAAATTCAACTTTTTCATAGCCCAGAATGCCTTGTGCTCCAATTCAACTGGTAGATGACACGCTTTACCAAACACCAACCTGTAAGGAGACATGCCTATCGGTGTTTTGAATGCAGTTCTATATGCCCAAATCGCATCATCTAACTTTTTCGACCAATTCTTCCTCGAACTGTCAACGGTCTTCTCCAGGATGCTCTTGATTTCTCTGTTCGAAACTTCAGCTTGCCCATTTGATTGAGGATGGTAAGGCAAAGCTTTTCGGTGATAAACTCCATAACGAGCCAGCAATGCATCCAGTTGCTTATTCACAAAGTGTTTCCCTTCATCACTAATCAGAGCTCGGGGAGTACCAAATCTAGTAAAAATATGTTTCTGCAGAAAATTAAGGACAGCTTTACCGTCATTGGATCTAGTTGCTGCAGCCTCCACCCATTTGGATACATAATCCACTGCCAATAGAATGTATTCATTGTTGTAAGATGGTGGAAAAGGCCCCATGAAATCGATGCCCCATACGTCAAACAGTTCCACCTCAAGAATCCCTTGTAGAGGCATTTCGTTTCTCCTCGAGATATTGCCAGTTCTCTGACATCTATCACAAGCCTTGACAAAAACATTGGCATCCTTGAATAATGAAGGCCAATAGAAACCGCTTTGTAATACCTTAGCCGCTGTTCTTGATGCTCCAAAATGCCCTCCGCATTGTTGAGTATGACAGTGATTAAGAATGGCCTGCATCTCTTCTTCAGGAACACACCTTCTGATAATCTGATCAACACAATGCCTATAGAGAATAGGTTCCTCCCAATAGTAGTGTTTCACCTCAGAAAAGAATTTCTTTAATTGCTATTTTGACATTTCAGGAGGCACAATCTTGGCAACTAAGAAGTTCACTATGTCTGCAAACCAAGGGACAGCTAAGGTTTCACTTACCCCAAACAACTGCTCGTCAGGAAAATGATCATTGATTTGCACTGCTTTCTTATTTTCAGTCTCCTCCACCTCAAGTCTAGAGAGATGATCAGCTACCACATTCTCGCTGCCCTTTTTGTCACGAATCTCCATGTCAAATTCTTGAAGCAACATAATCCATCTAATCAGGCGGGGCTTGGCATCTTTCTTTGACATCAAATATTTAATGGCAGAGTGATCAGTGTAGACAATCACCTTATTACCAATCAGATATGGTCTGAATTTATCGCAAGCAAACACAATAGCTAGCAACTCTTTTTCTGTAGTGGCATAATTCAGCTGAGCATCATTTAGAGTCCGGCTATCATAGTAAATAGACCTGAATACCTTGTCAATCCGCTGTCCCAGAACTGCCCCCACTGCGTAATCACTGGCATCACACATCAACTCAAAAGGCAATTCCCATCTCGGAGCTATCACAATTGGAGTAGAAATAAGCTTTTCTTTCAAGAAATTGAACGCCCTCAAACATTCGTCATTAAAATCAAAGACAACTCCATTCATAAGCAGATTCGAAAGAGGCTTAGACACCTTTGAGAAATCTTTGATGAATCTTCGATAGAACCCAGCGTGACCAAGAAAACTTCTAACTCCTTTGACTGAAACTGGTGGAGGCAGCCTTTCAATGGTAGAAATTTTTGCTCTATCTACCTCAATTCCCTCACTTGAAATTTTATGGCCAAGAACAATCCCCTCTTTCACCATAAAATGGCATTTCTCCCAATTCAACACCAGATTAGCCATCTCACAACGACGCAGCACGTTCTTCAAATTACCCAAACAGAGGTCGAATGATGAGCCAAAAACAGAGAAGTCATCAATGAAAATCTCAATACACCGGTCTACCATGTCTGAAAATATGGCCATCATGCACCGTTGAAATGTTGCAGGGGCATTGCATAGTCCAAATGGCATTCTCCTGAAAGCAAATGTGCCATAAGGACATGTGAAGGTTGTTTTCTCTTGATCCTCTGGTGCAATAGCGATCTGATGATACCCAGAATACCCATCCAAGAAACAGTAGTAGCTATGGCCTGCCAATCTGTCAAGCATCTGATCAAGAAAAGGCAAAGGAAAATGATCCTTCCTTGTTTCCTTATTGAGCTTGCGGTAGTCTATACAAATCCGCCACCCCGTTACAGTCCTTGTTGGAATGAGTTCATTGTTCTCATTTTTCACCACAGTCATTCCACCCTTCTTAGGTACCACTTGCACAGGGCTCACCCATGCACTATCAGAAATTGGGTAGATCACCCCAACATCCAACCATTTAAGAATCTGGTCCAATACTACATCCTTCATGGCTGGATTGAGTCTTCTCTGGGCCTCTATGGATGGCTTGCTATTCTCCTCCAATAAGATTTTATGCATCACTGTCGCTGGGCTTATTCCTCTAATATCTGCCAAGGTCCACCCAATGGCCAATTTATGCTCCCTTAGAACCCTCAACAGTTTCTCCAATTCTACCTTTGACAGGTCAGCTGACACAATGACCGGTAAAGTTTCATTCTCTCCCAAATAAGCATATTGCAAGTGATCTGGTAGAACCTTTAATTCCAACGGTGGTGGCTGCTGAATGGAGGTTAGCGGTTTTTCAGTTGCATCCGCTAATTCTTGGAACTTTTTCCAATATGGTAAGAAAGAATTGATCCAGTTGACACATTCTCTGATCTCAGCGTCCTCATCATCATCGCCCTCATCACCCAATAATACTGCCTCTAAGGCATCACTGCTCATCCTTCTCTTGGAGACTGCCTTTTCTATTACATCCACACTAAAGCAACTGTCACTAGCCACCGGATACTTCATAGACTTGAAGACATTAAAGACCACCTCATCTCCTTGAACTCTAAGCTTAAGCTCTCCTTTTTGAACATCAATAAGAGCTTGGCCTGTGGCTAGAAATGGCCTACCAAGAATAATAGGGACATCTGTGTCCTCCTCCATGTCCAGAACAATAAAGTCAGCGGGAAATATGAACTTATCCACTTTCACAAGAACATCCTCAATAATACCTCGTGGATGTGTTAACGATCGGTCTGCGAGCTGTAAAGTGACAGTTGTTGGTTTTGCCTCCCCCAAACCAAGTCTTTTAAACACAGATAAGGGCATCGGATTGATACTTGCCCCCAGATCACATAAGGCGTGCTTGCATTCAAACTTGCCAATGGTGCAAGGTATGGTGAAACTCCCCGGATCTCTCAGCTTTTGGGGTAACTTCCTTTGTAAAATAGCGCTGCACTCTTCAGTGAGTGCTACAGTCTCATAGTCCTCCATTCTCCTTTTCTTTGACAGAATCTCCTTCATGAACTTAACATAACTGGGCATCTGCTCCAAGGCCTCCGCAAAAGGAATGTTTATGTGCAGCTTTTTAAACACCTCAAGAAACTTAGAAAACTGTTTATCAAGGGTAGTCTTTCTAAGCCTCTAAGGGTATGGAACTCTAACTGGCTGCTCAATGACAACTGGGGGACTCTGTTCTGACTTCTGTTGGTCTTCAGTAACCCTTTCTGAATCAGACTGTGCACCCATCTCTTTTTTCTGAACTACTGCCTGTGGAGGTCTAGACTGCTCTGTTTGCTTCCCACTCCTCAGAGTAATTGCCTGAACTTGCTCCTTGGGGTTGACTTCAGTATTACTAGGCAAGTTTCCCTGAGGTCTGTTATTGAGCATATTGGCCAACTGCCCAACCTGTGTCTCAAGGTTTCGAATGGAAGATCTTGTCTCAGTCATAAATTGAGTCTGAGTGTTAGTAAGAGTCAACAGGGCAGCTTGCAATTCATTAGGTCTCTCAGGTTGAGGCATTGATTGTGGAGGCCTAGGCTGCATTGATGACGAAGCTTGATTCATAGGTGGCTGAGGCATGTTATTCTGAAATTGTCCCTGAAACTGAGGTTGTTGGCCTTGATTATTCTTCCACGAAAAATTTGGATGATTTCGCCACCCTGGATTGTAGTTGTTGGAGAATGGGTTATTGTGTGGCCTCTGAAAATTTCCCACCTCTTGAACTTGGGCATGATCCATTGGGGTGTTATTATTACAGATAGGGCACTGATCGAAAGAATGAGCACCACCACACATTTCACACCTCACTGCCATCTGAACCGCATTAGCAGACACACTACTCTGTTGCAACTGCTTGGTCAAAGAGGCTACTTGCGCTGTTAAGGCAGTGATTGCATCTAGCTCATGCACCCCAGCTATCTTTCTGACTCCTGACGATCTCTCCTCAGACCACTGATGGTTGTTTGTAGCCATGTCCTCCAACAGTTCATAAGCACCAGTTGCGCTCTTGCTCATAAAAGTGCCACCCGCTGCAGCATCTATAATGGTTCTGGTTGTCGGACATAAACCATTGTAGAAGTTCTGTACTAGCATCCACTGTTCAATGCCATGATGAGGACATCTTCTAAGGAGTTCCTTAAACCGTTCCCACGCCTCATATAATGACTCTCCGTCATTCTGGAAAAAGTTATTTATCTCTCCCCTTAATTTAGCAGCTTTGGACGGAGGGAAGAATTTGGACAAAAACTTCTGAGCTAGATCTTGCCAAGTGACAATGGAGTTTGGCTGCAGAGAATTCAGCCAACTTTTAGCTCTGTCCCTTAGAGAAAATGGGAAGAGCCTAAGCTTTATTGCGTCATCACTCACCCCATTATATTTGAAGGTTCCACACAACTCCAGAAAGTTGGACAAATGGGTGTGAGGATCTTCAGAGGGCAACCCATTGAATTGCACAGAGGACTGCACCATTAGTAAAATAGCAGGCTTTATTTCGAAGTTGTTGGCCTCTATAGTTGGTGGGCATATACTATTTTGTACTCCCGTCAGAGTGGGTAGCACATAATCTCTCAGACTCCTCTCAGCGTTGGTCTGAGCCTGAACCCCTTGGACAACTCCTGGATTTAGACCATTCCTGCCATCCCCATCATTCTGTGCCATCTTCACAGAATTCTGGGTCTCTCTCTTATTCTTTCTGATTTGATTGCAAGACTTTTCGATCTCGGGATTCAGAGGAACAAGTGTGGCTTTTCTTTTCTGCCACGCATATACCAAAATTCACCTGAGATAGACAAATTAAGCAACTAAACAGATTAGAAACGAGAGAAATTAAAATCAAATTAGAATAAAAATTAATTAGACTGATATTGATAATTTTCAGTCACCGGCAACGGCGCCAAAAACTTGTTGCGAAATTTAAAGCTATGCAAGTGCACACAGTCGCAAACTTGTAATAAAATGGTAAAACCAAGTATCGTCCTCAAGGACTGATTTATCAATTACCAATCAATTAATCCCTTAATTCTATTTGATTAAGCAATTATCAGAGATTTTAAACTAAGAAAAATACTAACAAAGCGCAGTGAAGAATTAAACAAATTAACAAAGAAAACACAATTAGGACAATTATGATTCTCTATTTTTCCACCCTGTTATTTCCTAATGCAAGCATCTATATCTCCTTTTCTCTATTCAAGAATAAGTTGCAACAACAATTCATAATCTGGTCAAGACTTATGAAATTCAATCTAAATGACAACTTCCTATATTTCTATGGTAAGTTGAATCATGTAGAGGGCATTAGCCACACAACTCAGAAAATAAGAAAATAACCTAGATACTTTCGTTCTAAATTAAATTTGCATCCAAACAATCAAAGCATATCAAATTTCACTTTTCAGATTTTAATTTGATTCATAAAATAGCAATTAGAGGTGATCAATCAATAATCGCACAATTAACATAGATTGCAAGGAATTGAAAGAGATGAAGAAGAATATCAACTTTGCATTAAACCATAACAAGGGTTTCCAAAAGATTCACATAAAAGCCCTAAAAGAAAATTTAGCCTATGATCTTCATTCTAGCAATAAGATAATTCAATTACAAACATGAAAATTGACAGAAAAAGATGATGAAAACTCAGGGACGAATCCTCCAATATGGTGTTCTTACTCCAGCCGTCGTCGTCTCTTTAGCCCTCTTTCAGTCGCATATATGATTCCCCAAAAACCCTACTGAAAATTCCCTCTGGAAAAGACTGAATTGCCCATCAAAAATAACCAATTATGCCAGAAATCGCGACCCCAGCACTATAGCGCTACCATTGTAGCGCTGTAGCGCTAAACTCAGAAACAAAACGGGGAAAAACTAGGCACCAGCGCTGTAGCGCTCTTTTGGTAGCGCTATAGCGCTAAAGTCAGGAACTATCTTCCTGAAAACTGCTTCCCAGCGCTGTAGCGCTGATGTTGTAGCGCTGTAGCGCTTAAGTCAGTGTTGAAGCTCTTCAAGAATTCTTCCTAGCGCTACGGCGCTCCCAAGGTAGCGCTGTAGCGCTACTTACAGAAACACCCAAAAGTCACAAATCCGTCTCGATTTCATTCCATTTTCGCTCCTTTTCAATATTTGCAACACTTAACGTCAATTACCCTGAAACAAGAACAAACGAGCATAAATCTGAAATAAAACAATCCCAACTAAAGAAAAATAACCTAAAAACTAGAACCATAAACGAGCCTAAAACTCGTTTATCAAACTCCCCCAAACTAAATCTTTACTAGCCCTCGAGTAAATCCTAAGTTAAACTAACAAAACGAAACAAATACAAAACGAACACATTAAACCATCATTACTATCTATACTACTTTGCCAAAACTCATGAAATCTCAATTGCAATAACAAAAACCAGAATTTCAGCTCAATTGCCTTAAAGTCCGATTTGTAAAGTTCAATTAGGGAAATCACAAATATATCATGAAAATGACTGCAACATTTGGACTCTATCATATATGCTCAACTCCTTTCAGACAATTCCACAAACCAAATTTTCAATACGCTTGCATCACTTGACCTTCTCCACTAATGTCAATAACATGTGTTTTGAAATCAAGAGGACTTTCACAGGTTATAGCTTGGCTTAGGCAGGGGTAGATAAAATTGTCATTTAAGCTCAATCGTTACCATAAGCATAAAACCTTAAAACCAACCAAATTTTTCTTTACCACACCAAAAATCACCCTTTTATACAATTAGAGAGAGAGATGACAACACTTTTCATTATTTTCTTCTTTTCTTTTTCTAGACTTATCACATTTTTTTTTTCTTTTCAAATCACACTCCCCCAAACTTATTATTTTCTATACATATATATAATCAAGGAGTGTGACAAAGTGATATTATTTTTTTTTTTCAAAGACTTCTCTCTCTCTTTTTTTTTTTGTACAATCATACTGTATTCCCATCATACCAACTTCTTACTATTTTTCCTTCTTCTTTCCCACAGATTATATGCTTATGATAACAAAAGGAAAGGAAAACAAAAATAAAGAAGTTAAGAAATTTAGGCTCAAATAGTATGATCAAGAACAAAAACCAAGTTCAAGGCTCAAAAAGGGTAACTAAGGATAATTAAGTCAAGGTCGGCTTGAAAGGCACAATCGATCCAATAAAATTGCCTAAATCACTTTTCTAAACACATGTCATCAAGAATTTCGCCTCAAAAGCCAAATAATGCAAGTTCTATCGAATTCAAATTGTCATACCACCAACCCTAGTCCAACATATATAATAAACTCCAAAATGTTGCATTTTCAAAACATATTAAAAATTTCCCACAAAACCTTTAAATTAAACGCTAAACCAATTGAACCAAGCACACAGTTGAATTCAATTTCCTTTTCATGAGCAAAAACAAAGCAGCAACAGACACGAATGATGGTTGAACAATTACACTACAACTCAAAAACAAATAAAAACAGAAAAATAAAAACAAAGACAGAAAAATAAAACAGAATAAGCCCCCCCCCCCCCCCCAAACTAAAGATGCACATTGTCCCCAATGTGATAAAAAATAAAAACAGAGGAAGAGAACTTACCTTACCAGCCACATCAGTATGGCGGTGGTGGTGGATGGAACGAAGGACCTTCGAAAGGCTGAGATTGCGGAGGTTCAGGTGCAGGAAAACCAGCAAAGGACGGTGGTGGAGGCGGAGGGTAAAACGGCGAGTACAGTGGATAAGGTGGAGGTGGAGCAAAATACGTGCGATCTGAATCATCTAGCGACCAGCGGTTCTCCAAATTGTTTAGTTGAGCCACATGACTCACTTCATAATCATAACGCTGGCCTAAATACTGATTCACCATATGCTGCTGCTGAACCACATATTGAATCTGTTGGATTAGATAATCCAACTTCTCATTAACTTGCTGCAAGCTTGAATTGCTATCGCTACCCACTAAAGCTGGTTCATCTTCCTCCTCCACAGCAGCTTCCATACGGCGCTTTCCCTTTTTTCTTGCTTGTGGCACATATAAAGAAGGCTCGGGATAGTCATTCATCAGATTAATGGATAATGGTTGCTGCAGCGAATGATAGATATCAGTAACGAACTCTGGGACACCAGCCTTACAGCACAACATTGTGATGACTGATCCACGGGCTAAACCACCAGTAGTGTGCCCTTTTTCAATGAAATTGATGTTGGCCTTAATCCAAATACCCGGATTAACACTCATCCCTTGCATCAATGCGTACATTAATAAGGCTCGATCTTTAGTCATATCAGATACATGACTAACAGGCATGAATCGAGCACAAACAAAGAACGCCCAAAATCTCGCCTCCCTGTTAAGCTGGCATGATGCTATACTTTTAGGGAGGCTGCCAGATAAATTCCAAGGGGCGCCTTCAAAACACAGTTTATCATCCACAACCGCAAAATCTATAGAACCGCCCAAGAATTGGGCATATTCCTCCTCCGCCTGTTTGATATGCGGGACCTTGAACACCATGTTAATCGCTTCAGCAGTGAAGGGTACACGTTTCCCTCGAACAAAGACTGTGTCATTGTGTTTGTCTCGTAAGTTGGCATAAAACTCATACACCAACGACACATTAGCCTGAGCCAGCCTTGTTACAAAATCGCCCCATTTCCTATTCATGAGATTCACCCGAACCCGTTCAAAAATCGGATGAGCAAACGGTTCAGACTGAAATTCCACTTCCCTCTCGGAGATCAAAGGCTTCCTGACAAATTTCTCATACCGCTCCTGAGCCTGGAAATTGATAAATCGAGTCTCATCATACTCATGCTCAGAACTTTCTTCCCTAGATTGAGACGCAGAAGCTTGCCCCTTTCCCTTGTTTCTACCCGCTCTTTGCTTGGGTGCCATTATCTCTATGATCACCAAACCACAAGACAAAATTTTTACAGCACCTCCCCTATTAATGGACCCTTTTCCTCTTCACAAACAGTAACAATATTCAACCTTAAGCAAATCAACTAGAATCCCCAAACCCAAACCACAGAAAGGATTTACCCTCTTCAATCAAACAAGGCCAGCAAATCCCAAATATCACAGCAACACAAATCGTAAGAGGAAAGGAAAGAAGGCCACTTACCAAGCCTTTGCTATAGATTCCCTTACACTTGAATGTGAATACCCCCTTTAGAATTTCCACTTTTTGCAAGAAATTAGATCAATGAATTCTTAGGGTTGCAAAACAGATTTGGGGCAAAATTGAAATAGGTTGGAATGGAAGGGAAGAAAGAAGGAAATAAGATGAAGAATGAAGGAAAAATGGAGGGTGTGTGGGGAAATTTCTGGAAAAAAAATGCTGTAATGGAAAGGCTATGGAGGTATGGAGAGGATAGGAAGAAGAAAATAAGGATGAAGAAAAGAAAGAAGAAGAAATGAGGGAAAAAAATCGCACCTTTCTGATTTTTAAGTGAATTACTGGGCCGAGCGCTATAGCGCTATATGAGTAGCGCTATAGCACTTATACGCGATTTGGGAGTGGGCCTCTGGAACCAGCGCTATAGCGCTGGTTTAATAGCGCTGTAGCGCTTGTTCCCCTCGAATCTTCTGTTCCTCTCTGAGAAGAGCGCTATAGCGCTGCAAGTGCAGCGCTGTAGCGCTATAGCTCCTGAAACCACCACTTTTTATTTTTTATTTTTATTTTTTTATTTTTTTATTTTTTTTCTCTTTTTCACGATTTTCACAGTTCAAAAATACATGAAAAAAAATAAAAATAAAAATAACAACTAAATACAAAATCCCATCATTGTTCAAAACCAAATAAAATAAAATAAAATTCACAACTGAGAATGCCTTCTCAAAGCGCTGTCTTTAACGTCATTTAACCGGACGCTGGATCCCTCTTCAAAGAGGCTTCAGAAGAAGGACAGACTTTGCTTGATCAACAGTACCACCCAAGTAAGGTTTCAATCTCTGCCCATTGACTTTAAAGGAATCACCTGAATTGCCCCGAACTTCTACAGAGCCATATGGAAAAGCTTGAACAATAGTGAAGGGCCCTGGCCATCTTGACTTCAATTTGCCAGGAAACAGTCGAAGTCTTGAATTGAACAGAAGTACCTGCTGCCCTGGTTGGAACTCCCTTCTGATTAAGTTCTTGTCATGCCAAGCCTTTGTTCTTTCTTTATAAATCTTGGCATTCTCATAAGCCTCATTTCTGAACTCGTCAAGTTCATTCAGTTGCAACAGCCTTCGTTCACTAGCAGCATTCCAATCAAAATTCAACTTTTTCATAGCCCAGAATGCCTTGTGCTCCAATTCAACTGGTAGATGACACGCTTTACCAAACACCAACCTGTAAGGAGACATGCCTATCGGTGTTTTGAATGCAGTTCTATATGCCCAAATCGCATCATCTAACTTTTTCGACCAATTCTTCCTCGAACTGTCAACGGTCTTCTCCAGGATGCTCTTGATTTCTCTGTTCGAAACTTCAGCTTGCCCATTTGATTGAGGATGGTAAGGCAAAGCTTTTCGGTGATAAACTCCATAACGAGCCAGCAATGCATCCAGTTGCTTATTCACAAAGTGTTTCCCTTCATCACTAATCAGAGCTCGGGGAGTACCAAATCTAGTAAAAATATGTTTCTGCAGAAAATTAAGGACAGCTTTACCGTCATTGGATCTAGTTGCTGCAGCCTCCACCCATTTGGATACATAATCCACTGCCAATAGAATGTATTCATTGTTGTAAGATGGTGGAAAAGGCCCCATGAAATCGATGCCCCATACGTCAAACAGTTCCACCTCAAGAATCCCTTGTAGAGGCATTTCGTTTCTCCTCGAGATATTGCCAGTTCTCTGACATCTATCACAAGCCTTGACAAAAACATTGGCATCCTTGAATAATGAAGGCCAATAGAAACCGCTTTGTAATACCTTAGCCGCTGTTCTTGATGCTCCAAAATGCCCTCCGCATTGTTGAGTATGACAGTGATTAAGAATGGCCTGCATCTCTTCTTCAGGAACACACCTTCTGATAATCTGATCAACACAATGCCTATAGAGAATAGGTTCCTCCCAATAGTAGTGTTTCACCTCAGAAAAGAATTTCTTTAATTGCTATTTTGACATTTCAGGAGGCACAATCTTGGCAACTAAGAAGTTCACTATGTCTGCAAACCAAGGGACAGCTAAGGTTTCACTTACCCCAAACAACTGCTCGTCAGGAAAATGATCATTGATTTGCACTGCTTTCTTATTTTCAGTCTCCTCCACCTCAAGTCTAGAGAGATGATCAGCTACCACATTCTCGCTGCCCTTTTTGTCACGAATCTCCATGTCAAATTCTTGAAGCAACAGAATCCATCTAATCAGGCGGGGCTTGGCATCTTTCTTTGACATCAAATATTTAATGGCAGAGTGATCAGTGTAGACAATCACCTTATTACCAATCAGATATGGTCTGAATTTATCGAAAGCAAACACAATAGCTAGCAACTCTTTTTCTGTAGTGGCATAATTCAGCTGAGCATCATTTAGAGTCCGGCTATCATAGTAAATAGACCTGAATACCTTGTCAATCCGCTGTCCCAGAACTGCCCCCACTGCGTAATCACTGGCATCACACATCAACTCAAAAGGCAATTCCCATCTCGGAGCTATCACAATTGGAGTAGAAATAAGCTTTTCTTTCAAGAAATTGAACGCCCTCAAACATTCGTCATTAAAATCAAAGACAACTCCATTCATAAGCAGATTCGAAAGAGGCTTAGACACCTTTGAGAAATCTTTGATGAATCTTCGATAGAACCCAGCGTGACCAAGAAAACTTCTAACTCCTTTGACTGAAACTGGTGGAGGCAGCCTTTCAATGGTAGAAATTTTTGCTCTATCTACCTCAATTCCCTCACTTGAAATTTTATGGCCAAGAACAATCCCCTCTTTCACCATAAAATGGCATTTCTCCCAATTCAACACCAGATTAGCCATCTCACAACGACGCAGCACGTTCTTCAAATTACCCAAACAGAGGTCGAATGATGAGCCAAAAACAGAGAATTCATCCATGAAAATCTCAATACACCGGTCTACCATGTCTGAAAATATGGCCATCATGCACCGTTGAAATGTTGCAGGGGCATTGCATAGTCCAAATGGCATTCTCCTGAAAGCAAATGTGCCATAAGGACATGTGAAGGTTGTTTTCTCTTGATCCTCTGGTGCAATAGCGATCTGATGATACCCAGAATACCCATCCAAGAAACAGTAGTAGCTATGGCCTGCCAATCTGTCAAGCATCTGATCAAGAAAAGGCAAAGGAAAATGATCCTTCCTTGTTTCCTTATTGAGCTTGCGGTAGTCTATACAAATCCGCCACCCCGTTACAGTCCTTGTTGGAATGAGTTCATTGTTCTCATTTTTCACCACAGTCATTCCACCCTTCTTAGGTACCACTTGCACAGGGCTCACCCATGCACTATCAGAAATTGGGTAGATCACCCCAACATCCAACCATTTAAGAATCTGGTCCAATACTACATCCTTCATGGCTGGATTGAGTCTTCTCTGGGCCTCTATGGATGGCTTGCTATTCTCCTCCAATAAGATTTTATGCATCACTGTCGCTGGGCTTATTCCTCTAATATCTGCCAAGGTCCACCCAATGGCCAATTTATGCTCCCTTAGAACCCTCAACAGTTTCTCCAATTCTACCTTTGACAGGTCAGCTGACACAATGACCGGTAAAGTTTCATTCTCTCCCAAATAAGCATATTGCAAGTGATCTGGTAGAACCTTTAATTCCAACGGTGGTGGCTGCTGAATGGAGGTTAGCGGTTTTTCAGTTGCATCCGCTAATTCTTGGAACTTTTTCCAATATGGTAAGAAAGAATTGATCCAGTTGACACATTCTCTGATCTCAGCGTCCTCATCATCATCGCCCTCATCACCCAATAATACTGCCTCTAAGGCATCACTGCTCATCCTTCTCTTGGAGACTGCCTTTTCTATTACATCCACACTAAAGCAACTGTCACTAGCCACCGGATACTTCATAGACTTGAAGACATTAAAGACCACCTCATCTCCTTGAACTCTAAGCTTAAGCTCTCCTTTTTGAACATCAATAAGAGCTTGGCCTGTGGCTAGAAATGGCCTACCAAGAATAATAGGGACATCTGTGTCCTCCTCCATGTCCAGAACAATAAAGTCAGCGGGAAATATGAACTTATCCACTTTCACAAGAACATCCTCAATAATACCTCGTGGATGTGTTAACGATCGGTCTGCGAGCTGTAAAGTGACAGTTGTTGGTTTTGCCTCCCCCAAACCAAGTCTTTTAAACACAGATAAGGGCATCGGATTGATACTTGCCCCCAGATCACATAAGGCGTGCTTGCATTCAAACTTGCCAATGGTGCAAGGTATGGTGAAACTCCCCGGATCTCTCAGCTTTTGGGGTAACTTCCTTTGTAAAATAGCGCTGCACTCTTCAGTGAGTGCTACAGTCTCATAGTCCTCCATTCTCCTTTTCTTTGACAGAATCTCCTTCATGAACTTAACATAACTGGGCATCTGCTCCAAGGCCTCCGCAAAAGGAATGTTTATGTGCAGCTTTTTAAACACCTCAAGAAACTTAGAAAACTGTTTATCAAGGGTAGTCTTTCTAAGCCTCTAAGGGTATGGAACTCTAACTGGCTGCTCAATGACAACTGGGGGACTCTGTTCTGACTTCTGTTGGTCTTCAGTAACCCTTTCTGAATCAGACTGTGCACCCATCTCTTTTTTCTGAACTACTGCCTGTGGAGGTCTAGACTGCTCTGTTTGCTTCCCACTCCTCAGAGTAATTGCCTGAACTTGCTCCTTGGGGTTGACTTCAGTATTACTAGGCAAGTTTCCCTGAGGTCTGTTATTGAGCATATTGGCCAACTGCCCAACCTGTGTCTCAAGGTTTCGAATGGAAGATCTTGTCTCAGTCATAAATTGAGTCTGAGTGTTAGTAAGAGTCAATAGGGCAGCTTGCAATTCATTAGGTCTCTCAGGTTGAGGCATTGATTGTGGAGGCCTAGGCTGCATTGATGACGAAGCTTGATTCATAGGTGGCTGAGGCATGTTATTCTGAAATTGTCCCTGAAACTGAGGTTGTTGGCCTTGATTATTCTTCCACGAAAAATTTGGATGATTTCGCCACCCTGGATTGTAGTTGTTGGAGAATGGGTTATTGTGTGGCCTCTGAAAATTTCCCACCTCTTGAACTTGGGCATGATCCATTGGGGTGTTATTATTACAGATAGGGCACTGATCGAAAGAATGAGCACCACCACACATTTCACACCTCACTGCCATCTGAACCGCATTAGCAGACACACTACTCTGTTGCAACTGCTTGGTCAAAGAGGCTACTTGCGCTGTTAAGGCAGTGATTGCATCTAGCTCATGCACCCCAGCTATCTTTCTGACTCCTGACGATCTCTCCTCAGACCACTGATGGTTGTTTGTAGCCATGTCCTCCAACAGTTCATAAGCACCAGTTGCGCTCTTGCTCATAAAAGTGCCACCCGCTGCAGCATCTATAATGGTTCTGGTTGTCGGACATAAACCATTGTAGAAGTTCTGTACTAGCATCCACTGTTCAATGCCATGATGAGGACATCTTCTAAGGAGTTCCTTAAACCGTTCCCACGCCTCATATAATGACTCTCCGTCATTCTGGAAAAAGTTATTTATCTCTCCCCTTAATTTAGCAGCTTTGGACGGAGGGAAGAATTTGGACAAAAACTTCTGAGCTAGATCTTGCCAAGTGACAATGGAGTTTGGCTGCAGAGAATTCAGCCAACTTTTAGCTCTGTCCCTTAGAGAAAATGGGAAGAGCCTAAGCTTTATTGCGTCATCACTCACCCCATTATATTTGAAGGTTCCACACAACTCCAGAAAGTTGGACAAATGGGTGTGAGGATCTTCAGAGGGCAACCCATTGAATTGCACAGAGGACTGCACCATTAGTAAAATAGCAGGCTTTATTTCGAAGTTGTTGGCCTCTATAGTTGGTGGGCATATACTATTTTGTACTCCCGTCAGAGTGGGTAGCACATAATCTCTCAGACTCCTCTCAGCGTTGGTCTGAGCCTGAACCCCTTGGACAACTCCTGGATTTAGACCATTCCTGCCATCCCCATCATTCTGTGCCATCTTCACAGAATTCTGGGTCTCTCTCTTATTCTTTCTGATTTGATTGCAAGACTTTTCGATCTCGGGATTCAGAGGAACAAGTGTGGCTTTTCCTTTTCTGCCACGCATATACCAAAATTCACCTGAGATAGACAAATTAAGCAACTAAACAGATTAGAAACGAGAGAAATTAAAATCAAATTAGAATAAAAATTAATTAGACTGATATTGATAATTTTCAGTCCCCGGCAACGGCGCCAAAAACTTGTTGCGAAATTTAAAGCTATGCAAGTGCACACAGTCGCAAACTTGTAATAAAATGGTAAAACCAAGTATCGTCCTCAAGGACTGATTTATCAATTACCAATCAATTAATCCCTTAATTCTATTTGATTAAGCAATTATCAGAGATTTTAAACTAAGAAAAATACTAACAAAGCGCAGTGAAGAATTAAACAAATTAACAAAGAAAACACAATTAGGACAATTATGATTCTCTATTTTTCCACCCTGTTATTTCCTAATGCAAGCATCTATATCTCCTTTTCTCTATTCAAGAATAAGTTGCAACAACAATTCATAATCTGGTCAAGACTTATGAAATTCAATCTAAATGACAACTTCCTATATTTCTATGGTAAGTTGAATCATGTAGAGGGCATTAGCCACACAACTCAGAAAATAAGAAAATAACCTAGATACTTTCGTTCTAAATTAAATTTGCATCCAAACAATCAAAGCATATCAAATTTCACTTTTCAGATTTTAATTTGATTCATAAAATAGCAATTAGAGGTGATCAATCAATAATCGCACAATTAACATAGATTGCAAGGAATTGAAAGAGATGAAGAAGAATATCAACTTTGCATTAAACCATAACAAGGGTTTCCAAAAGATTCACATAAAAGCCCTAAAAGAAAATTTAGCCTATGATCTTCATTCTAGCAATAAGATAATTCAATTACAAACATGAAAATTGACAGAAAAAGATGATGAAAACTCAGGGACGAATCCTCCAATATGGTGTTCTTACTCCAGCCGTCGTCGTCTCTTTAGCCCTCTTTCAGTCGCATATATGATTCCCCAAAAACCCTACTGAAAATTCCCTCTGGAAAAGACTGAATTGCCCATCAAAAATAACCAATTATGCCAGAAATCGCGACCCCAGCACTATAGCGCTACCATTGTAGCGCTGTAGCGCTAAACTCAGAAACAAAACGGGGAAAAACTAGGCACCAGCGCTGTAGCGCTCTTTTGGTAGCGCTATAGCGCTAAAGTCAGGAACTATCTTCCTGAAAACTGCTTCCCAGCGCTGTAGCGCTGATGTTGTAGCGCTGTAGCGCTTAAGTCAGTGTTGAAGCTCTTCAAGAATTCTTCCTAGCGCTACGGCGCTCCCAAGGTAGCGCTGTAGCGCTACTTACAGAAACACCCAAAAGTCACAAATCCGTCTCGATTTCATTCCATTTTCGCTCCTTTTCAATATTTGCAACACTTAACGTCAATTACCCTGAAACAAGAACAAACGAGCATAAATCTGAAATAAAACAATCCTAACTAAAGAAAAATAACCTAAAAACTAGAACCATAAACGAGCCTAAAACTCGTTTATCAATAGAACTACTTTGCCCGAAGGCAACTCGGTTGCAAACCTAGTTCTAAATCTTTCACTAGGTTTGTCTAGTTTATCTATCATTCCTAACGAAATATACGAATGAGTGGCTCCCGAATCAAATAATACATGACAAAATTTATTGAGGATGGAAACCTGACCTGTGACCACCTTGTTGCTAGCATCCGCCTCTCCTTGGGTTAAAGCAAAAACCCGAGCAGGAACCATCTTTTTATCCTTCTTTCCGTCTGGCTTTTGCTGAGGACAATCTTTCTTGCGATGCCCCTCTTGACCACAATTGAAACACTCCTTAGTGTTGGCACGACATTCTCCGGGGTGCTTTTTCTGACATTTGGCACATGGTGGGTATTCCACGTAGCCCAACCTATTTCCCCCATTATTTGGTCGTGCCTTTTTATTGTTGTCGGCTTGCTTGTTGTCAAGATGCCTTCTCTTCTGTCCGTTACCGTTGTTGTTGGACTGACTGTTGCTGGACTGATTGTTGTTTCGACTTGCCTGAGGTTGGCTCTGCTGTCTGGGTTCTGTCTTGCTGGCTTCTTCTTTGCTTATATTGGCCTGCAGCCTTTCTACTTCGATTGCCGTCTCAAGAACGTTGGCATATGAAGTGTTTCCCGGGTTTGCTAACTTCACCCCCATCTCGATCTTTGGTCGGAGTCCTCTCACGAATTTGTTCACCCTCAGATAATCGGTCGAAACTAACTCTGCCGCGAACTTGGCTAAGCGATCAAACTGACGAGCATATTCCGCCACTGTTAAATTCCCTTGCTTCAGATTGGTGAACTCCTCAACTCTCGTAGCAAGTACCGCTGAATTGTAGTACTTCTTGTGGAAGAGCTCCACAAATCGGGTCCACATCATGGTGGCAGCATCGTGGGATTGTTGGACCAAATCCCACCATATCCTGGCATCTTTCTTGAGTAAAGACGAGACGCAGGATATGCGGCCAGCATTACTGAGGTTCATGTGGGCTAGGATCGGCTCCACATTCCTTAGCCATTCTTCTGCTTCAAAGGGGTCCGTAGTCCCTTCGAAGTTCGGAGCGTGCTGCTTGCGGAACCTCTCGTACACTGGCTCCATGTGCTGTACAGGATAAGGAGCGTAGTTCGTCATAGGCCATCCCCCATATGGACCAACTTGTTGGGGTGCTGGGGCCATTGGCTGTGGCTGCGGCTGCGGCTGTGGCTGTGGCGGAGGCTGAGGCTGAGATTGAGCCTGTTGGCGTTGTTGCTGCAGAAGTTCCTCGACTTGCTGTCGCAGTCTGGCAATCTCTGCAGTGTTGTTAGCTGGCTGTGCCGGTGCGTTGCGGCGAGCAGTAACACACACTCTCCTTCGGCGAACGGTAGGGACCGCATTGGTCGCTGGAACATCGTTGGAGGTGTTTCCGTTGGTGCGTGCGGATCTTCGGAGAGACATCGTAGCAGAGTTCTAACAGTTGAAAGAAACATGTCAGAACTTTTTCTAATAGGCTCTAAGGCAAAAAATTATTCTAAACAAACATATCTCGGACCTATTTATTATGACTTCTTATGAAAAAATTATATAGGTCTTTATTTATTATTAGAGCGGGTTTCTATACTTAGAAAAACAAGTCATCTTTATTTTCTAAGTGTGTTTCTAATCATCCTATATGACTTAATTCTCAGGCTCGAAACTTATCTTTGTCCCAAAGTTAACCATATTGAGGGAGGGTTGGGATCAGTAAAATCGTTCCCACTACTAAGGCCCCCTAACTCTCAATAAGGAAACCAGGTTCATTGATTCGTATCCACCCTCACCGAACTCAGTCATTATTCATTTTATTTAGTATTTATTATGATTGTGAAAAAAAAAAAAATCAAACTCACACATGATATTCAAATAGCATGTGTTATTCATTTGGAAAAAAAACAATTTCACTTATTACAATCAAAAGTAAATAAAACAAATAAAAACTACTAATCTAAAAATCGGGATCTTCTACATCTGATCCGTCATCTAGCATATCATCATCTATTTGCTCATAATCATCATTATCATGAGCATCGAAACGTCCTATAGGTAGGTTGGTGAGAATCCTATTCTTTTGCTCATTGGTGAATTGAAACTCAGATTTCGCGGTAAACCTAACTAAGAGGAAATAATATCTCATTGCTAAAGGCAATTCATCCTCCTCACGCATTTCTTCCCATATTTCTTCTAAGGCTGCTATTACAGAATGAAAATCCTTAAACAACCTAATTACTAATACATATTGCTCGGTTGATCTTAGCATTATTTGTTTAGCCTCTTGAAGGCCACCTATCGCTTGGTGAAACAAAAGCAACCTTCGAGTAATCCTTTCTAGGGCTCCTACGGTGTTTCTTGGCTCCCTTATTCTTTTTAAGGCCTTAATGGCTCGGATATCTTGGTAGGTTAAGGCTCCGTTCATTCTTAACTGAAACATAAACACTAAAGTTGTTAGCTATACACATAGACAAAGTAACTTGTAACTTGTAACTTAAACACTTACTTGGTGGTCCGATTCGGAGCTTTGAGCATGTGTATCAAGGAGAACTTCATGCGAAGGAACCGTTTTCTCTGATACCAACTGTAATGACCCACTAATCTAGACTATTTGGACCATTAACGAAACTATACATAAAACGTACATTTTTACGAAAATACCATAATTTATTGAATAACTTGCAAAATAAGAGTTATTTACAAATAAACAGAATACTAAGAAGGATTATGGGATCCCATTGTTTTTAAAACAAAAGATGATTTAAAAATAAAAGACATTACATATTTGGTGCGGAAAATACACATAAAATCATAAACAAATTAAAAGGAGACTACATCCTCGAATCGAATAACGCTCGGCCCCTTGACTCCATCCATCATCGATACACATCCTCCAAGCGTCACGAATCTTTCCACCACTAAAGCTTATTTCCTGCACATAAACAGAAAGGAATGAGCCTAATGCCCAGCAAGGAAAAATCTAACACATAGTCATAAACATAAACATAATTTCATAATAACGCAAAGACATATCATAACACATAATTCACTTATTATAATGGCCATTATTACTTGGGGTCCCATAGACTAAACAAGCTTATGCCCATGAGATTAGTGGGGTCCTACCAGCTAAATAGGCATATGCCCACAATCTTTTTGGGGTCTTGTTAGTCAAATAGGGCATAAGCCCAAGCCTACAACAAACACATGCATAACAAATTCATAACACATTCATAACATATCATAACATAACACATAAGATAACATAAACATAAACATATAGATTCTAGCCTATTTTCCTTACCAAAGTTACCGGGATAAAATGGACTGAGTTGGGACTTTTTGGAACACTCCTAAAACCAGAATGAACAAGAGTGAGTCTAAAGAAAGGAGATGAAATGAAAGAGAATAGGAAGACTAAACCATTAAAACAAAATATGCTTACCACAACTTAAGTGCTTAAGAACTTGGTTTCCCTAACCAAAATAAGAATGAGGTTAGGAAATTGAGTAGAAGACTAAGAGAAAGGAAACATAATACAGAAAGGAACTAAAGTTTTGGTTACCTCAAAGATTTGCAAGATCAATCTAACCTCCACCGAAATACTATAGAACTCACTTCCCAAAGTGTTTGATAAGCTTATGATGTTTAAGCTTATAGTTTTTCCCCAAACCAGGTGTTTACACTCTCACACTCACTTAACACTAACAGCTTCTGAACTTAGAGCAAATGGTGAATAATGGCTGGGTACTAGGTCCTATTTATAGAGTTTGGGAATGAAAGTATCTTGATTTTACTTGAATAAAAATAATGGCTTTTTAAGTGAAAATCATTTGAATAATCGTTCAGCAGAGGCTGAAGACTCGTTCAGAAGATGCTGGACTTATGGAGGAGTTTGAATGGCTGAAAGGAAAAGAATTCAAAAGTATTTGAAAACATGTTGGAGGAGGCGATATATCGCCCCCTATAGGCGATATATCGCGTGGACCATTGTTCCCGAGGCGACCGTGCATCGATTCGTGTTTTCCGTATCTACGTGCTGCGATATATCGCCCCCTATAGCTGCGATATATCGGCACATGCTGAATATTTAAACACGAATTTACACATTTTTAGCTAAGTTTGAATGGAGTAAACAGCCTTGACTAAGCCTTTAACGTACTCAAAGCTGCTGACTGACCTTATAACATTCAAACTTTACCCTTATTTAATTTAATCCTCAAAAATACTTAATCCTTAATTACCATTCATAACATGTGCTTAAAATCCTATTGGTTGATGTCTAAACCTTATAATATAATAAATATAACCCTTAATATGAGTCACATTAATCAAATCTTAGGTTATACTTAATATTCTTAAACTATAGGTTAAACTTAGAAAATCTATAAGTACTACTATGAGTGTCCAAATAATTCCCGGTCTGAACCAAAAATCCATAGTAACAAAGATAACACTAAACATACTATAATACTACTAAACAATTAGCTAAGTAAAGTTCTTGGACTCTACATCATTTCTCTGAAACTTCCTCGAAAAATTTCTCTCTCTCTCTCTCTCTCTCTCTCCGTCCGATTGCCTCATGACCGCCCCCAGCCACCGCCCCCCAGCCATCGCCCCCACGACTGCCCCAGCCGCCCACCCCAGCCACTGCGCCCACGACCGCCCCAGCCGCCCACCCCAGCCATTGCCCCCACTTCTCTCTCTCTCTCTCTCTCTCTCTCTCTCTCCGTTCGATTGCCCCATGACCACCCCCCAGCCACCGCCCCACGACCGCCCTAGCTGCCCACTCCAGCCACTGCCCCCATTTCTTCTCCTCTATCGACGACCACGCCACAACGCTGCCGAACTAGGGCCTCCACCACCACACCGATGACCCTGCGGCTCCACCACCATGCGACACCAATCAGAGGTAAGTATATATATGTTGGTTTTTATTGATCAAATCAGAGATTATGCGCAGCGGAACAAAAATCAAATTGTCAGATTAATCCCATAAAATTTCTAGATCTACTTGTTCACACTCATATATATATTGAATCAAGGACAAGAATAGAAAAATTACCTTAGGTCCTTCCTTGCTGCTATCTTTTCGTATGGCTGAATCCTTGAGATCTCACACCAAGATCTTCCAAAATGTTCTCAGGCACACAAAGAACGAGTGTGGGCTCGCTATACAAAATAATAGGCAAAATCTATTTATCAAATGTTCTCAACACATGAGATCTGATAAAATTTGGACCTAAGTTTGTGAAGAATAGTGACCTATGCTTGTATCACTGTTCTTTTTCTCTCAGAGAGATTTCACGATATTTTTCTATCCTTGAAAAGTTACGTTCTGTGAAAAATGATATCCAATATTTAATAATATCCAATATATTAAAATATTTGTTATTTTAAGCAAATTCAAAATAACTGATCAGTTATCAGATTTTTGTTTAAATAATAATATTTTAATCATATTAAAATATCTCATTATTTATTTAATATTTAAATAACTAAAATTGTGGAATCAAGAGACTAAGTCCATCTCTTATGCGTGTAGCACAGTGCCTGTGCACTGTGCCACACGTGTACCACATGCCTGTGCAGGCATGTGATTTTTCCCAATTTTTATTATTATTTAAATACCAAAAATCCCAAAAATAAATTAATTCAAAATTAATTATATTTTTGTTAAATCAAATAAATAATTAATTACACATAATTAAACAATAATTATGTTTGATACATAGAAAAATATTTTACTTATCACATAAGTCATTTTTGCCCATTTTTTGTATTTGCCTTTGATAGTGATTATTTGAGCCATTTCGGGGACCATGGACCTATAACATTAAGGTCCAATAAATTGAAACTAAATAATTAAACTATTTAATTATAATAGTTAATTTATTAATTCTGATATTACTTCACTATAAATTCAGAATTGCACTCTTTATGTTATAGATATACTTTTACAGAAATCTTTTTCTTAAGTCGTCCATTGATATAACCATCTTACAATAGTTCAACCCTCTAATTAATTAGTTCATAAATTAGAATGGAAGAATTAACATTTAACCTTTCTAATTTACTTCTTATTCCTTAAGTACCATTAATTCACTAATGAATAATTAATTTATAATCTAATTATAGATTTGAGCTCAAAATCATTCAGTTCCAGAATTAACCCTTAAGGGAACTAATATACGATCCGTTAGGAAAGATTAGATTCCGTATTGTTGATACATGTTCTTAGCCATCCATGATATTAAATCTCCAAAACAAAAGTCACTAGCCTCATTCTTTGAAGAGACCTTAACGAATGAATCAGAAGATTTAATAAACATGAACAGGAGTTCATGAACACTCAGGATTTAGGTTGATCTATAAATGATCATCAGTTATGATATGAATTACAAGTCTTTATTATTAAATGGTTTTTGGATAAATACTTTAATTCATACCGGTCCATGTCATATATAATCATATTATATAAAGCACCTTTACCGAGATGTCTTTCCACATCAATAATCTGAATCTAGATTATTTGTATCATTATGATACTCAGTAAACTGTACTTACAACTCCAATTAAAGAATTCCATAACATTAATTTGTTGTTGTTGACTATTTTTATTCATTCATGTGATCTTAATTCTCTCGTACTAATACAAGATCACATCCTCCAGAATGAATATGGAATTTTTCTGATATTTACAAAATTATTCAAACAATAATTTAACAATCAAAATATAACAATAATAATAAACCATTGTATTTATTTATTCACATAAAAAACAAATGTCTTTACATGCTTTTAGGACACACTCCTAACAATATATACATTTATATTTTAGTTTATATATACATATATATTTTAGTTTAAATAGACATATATTTTATTATTATTTATATATATTAATTTATATATAGTTTTTATTATTTATATATATCTATATTTTTTTAATACAGTATGGTTATATATATATTAGTTTTTTTTTGTTATTTGTATATTTTAATAACTATTATATATATATTTATATATATTTGTGTTGGTGTGTAGAAATTGAAGGAGAGAAATAGAACATTGAAGGACAAAAGAGAAATTGCATCAAGGTATGTTTTTTTATTTGATTATGTTGTTTTAATTAGCTTAATTAAGTTGAATAAAAATATATTTATAGTTGAAATGTTTGAAATATTAGAATTATTAGTGTTAATATGTGTTTAGGTTTAAGTAATATTAGTGTTATTAATATTTATCTAGAAAAAAATAAATTGTGAATGTTTATTAATATGTGTTTAGAAAAATGTATTGTGAATGTATGTAAAAAATAATATGTGTTTACTGTTTTTAATATATTTGTAGAAAAATATATTGTGAATATGTGTAGAAAAATGTATAATATATTGTCAATGTTCTGAGAATTTTCTGAATATCAATTGCAGGTGTTATCCCCAAAATTTCAAAATGATGATGTGGCAATAGAAATGACAAGTGGCAAGGAATGGTTGGATGACCTGGCTTAGGAGTAACCCAGTGCATCAATGAAGAATTTTGACTGGCTTGAGAAGTGTCATGACCGACCAGTCATGACCTTGTCCGACCAGTCATGACCTTGCCTGCACAGTCATGACCTTGTTTGCCCAGGAATGACCTTGCTTGCCCAGGAATGACCTTGTCTGCCCAGGCATGACCTTACCTGCCCAGGCATGAACTTGACCGATCGGTCATGCACATGTCCGACCAGCTAGGTGCATGTCCGACCAGCTAAGTGCATGTCTGCCCAGCTAAGTGCATGACTGCCCAGTCAAGTGCTTGACTGCCCAGGCAAGAGCGTGTCTGCCCAGTAAAGGTGTGGCCGACCAGACTGAAGGTGTTATGGATCAACTAAATAGAGCATGACTACATCAAGATTCCCAGAGACGACTTCAACAAGAATCGGTCTTGGCATACGCGGGAATCTCTCGTTCATCCCACAAATATAGTGTACTGTTACATTTTAAATATTTGTTGTAATTTAAATAAAATGTGAAGAATAAAATATCTCGATTATGGGGGATATCATCTGTGCAATCCTAAGCCTATAAATACAAGGCTTATGGCATCAGAAATGGACTTTTTTCTGGTCTTTTGAACATTTGATCCGAATTTTCTAGAGAGAGAGAGTATTTGTATTTGAGAGAATTCTTGTATTCTTGTAATCTACACTGAAGAAACTCAGTTGACTCAGGTAAATCTGATCTTGAGTGTAGATCTATAATCACAACTCTAAGTGGATTAGGCTATTACCAACATATTGGGGCTGAACCACTATAAAAATTACGTGCGTTGTTTACTTTCTTTTCAAAATCGTCTGTGTCGTTTATTTCTCTTGAAGGTTTTTGTTGTTTTTGACGTTCTCACGTCGTTGGCCAAAAACGCGGTCAACATTTTGGTGCTTTCATTGAGAGCCTGAAGAGAAAGACAGACGGTCCCTGAGATATTATGGCGCCTAAGAACACCAATGCAGCCTCCAAGAAGACAGGCTCCTCTAAAGAGCCTGCTAGATCAGAAGGTCCTAGCCTTCAAGATCGTGAGTCTGAGCCTAGAGTCTTGCTTGAAGATGTAACCCCAGAGGTTGAAGAGCTCCAGGAAGCCATGAGCGCCTTCTAGGAGGAGATGGCACAGTTCAATGCCAGACAGGAGGCGTCCGCTGAAGAAATGGCTAGGCAGAATGCCGCTTTCGAGCAGCAAAGGCGGGAAATGGACGCCAGGAGTGAAGAGATCCGGCGACAGCAGGAGGAGGCCGACAAGCGACATCGCGAGGATGCACTTGCTCTGGAGGCAGCTATGCAGCTGATCCGGGCCAATGCCCAAGCTGCACCTAGAGTGGCAGCCACCCCTGGAGCAAGGACCACAAAAGCTGGTCGAAAGAACACTGATAGACCCCACTCTCGCGGACCAAGCAGGGGTGGTAGTAACCCACCTGGTCGTGAGGAAGATGGAGTCTGGTCGGACACTGCCTCAACTCAAAGGGGGAACTCCAGAACCCCCTCAAGGAGCCACCAATCAGAGACTTCCAGGTCAGGAAGTTATAAGTCAGGAATCAAGAAAACACCTCCTGGGCAGGAGCACAATAGAGCTCCTCGAGGTATAGAAACTTCCAACTTCAAGGATGGGCATGGGCGTGATGAAGCTGACAGTCATCACACTGACCAGTCGAAGGACAAGAATAGTGACAACCATCGAGGAGGAAAAGATTGCCCAGCTTAGACAGGAAGGCCACCACTGCATCCCAACCAGCACAGTGGCAAGGAGCATGCTCCACCCAGCAAACCTTCCTAGAAGACTCGGAGTACAGTATTCGATCGATTGGGAAAGCACACTACTCAGAAGGATCTAAGGGACGTCATTGCTGATAGATGAAGGACCGTCACGGTCGAAGGGCAAGAGCCAATCTGACCTACCAGTCGAGTAGAAATACTCGATGATGGTTCACCGGATAAGAGCGCCCGACCAGGCGGTCCCGAAAATGAGTCCCTAGCAGTGGCCCCAGGCATCCAAGCCCAGCTTGATGCTTTGACAGCAGCAATTCAGAGTCTGTCAAAACGACCATCTGCTATTGATCCGGTAGACCACAGGAGTGGCAGCCCTTTCTATGCTCGAATTAGAGCAGCTCAACCACCAGCGAAATACAAAGCACCGGTACTGCCAGTTTATACAGAAAAGGCAGACCCGATAAGGCATGTTGGGAAGTTCGAAGATCAGATGGGACTGCTCGGGGTGAGTGATGACTATCGCTGCAGAGTCTTCCCCACCACATTGTCCGACACTGCCCAGGAGTGGTATTGGAAGTTTAAGCCTAACTCCATCCCTTCTTGGGAAAGTTTTAGAAAGGAGTTTTGTAGACAGTTTAGTGCTGCTCGGACCCCTCCTGTTTACACCAATCACATGGCGGATATTAAGCAAGGAAAGGATGAGTCTCTCAAGAACTACATACAAAGGTTCATGAGAGAAGCTAACAGAGCTACTGCAGTTGGAGATGAGGGGAAGATGGTGGCAATTTCTTCTAGAATTATCTATCGGAGTCCTTTGTGGGACAGCATTCATCGCAATCCAATTTCAACATCACAACAATTTTTGGACCGGGCGACAAATACATGAAGTTGGATGATGCGATTGAGAAGGGAGAGAAGGGCCTGAACAACCCAAGTGGATCAACTGATCCTCCCAAGAATGGTGGAAATGATCAAAATGGTGGTAAGAAACGTGGGAATTATGGGTCTGACCGCCACAATGAGAAGAAGGCTAAGTCGGGACCAAACGACAAGGAAACAAAATATATACCTCGATTCACCAACTACACCACTCTTTCGGCGAGCCAAGCGGAGATCTATTTGGCCAGCCATCAAGAGGTCCCTTACCGGAAACCTTCACCTATAAAAAAGGAGATGAGTAAAAGAGATATGAACAAGTTTTGTCGCTTCCATGGAGGCTATGGTCACGACACGAATGAGTGCAATCATCTCAAAGATGAGATAGAATTTCTCCTCCGGTCGGGGAAGCTAAAGAAGTATCGAGCTGAGAAGACCCAGGGAGAGGGAAGTAACAACAATCCTGGGTTCAAGCGGCAACGATCCCCACCATTGCAACCTGAACCTGTGGACTTCACACTAGATACCATATGTGGAGGTCCACATCTTGCTAGAGATAGCAATAAGGCGAGGGAGAGGTATGCTCGCACCCTTCGTCATGAGTTGAGTGTAGCATCAACCTCTGAAGTTATGACAGTGGAAGAGTGACCACCGAAGAACCCAAGATACGAAAGTGAGTTCCTCACTTTCACTGAAGATGATGCTCGACACGTGAGGTATCCTCACAATGACCCTCTTGTCGTGACAGTCCAAATTGCCAATATGAAGGTGAAGAGATGTCTAGTTGATACAGGGAGTTCTGTGAACATTATTTACAAATCATCCTTCGAGAAGATAAAGCTATCTATCAATGCTTGAAGTCGTGCTCTCAAGTCATTTATGGGTTCACTAGAGAAGGATTGTCACCAGCTAGAACTATCAAGTTTCCAGTTACTACGGAGGAGGCTCCCAAACATGAGACAATAATGACCAAGTTTTTGATTGTTGACTGCCCGTCCGCCTAAAATGTGGTTATTGGTCGACCACTGCTCATAAACTTACATGCGGCAGTTTTAATCTGGCACCTTTCCATGAAGTTCCCGACCAGTGCGGGCATAGGTTGCGTCCAAGGAGACCAGAGGGAGGCTAGGGAGTGTTATAATGCCTCAGTAGCTAAAGCAAGGAAGGGGGCCAAGGAGAACAACATGATTTTATGTGCTGAAAGAGAGGAGGTGGACGAGATGGATGTCGACCTGGGTTTTGCAGTAGTAATCAATCAGGAAGGGATGTTCGAGGAGTTTGGCCAAGAGAGCACTCTTGGTTTAAAAGAGCAGAAAACCCCATCCGTTAATGAAGTCACCAAATAGGGCGTTGCCCAAAGCGAGGGAAGGGACTTTGATCCTCGCTTTGGGGATTATGAAAGTGATGTGGGACTGTCCGAGGAGTTAGAGGAGGTCCTGATAGATGAGAATGACCCGACCAAAGGGGTCAAGATTGGAAAAAAGTTGAAAGTAGAGGTGAGAGCACAGCTGATAGAATTCTTGCGAAGGAATCAAGATGTCTTTGCTTGGTCTCACAAGGATATGGTGGGTATCTCACCAACTGTGATTAGCCACGTGCTCAACGTGGATGAAAACTATCTAGCGGTGCAGCAGAAGAGGAGATTGCTTGACAAAGATCGAGCAAAGGCTCTTAAGGAGGAGGTAGAGCGGCTACAGGAGAATGGGTTTATAAGGGAAGCATATTATCCTGCCTGGGTTTCAAACCCAGTGTTGGTTCCCAAATCCAATGGAAAATGGAGGACTTGTGTAGATTTTACTGACCTGAACAAGGCATGCCCAAAGGATTCCTTTCCTTTACCGAGAATAGACCAGTTGGTAGATGCAACCTCTGGTCATGAAACATTGTCCTTCATGGATGAATATACGGGGTACAACCAGATCAACTTGCATCCTCCTGATGAAGAGCATACCAGCTTCCGAATAGATATAGGGCTATACTGCTACATGGTCATGCCCTTCGGACTGAAGAATGCAGGAGCTACCTACCAGTGTTTGGTGAATGGTATGTTCCGTGACATAATCGGCAAGAGCATGGAGGTGTACGTATACGATATGCTGGTGAAATCAAAGGAAGTTGAAGGGCACATGTGAGACTTGGAGGAGTGCTTTGCAATACTAAGAAAGTACAACATGAAGTTAAACCCACTCAAGTGCTCATTTGGAGTGGGTTCTGGAAAATTTCTTGGGTTTATTGTGAACTCCCAAGGAATAGAACCAAACCCAGAAAAGATAAAGGCTCTCATAGAAATGAAGTCTCCGGCCAGAATAAAGGATGTGCAAAGATTGACTGGGCGAATTGCAGCTCTAAGCAGGTTCGTCTCCAAATCAACAGACAAGTGTGTCCCATTTTTTAACCTGCTTAGAGGGAGCAAGAAGTTTCAGTGGACGGTAGAATGTGAGCAAGCTTTCCAAGAAATAAAGGAACATTTGGCCCAACCTCCTGTTCTTTCGAAGCCCATTGATGGAGAAGACCTCTTTATGTACCTAGCAGTCACGGACCACGCTGTTAGTGCTTCCTTAGTACGAGAAGAGGATAGAGTGCAGCACCCGATATACTATCTCAGCAAATGGTTCATAGGAGCAGAGTCCCGGTATCCCATGATCGAGAAGTTGTCTTATTGCTTGGTACTTGCATCACGAAAATTACGGCCGTACTTCCAGGCACACCCCATTAAAGTCCTTACTGACCAACCTCTACGCCAAGTCTTACAGAAGCCGGAGTCGTCTGGTCGGCTACTTAAATGGGCAGTTGAGTTGGGCCAATTCGAAATCAAGTACCAACCGAGATCTGCTATTAAGGGTCAGGCTTTAGCAGATTTCATTGTTGAATGTACTGGGATCGCTGATGTTTCCGACCAGCAAGAGCGTGTCATTGAGCAGAAAGATGAACTTCGTACTTGGCAACTTTTTGTTGATGGGTCGTCGAATGAGCATTACTCAGGAGCTGGGATTACATTGGTCACGCCAGAGAAACACCGAATTCATTGTGCATTAAGGTTCAGATTTAATGCATCTAATAATGAGGCGGAGTATGAAGCCCTCTTAGCAGGCTTGCGCGTGGCTAGAGATGTGCATGCCCGGTCGGTGGAAGTGAACATCGATTCCCAATTGGTGGTGTACCAGGTCTTTGGGGAATATCAAACAAGGGGCCTACGCATGGTGGCATACTTAAATAAGACCAAGGATCTGCTAGCACAATTCGAGGAGTACACCATCAAGTTAGTACCACGAGAGCAGAACTCTAACGTGGATGCTCTAGCAAAGCTTGCTAGTGCAAAAGATGCTGAAACTCTGAATATAGTACCGGTGGAATACTTGGTGGAGCCAAGCATTGATGAAAAAGAAGCCATGCCAATCACGATAGCTGACACCTGGATGACTCCCATCATTGCTTACCTTGAGCAAGGAACCCTCGCAGATGATTGTAATGAAGCAAGGAAGATTATGAGGCAAGCTGCTAGGTACACCATGATGGATGGAGTGCTGTATAGAAGAGGGTACTCCCTACCTCTACTCAGGTGCATAACACCCGACCAGTCAAAAAATTTATTAGCTGAAGTGCACGAAGGGTTCTGTGGAGATCATGCTGGGGGGCAGAGTCTATCTAAAAAGATTTTGCGGCAAGGATTTTTCTGGCCTACAATGAACGAGGATTCTATGAAGTATGTGAAGAAGTGTGATAAGTGCCAGAGATTTTCTAAACTGCCCAGGGCGCCTCCGAATGTCTTAAAGAAAATGTAGAGCCCATGGCCTTTTGCAGTGTGGGGCATTGATCTGATTGGGGAATTACCCAAAGGAAAAGGAGGAGTGCAGTTTGCAGTTGTTGCAGTGGATTATTTCACTAAGTGGACCGAGGCCGAACCACTAGCCACGATCACCTCAAAGAAAGTGTTAGACTTTGTGGTTAAGAATATAATATGTCGCTATGGTCTGCCCAAGAAGATAGTGTCTGACAACGACACCCAATTTGATAGTGACATATTTACCGATTTTTGCATTCGGCATGGTATCACAAAAAGTTTCTCCTCGGTAGCCCATCCACAAGCCAATGGGCAGGTTGAAGCTGTAAACAAAACTCTGAAGGACACTCTGAAAAAGTGTCTGGAGCGAGCTAAGGGTGCTTGGGCAGAAGAATTGCCAGAAGTCCTTTGGTCATACAGGACTACTGCCCGGACAACAACTGGCCATACCCCATTTTCTTTGGCATATGGGTATGAAGCCATGTTACCTGTTTAAGTAGACCCACCATCTCATCGAAGGACCATGTACAACCAGAAGGAGAATCATCAATTGCTAGCAGAATCTTTGAATTTCCTCGAGGAGAGACGAGAGGAGGCAAGCATGAGAGTTGTTGCTCATCAGCAAAAAGTGGCGCGCTACTTCAATTCCAAAGTCCGAGATCGAAAGTTCCAGGTCGGAGATTTGGTCCTCAGAAAGGTGTTCGTCAGAGACCCGGCAGATGAAGTACTAGGACCAAACTGGGAAGGACCGTATCAAATTAAGCAAGTCTTGCCACCCGGCACCTACAAGCTTGCTCGATTAAATGGAGAGCTGATCAGGAACTATTGGAATGGCGAGCATTTGAGGAAATATTATCAATAAATATTGCTTACAAAGTATTAGCTTTGTATCAAGTGTTTAACTTGTTATTTAAGTTTGTATTGTTTGAGACTCGTTATTAGACACGTTTTGTCATTTATTTATTACGAGTAATAAAAGAGATCACGCGCAGTGTGGTCGAATCTTGTTACAAATTTTGCATATGTGTTGATTATTCTTGCTTGGCAGTGTTCAACTGTCATTACAATTTAAACAAAACAGGTCTTCTAAAAATAAATATACATATATATCGGGCAGTGTTCAACTGGTCGGTATCCATGAGATGTATTATCCAAAAAACTGGCGTAGATGACGTGGCGAGTGATTCCCGGAGACGTGGCTGACACTTGGAGGAACTCTGCTAGGATATCGACCAGAAGACAAATTATAAACAATAGGCAGCCGAAGCTTACCTGCGACCAGCTTGGTCGCAGGTTCCGCATGCTTCATGATGTTTCTATAAAGATCTTGATAAATCCGGAAATTGACTCCCACAATCTCCTGAGTAGCCGATTATTTAGGAGAGAATATCTGTAACAAATTCATGTAATCCCCCTTGAGCCTATAAATAGAGAAAGATAGCTCAAGGAGGGGACTTTTGGCTTTTGCGTTATTAGAGACTAGAGTAATTCTATTTGAGATATTGTATTGTTCTTCAGAGGTGGGGGAAACTCATTGAACCCTAGTTCTTTGATCACTCCTTTTGATCTTATATCAATAAAAATCTAAGTGGACGTAGGTTATTACCAGATCATGGGGCCGAACCACTATAAAATATCGTGTTCTTATTATTTTTGTCATCACGTTCTTTTCAATGCATTCATCCACGTCAAGCGTATTTTGACTCCGTGTCAGTTGCCCAAAATCAGAGTCAACAAGATGAATGACCAACATTTAAATAGTTGCATGTTTTGTAGTGGTTAACTGCTGAAATATGTGTGTATATTCTATGTGTTTCACGAGAAGTAACCGCTCGGACAAATTCGATCAAGTAGCAAGTGATCAAGGAATTTTCAACCCTCAATCACTTGTGGGGCACATAGGGTATACTGGCGTGCACTTCAACACAGGAAATAAGAGCACGAGCAAAGATATCTATTTTTAGGCTGACTTGTAAATTTTTGAAGTCTAAAAAGGCCATTAAGCTAACTTGTTTGACAAAGCTTAAGTAACTTGGAATTTTTAAAATTTTAAGTTAGATGCAGATATTCGTGTAATAATAAACGTTATGCTCATAAAATGTTAGAGCAATAAGAGCATGAGAAATTATATTTAGTATGGACTTATGAAATGTTTAGAATTTCTAAGTTAGAAAACTAAGTACTCATGTGAAAATAAAGGGCATATAGAGACTTTACTGTTCACAATAAACTTGTAATGTTTTAAGTGTAAAAAGACTTAAATGTTTCAAGTTAGCTAAAAAAGAAAAGTAAAGTGCAAATGCCAAACAGCTCGATCATACGAGTAAGAGTATATAACAAAAAACAAAATAAGGTATGATAGAAGGCTGGTAGGACAACAACTTGTCTGGTCGGGTAGAAGCTTCCCTAGAAGGATGAGGGATCACTGGTCGGCTCTAGTAGGTTGATCAACCCCCTCCTCGGCATCAACTGCTCCTTCCAGTCGAAATGATAGCGTAGGGGAAGCAGATGTAGTACCGGTAGGATTAGCAGCTTCCTCAATGGCCTTGGCCTCACATTTGACGAGCTCCTCTGCCTTAATCTCCTCAGTGAGAAAGTCGAGGTTAAGAGGCTTGTTTAGCTTCCACACCTGATAAAAACAGTTGAAGAAGGTCTCCTCATAGCGAGTCAGATCAGCTTCCTTTTCCTGCTTCAGCTCCTCATTCTCACGAATTAGTTCCTCATTCTTGCGAGCTAACCCCTCATTCTCACGAGTCAGTATGTCTAGCCGATCAGTCAGTGACTTGTTGGCTTGGGTTAGTTGATCATTCCCATCAGCCAACCCCTTAAGAGACTCCTTTTGCTCAGCCACATTCTTCTCTGACTGTTCCAACTTGGATTGAAAAACATCCACCTTAGCTCGAGCCTCCACTAGTTGATCATTTAAGACCTTGATCAACTCCTTGTAGTCAACTGATCGATGCTAGGCATGACAGATGGTCATGAGCGTCTGAATGAAAAACAAAAGGTTACTACAAAGTATGAACATAAGTAACAAACTATCTTGTGGTAGAGCACTTACATTCGCCAACTGAGCGATCCCTTTCTCTAAGACGACATCAACACTGAGTCGAGGGAAGGATTCAAAGCCTTGAATCGTTGAAGCGTCGTGGAGGGTCTTATCAACTGCCCCCCTCCCAATAGTACTAGCAGTACGTAGTGCCTCGCTCGGGCCGGTCGGACGAGGGGGAGTTAGGCTCGCTGATGGAGGAAGCGAGGAAGGGGTCAACTGCGGGATTGTGACTAACCCCTCAGGTTGTCTCCCTTGGCTCGGTGGCACTGTCCTTGGGACCTTGCTCAGGGGAGTGGAGCCACTTCCTTCGCCAGATTTCCTCTTCGGGGCAGGAGGAACGATGCAGTGCTTGAACATCTCTGGATCTGCAAAAGAGGAAAACACAAGATTCATTAGGAAAATAATATAAAGCAATGTGTGGATGAGTATATTAATACTATAGTTCTATTAATCTCAAGTCACCAAGTTATCAAACATATTGCTATGACTACTAGCCCTGAGTTGAGGATCTTATCGAGGAAGTCATCCTCGTCGTCAGATGATGAGCTGAGGTCCCTCTCAGGCTGGATGGCCTTTCCCTTCCTGGGCTGGGCGGGAATGGCAGGACTGCGCTGATGCTCAGACTGAGGCTCCCTAATGACAAGATCACCTGGTCTACGGGAGTGCAGAGATGGCCCCAGAGAAAACTGGTCAGTCACCACCTCAGTCCCGGCGTTGGACTGATCGGTCGCATTATTATCCTCAGTGGTACTCTCCACTATAATATTTTGGTCACACGGTAGTAGGCCCACCATCTGAAGGTGGTCCACGGTGACCAAATTTTTCACGTCCTCATCCTCAGTACACATGTTAGCCAACACCTTTGCTGGCTTGAACATCTCTTGAGTAGGCAAAGGTTGCTTGAATGGAACCACATGTGTAAAAGCCAAATTGTTGGCTTTGATGTCTGATGTGAGGAAATACTCTGTGTAGTATTTCCCAAGGTTCGACTTGTGTGCGATACCACAGAGGTATTTAACCCCCTTTTGCCTGTGAAAGAGGTGGAAAAAACCCGTGTTCTTATGGCTTGGGTTAGTCCTGAAGTCGAACAAGTAATGTACCTCATGAGGAGTAGGCTCGTCCCAGCCTTGCAGAGAGTAGAGAATATACAGCGCGGACAACGCCTGGATCCCATTCGGTGCGATCTGGAGAGGGGAGACGTTGAAATAATCCGCTATAGACTGGAAATAGGGGTGTAGCGGGAGTGTCGCTCCTGCGTGGATATGGTGCCTGGACCAAGAACAGTATGGCCTGTCGGGCCTGTTGGCTCTCTGGTGAGGGCGCGGACATATCACGTTCACCCTACTCAAACCCAAAGCTTGGATGTGTTTGTCGAACATCCCGGGATTTAGTTTTGTAGGCTAGGCAGTGAACCAGGAAGATGTTTCTTCTCCTCCCTTTCGTGGTTTTTGGATGGCCAAGTGCTGGACCTCGGTGGAAAACTCCTGAGTGATTCATCTCCAAGTATTACTTGATTTTGACACTTGAAGAGGTGGTCTTGAAGAAGCTGCAGTGTGGGCCTCACTGCGTTCCACCACCTCTCCAAGATTGTCCCGTCTTTATTCTAAATAATGATGAATGCTTGTGCGCTCGCCTTCTTTTTTCCCCTTATGGAAATGCTATAGCATTCCCTCCCGGCCAACTGGTCTCCCTTCAATGTCCCGATGCCACTAGAATTTGGGAACTTGATGGCCAAATGCCTTACAGACGAGACTGCCACTAGGGTGGGTCTGCCGAGCAGCACGTTGTAGGCTGATGGTAGGTCCACTACTACAAACTCCATCATCTTGGTCGCTGAGACTGGGCAGTCTCCCAAGGTTACAGGGTGTTCAATGGACCCCATACATGCAATCCCTTCTCCTAAAAAACTATACAAGGTCGTTGCACAAGCTTTTAGGTCTTGAAGCGCGAGTCCCATATTTTCTAAGTTGGCCTTATAGAGAATGTTCACTGACCTCCCATTATCAATAAGAACTCGGTGAACTCTCTTATTCGCGAGCTGGAGAGTGATGACCAGTGGGTCATTGTGGGGAAAATGTACATGGGACGCATCATCCTCAGTGAAGGTTATCGGTTGGGATTCAATATTTTGGCACTTCAGAGCTCTAGGTTCGGGTTCATAGGGAGATTCGTCCCCAGTTTTTAGCTCGTTCACGTATCGTTTTTGGGCATTCTTGCCCGTCCCTCCGAGATGAGCCTCGCCCTAGATAGTTATCACATCTTCTCCATCAATACCGCTCTGCGGGCAACTTGTGGATCTTGGTCCTAGGGGAGTCTATTGGATTTCTTCACCCTCATGGTCGACTGTGCAGCTTGTTGAAGAAACTGTTCCTCGTGAAGGAAGTACAAGGCTGAACGGGGAAGGATCTGCTTGAAGCGGCGGAGGCGATCCTCAGGAGTGCGACTGGTGGAAGACTTTGATGAGGAATCGCTGCTTTGAGGGGTCTCGATTGACTGCGGGATAGATGTATCACAGTCCGTATGGTTGTCACCTCCCCTATAGTCAAAGCGATTCATCTACAAAAATAAAAAAAAATTGGGAGGTGAGTAACCATACAGATAAAATTCAATATGAAAAAAATTTATTTTTCTACTTAGAAAAATTTGTCTAAGTGGTAAAAATGTAGGATGCATGGGAAAAAAGAATTTTAAGTGATTTTAAGTGCCTAAAAATGCTTTAAGTGTATATGGCATGGAGCATGACACGCTTGGTCCGAAGAGCCAAGAGGTGCCAAGGGGTCGTATGGTGTCCATTCAGAAGCAACTAGTCCGAGCGAGTGTGTATGCCTATGTCCGATCGGGTGTGCGTGCCTAAAGGGCTGTCTGAGGAGTTCATCACCCGTGCCCATGTGTGCATGCCTAGACGTGTGCATCCAAGCCAAGCGCATCCGAGGAGCCAAGGCTTGTGTCCGGTCGGACACCCTACGTCCGAGGAGAAGCGTCTGATAGATGGCCTTTGCCCGAGGGGATGCGTGCCTTGCGTCCGAGGAGTGACATGGGTTTGGTCTGAATGGACCATGCATGGCATGGTGCCTAGCCGTGTGTGTCCAAGCCGAGCATGTCCGTGGGAGCCCAGTGCATGTGTCTGGTCGGATGCTTCTTGGTCCGAGGAGTTTATATGTGGTCGATCGGACTACATGTTTACCAAGAAAAAAACAATGGCTAATCGGCCATACCCCAAATCTCACCATAAAACCCAATCCGAAAAAGCAAAGTCCTAAATTCCCTGACACAAACATGTTTTCTCATCCAAAACACACAACTACAAGATCAAAATAGAGCAATTGAAAAGTTTATCAATGTTCTTGAAACCACATATACCATCAAAAACCCAAAAACTCATAATCATGATTTAGGTTAAATTGACCTATTTTTCTTGAAATTCTTATGAAATTGAAGATAATGTTGGGTTACCCATAGTGCAAACATCATCAAAACAGCCACCATACCTATTATATCTCCAAGACTCATAGACAAAAATCAAGAAGAAGTGCCCCATGATGTTTCGGCCATGGCATATGCTTTCATGAAGTTTTTTTTAAAAAACATCTACAAGAACATGAGGGCATGAAAGAGGAGACTTACCCAATATTTAAGAGCCCTTGAAGAGTGCTTGAAGAATGAAGCTTCCTCTTGAAGACCCTTGTGAGATTCGGCCACCAAAGGAAGAGGAGAACACCAAAGGGTTTAGGCCAAGAGAGAAAAAGGAAGAGGAAGGGTTTTTGAATCTAATTCTCTTGTGTGTGGGAATGTGTAAGTATGGGGGCTTATTTAAAGGTAAAAAGTGGGAGTTACCACTTATTTTTGGACCCTTGAAATTCCTGGGATATTTTTTCTCCCCACGATCATGAGCAGTTATTTGCAGTGATCGTGATCTGTGAAATTGTGGTCTGCTGCATGGCGAGAAGGTGAACAGTTATTTTTTTTTATGCCGTCAACTATGGAGAAATTTTTTTATTATGTGAGATGTCATATACTAAACTTGGGCGGCAAATGTTATCCCCAAAATTTGAAAATGATGATGTGGCAAAAGAAATGACAAGTGGCAAGGAATGGTTGGGTGACCTGGCTTAGGAGTAACCCAGTGCAGCAATGAAGAATTTTGACTGGCTTGAGAAGTGTCATGACCGACCAGTCATGACCTTGTCCGACCAGTCATGACCTTGCCTGCCCAGTCATGACCTTGTCTGCCCAAGAATGACCTTGCCTGCCCAGGAATGACCTTGTCTGCCCAGGCATGACCTTACCTACCCAGGCATGAACTTGGCTGATCGGTCATGCACTTGTCTGACCAGCTAGGTGCATGTTTGACCAGCTAAGTGCATGTTTGCCTAGCTAAGTGCATGTTTGCCCAGTCAAGTGCATGATTGCCCAGGCAAGAGCGTGTCTGCCCAGTAAAGGTGTGGCCGACCAGACTGAAGGTGTTATGGATCAACTAAATAGAGCATGACTACGTCAAGATTCCCAGAAACGGCTTCAACAAGAATCCGTCTTGGCATACACGGGAATCTCTTGTTCATCCCACAAATATAGTGTACTGTTACATTTTGAATATTTGTTGTAATTTAAATAAAATGTGAATAATAAAATATCCCGATTATGGGGGATATCATCTGTGCGATCCTAAGCCTATAAATACAAGGCTTATGGCATCAGAAAGGGACTTTTTTTTGGTCTTTTGAACATTTGATTCGAATTTTCTAGAGAGAGAGAGTACTTGTATTTGAGAGAAATCTTGTATTCTTGTAATCTACATTGAAGAAACTCAATTGACTCAGGTTCATCTAATCTTGAGTGTAGATCTATAATCACAACTCTAAGTGGATTAGGCTATTACCAACATATTGGGGCTGAACCACTATAAAAATTACGTGCGTTATTTACTTTCTTTTCAAAATCATCTGTGTCGTTTATTTATCTTGAAGGTTTTTGTGGATTTCAACATTCTCACGTCATTGGCAAAAAACGCGGTCAACAGCAGGCTTTTAAATTTTTGGGATATAGGTTAGAATATAGTCGTTATGCTGCCAAACTTTTGGTAGGTTTAGAAAATTTAAAAATATAAATTAATTACTTTAATTTATAATTAATAAAATTGTAACAAAAAAAAAGATTAAATTGTAGGTAATAAAAATGTGACTACAAAAAAATAATAATATCTTAATTATATTATTAGTTAAATTATGCATTAAAAAATATAATTAATTTTTTTAATTCATAATTAATAAAATTTAGCATTAACAAATAAAATTATCTCTAAACATTTTTATTAAGAAAACTATTATTAAAGATTAATACAATGTCACATCAATTAATAAAATAAATAATAATATCTTATTTATATTATTAGTTAAATTATGCATTAAAAAATATAATTAATTTTTTTAATTCATAATTAATAAAATTTAACATTAACAAATAAAATTATCATAAATATTTTTATTATGAGAACTATTATTATAGATTAATACCATGTCATCACATCAATTAATAAAATAAATAATAATATCTTATTTATATTATTAGTTAAATTATACATTAAAAATATATTTAATTTTTTTTAATTCATAATTAATAAAATTTAACATTAACAAATAAAATTATCACTAAATATTTTTATTAAGAAAACTATTATTAAAGATTAATATAATGTCACATCAATTAATAAAAGAACTAATTTATTTTATAATGAATATATAATTAAACTTCAATGAATAAAATAAGTAACAAAATTAAACTATAGGTTGTAAATTTGGACTATCAAAATAATAATAAATTGGTTTTGCTTTTCTTTGATGATAAGACTTTTTTTTTTATAACTAATTCATAAATGTCATAAAACTTAATAAATCATAAGACATCATATGTAATGACCCACTAATCTAGACTAACTGGACCATTATCGAAACTATACATAAAACTTACATTTTTACGAAAATACCATAATTTATTGAGTAACTTGAAAATAAGAGTTATTTACAAATAAACAGAATACTAAGAAGGATTTTGGGATCCCATTGTCTTTAAAACAAAATAAGATTTAAAATAAAAGACATTACATAATAATGCGGAAAATACACATAAAAACCATAAAAAAACATAAAAGGAGACTATATCCTCGAATCGAATAACGCTCGGCCCCTTGACTCCATTCATCATCGATACACATTCTCCAAGCGTCACGAATCTTACCGCCTCTAAGCTTATTTTCCTGCACATAAACAGAAAGGAGTGAGCCTAATGCCCAGCAAGGAAAAACCTAACACATAGTCATATACACAATTTCATAAGAAAACATAAAGACTTAACATAATACATATAACATACACTTATTATAATGGCCATTATTACTTGGGGTCCCATAGACTAAACAAGCATATGCCCATGGGGTTAATGGGGTCCTACTAGCTAAGTAGGTCATATGCCCATAACCCATTTGGGGTCTTGTTAGTCATATGGGTCATATGCCCAAGCCTACATACACATATACATATCATAACACTTTTAATAACATAAACATATAGATAACATAAGCACATAACATATTAATTCTAGCCTATTTTCCTTACCAAAGTTACCGGGATAAAATGGACTGAGTTAGGACTTTTGGAACACTCCTAAAACCACAATGAACAAGGGTGAGTCTAAAGAAAGGAGATGAAATGAAAGAGAATAGGAAGACTAAACCATTAAACGAAAATATGCTTACCACCACTTAAGTGCTTAAGAACTTGGATTCCCTAACCAAAAATAAGAATAAGGTTAGGGGACTGAGTAGAAGGTTTTGAGAAAAGAAATAACATAGAATACAGAAAGGACTGGAGTTTTGGGTTTACCTCAAAGATTGCAAGATCAATCTAACATCCACCGAAATACTATAGCACTCACTTACTTCCCAAGTGTTTGATAAGCTTATGATGTTTAAGCTTATAGTTTTTCCCCAAACCAAGTGTTTACACTCTCTCACTCACTTAACACTAGCAGCCTCTGAACTTAGAGCAAATGGTGAATAATGGCTGGGTACTAGGTCCTATTTATAGAGTTTGGGAATGAAAATATCTTGATTTTACTTGAATAAAAATAATGGCTTTTTACGTGAAAATCATTTGAATAATCGTTCAGCAGAGGCTGAAGACTCGTTCAGAAGATGCTGGACTGTTGAAGGAGTTTGAATGGCTGAAGGGAAAAGAATTCAAATGTATTTGAATTCATGCTGGTGGAGGCGATATATCGCCCCCTATAGGCGATATATCGCCTGGACCTTTGTTCCCGAGGCGACCGTGCATCGATTCGTGTTTTCCGTATCTACGTGCTGCGACATATCGCCCCCTATAGCTGCGATATATCGGCATACGCTGAATATTTAAACACGAATTTACACATTTTTAGCTGAGTTTGAATGGAGTAAACAGCCTTGACTAAGCCCTCAACGTGCTCAAAGCTGCTGACTGACCCTATACATTCAAACTTTTACCCTTATTTAATTTAATCCTCAAAAATACTAAATCCTTAATTACCATTCAAAACATGTGCTTTAAAATCCTATTGGTTGATGTCTAAACCTTATAATATAATAATATATTCCTTAATATCAGACACATTAATCAAACCTTAGGTTATACTTAATATTCTTAAACTATAGGTTAAACTTAGAAAATCTATAAGTACTACTATGAGTGTCCAAATAACTCCCGGTCTGAACCAAAAATCCAAAGTAACAATGATAACACTAAACATACTATAATACTACTAAACAATTAGCTAAGTAAAGTTCTTGGACTCTACAATTCTCCCCTACTAAAAAGAATTTCGTCCTCGAAATTTACTTACCAAATAACTCCGGATACCGGCTCTGCATGTCCTCTTCCAACTCCCACGTTGCCTCGCGTTCAGAACTATTGCTCCATAGGACTTTAACTATAGGAAAGCTCTTGGACCGTAACTGCTTCATCCCCCTATCTAGGATGCTAACCGGTCGTTCCTCGTAACTTAAGTCCTTCTGGAGTGCTATGGTGTCGTACTTGAGGACGTGAGATGGGTCTGACACATACTTGCGTAACATCGAGATGTGGAAGACGTTGTGACTATCGGCTAGTGCTGGCGGTAGGGCTAGTCTATACGCAACTGGTCCCACTTTGTCCAATATCTCAAAAGGACCTAAGAATCGGGGACTGAGCTTGCCTTTCTTCCCGAACCGCTTGACACCCTTCATAGGAGATATCTTCAGGAAGACTTGATCTCCAACTTGGAACTCCACATCGCGTTGCTTGGTATCCGCATAGCTCTTCTGTCGGCTTTGAGCAGCAAGCATACGCTGTCTAATAAGCGTTACTGCTTCTTGAGCTTGCCTAACAGCTTCGGGCCCTAGAAGCTGCCTTTCTCCTACCTCGTCCCAGTGCAACGGTGATCGACACCTTCTTCCATATAGCAACTCATAAGGTGCCATCTCGATCGTCGACTGGTAGCTGTTGTTGTACGAGAACTCGATCAGCGGTAAGTACTTGTTCCACGATCCTCCAAAGTCAAGTACACATGCGCGTAGCATATCCTCTAAAATCTGAATCGTACGCTCTGACTGCCCATCTGTCTGAGGATGGAAAGCTGTACTAAGACTTAACTTAGTACCCATGGCTTGCTGTAAGCTTCTCCAAAATCTTGACGTAAACACTGATCCTCTATCTGATACTATCGTCTTGGGGATTCCATGCAATCGTACAATCTCTTGGATGTAGATGTCTGCATATTGGTCTACCGTATAAGAAGTCTTAACAGGCAGAAAATGAGCCGACTTGGTTAGTCTATCTATGACTATCCAAGCAGAATCATGCTGCTTATTTGTCTTTGGCAGACCCGTCACGAAGTCCATGGCTATATCGTCCCACTTCCACTCCGGTATGCTAAGCGGTTGCAATAATCTTGCAGGCCGCTGATGCTCCACCTTCACTTGCTGGCATACCAGACACTTAGATACATATTCTACTATGTCCTTCTTCATCCCTGGCCACCAATAGACTGCCTTGATGTCATGAGTCATCTTGGTAGACCCTGGATGAACCGAGTATGGGGTGTTGTGCGCTTATTCTAGGATCGTCTTCTTAATACTTTGATGTCTGGCACGCATACCCGATCCTTATATCTCAATAAACCTTGACTGGATATTGAGAAATCTGTAGTCTTGCCTTCTCTGACTGCATCCATGTGCGTTGCTAGTGAATCATCATGTCTCTGACCATTCCGTATGTCTTCTAGCAGATTCGATTGGATAGACAAGTTAGCCAGCCTGCCTACAACCACTTCTATTCCGGCACTGATAAGCTCCTGTTGCAGTGGCTTTTCTATTCCGGATAAGGCTGCTAAGTTCCCATAACATTTTCGGCTAAGGGCATCGGCAACTACGTTTGCCTTCCCCGGGTGGTATAGGATTTCGCAGCCGTAATCCTTTACTAACTCCAACCACCTGCGCTGCCTCATGTTAAGCTCCTTCTGAGTAAAGAAGTATTTTAAACTTTTGTGGTCCGTATAAATCTCGCACCGTTCTCCGTAAAGATAATGGCGCCAGATTTTTAACACAAAGACCACCGCTGCCAACTCCATATCGTGAGTTGGATAGCGTTGTTCATACTCCTTTAACTGACGTGAGGCGTAGGCTATCACCTTGTCATTCTGCATCAGTACGCATCCCAATCCTAACTTTGATGCATCACAGTAGACAACGAACTTGTCGTTGGGTGTTGGGACACTAAGTACTGGTGTTGAGCAAAGCTTATCCTTAAGCAACTGGAAGCTTTCCTCACACTTATCACTCCAGTTAAACTTTTGTTGCTTCCGGGTCAGGTTGGTGAGTGGAGTGGCTATTTTAGAAAAGCCCTCTACAAACTTTCTATAGTAACCTGCTAGCCCTAAGAAGCTTCTTACTTCCAATACGTTCTTTGGTCTAGGCCAATCCTTCACGGCCTCTACCTTCGATGGATCTACTGCAACTCCGTCTTTCGATATGATGTGCCCGAGGAACGCCACTTGTGAGAGCCAAAACTCGCATTTCTTGAACTTCGCGTAGAGTTGGTGCTCCTTCAATCGCGTCAAAATCATCCTCAAGTGTTCCTCGTGTTCCACTTCATCCTTGGAGTAAATTAAAATGTCGTCGATGAACACAACGACGAATTTATCCAAGTAGTCCTTGAAGACCCTATTCATTAAGTCCATAAACGCGGCTGGCGCGTTAGTAAGACCAAAAGACATAACCAAGAACTCGTAATGTCCATAACGAGTCCTAAAGGCTGTCTTGGGGATATCTTCTCCTTTTACCTTGAGCTGATGATACCCGGACCGTAGATCGATCTTAGAAAATACAGTCGCGCCTCGGAGTTGATCAAACAAATCATTAATCCGAGGTAGGGGGTATTTGTTCTTAATTGTTACTTTATTCAACTCTCGGTAGTCTATGCACATGCGCATACTTCCGTCCTTCTTCTTCACGAATAGTACCGGAGCTCCCCACGGTGAATGGCTTGGCCTAATGAAACCCAAGTCTAGGAGTTCTTGTAGCTGCGTCTTTAACTCCTTGAGTTCCGTAGGTGCCATCCGGTATGGTGCCTTAGAGATAGGCTCGGTGCCCGGTACTAATTCTATCGTGAAGTCTATTTCTCTAGTTGGTGGCAATCCTGGCAAGTCATCGGGAAATACTTCTGGAAATTCGTAGACTCGAACATCTCCAACTTTGAGTAATGTCTCCTTCTCCACATTCGTGATGTTGGCTAAGAATGCTTGACATCCTTTCTCCATCATTCTCTGAGCTTTGAGAGATGATACTAACGGTGTGCGTAGTCCTGAAGCTTGTCCCATGAAGCACAGTTTCTGGCCGTCAGGAGTCTCGAACATCACCTTCTTGCGTCTGCAGTCGATCGTTGCGCCATGTCGTGCTAGCCAATCCATGCCTAGTATGACGTCGAAGTCCTTGATCACCAGCTTTATCAGGTCTCCTTCTAGTTCCTTGTCCTCAATCTTGATTGGTACGCCTCGTATAATTCGTGATGATAGAACTACTTTGCCCGAAGGCAACTTGGTTGCAAACCTAGTTCTAAATCTTTCACTAGGTTTGTCTAGTTTATCTATCATTCCTAACGAAATATACGAATGGGTGGCTCCCGAATCAAATAATACATGACATAATTTATTGAGGATGGAAACCTGACCTGTGACCACCTTGTTGCTAGCATCCGCCTCTCCTTGGGTTAAAGCAAAAACCCGAGCAGGAACCATCTTTTCGTCCTTCTTTCCTTCCGGCTTTTGCTGAGGACAATCTTTCTTGCGATGCCCCTCTTGACCACAATTGAAACACTCCTTGGTGTTGGCACGGCATTCTCCGGGGTGCTTCTTCTGACATTTGGCACAGGACGGGTATTCCACATAGCCCGACCTATTTCCCCCATTATTTGGTCGTGCCCTTTTATTGTTGTCGGCTTGCTTGTTGTCAGGATGCCTTCTCTTCTGTCCGTTACCGTTGTTGTTGGACTGACTGTTGCTGGACTGATTGTTGTTCCGACTGGCCTGAGGTTGGCTCTGCTGCCTAGGTTCTGGCTTCTTCTTTGCTCACGTTGGCTTGCAACCTTTCTACTTCAATTGCCGTCTCAAGAACGTCGGCATATGAAGTGTTTCCCGAGTTTGCTAGTTTAACCCCCATCTCGATCTTCGGGCGAAGTCCTCCAACAAACTTGTTCACCCTTAGATAGTCGGTTGGAACCAACTCTGATGCGAACTTCGCTAAGCGATCGAACTGACGAGCATATTCCGCCACTGTTAAGTTCCCTTGCTTCAGATTGGTGAACTCCTCAACTCTCGTAACAAGCACTGCTGAATTGTAGTACTTCTTGTGGAAGAGCTCCACAAATCGGGTCCACGTCATAGTGGCAGCATCGTGGGATTGCTGGACCAAATCCCACCATATCCTGGCATCTTTCTTGAGTAAAGATGAGACGCAGGATATGCGGTCAGCATTATTGAGGTTCATGTGGGCTAGGATCGGCTCCACATTCCTTAGCCATTCTTCTGCTTCAAAGGGGTCCGTAGTCCCTTCGAAGTTCGGAGCGTGCTGCTTGCGGAACCTCTCGTACACTGGCTCCATATGCTGTACAGGATAAGGAGCGTAGTTCGTCATAGGCCATCCCCCATACGGACCAACTTGTTGGGGTGCTGGGGCCATTGGCTGTGGCTGCGGCTGCGGCTGAGGCTGAGATTGAGCCTGTTGGCGTTGTTGCTGCAGAAGTTCCTCGACTTGCTGTCGTATTCTGGCAATCTCTGCAGTGTTGTCAGCTGGCTGTGCCGGTGCGTTGCGGCGAGCAGTAGCACGCACTCCCCTTCGGCGAACGGTAGGGACCGCATTGGTCGCTGGAACATCGTTGGAAGCGTTCCCGTTGGTGTGAGCAGATCTTCAGAGAGACATCGTAGCAGAGTTCTAACAGTTAAAAGAAACATGTTAGAACTTTTCCTAATAGGCTCTAAGGCAAAAACTTATTCTAAACAAACATATCTCGGACCTATTTATTATGACTTTTTATGAAAAATTATATAGGTCTTTATTTATTATTAGAGTGGGTTTCTATACTTAGAAAAACAAGTCATATTTATTTTCTAAGTGTGTTTCTAATCATCCTATATGACTTAATTCTCAGGCTCGAAACTTATCTTTGTTCCAAAGTTAACCATATTGAGGGAGGGCTGGGATCAGTAAAATCGTTCCCACTACTAAGGCCCCCTAACTCTCAACAAGGAAACCAGGTTCATTGATTCGTATCCACCCTCACCGAACTCAGTCATTATTCATTTTATTTAGTATTTATTATGATTGTGAAAAAAAATTCAAACTCACACATGATATTCAAATAGCATGTTTATTCATTTGGAAAACAATTTCACTTATTACAATCATAACATAAAAGTAAATAAAACAAATAAAATCTACTAATCTAAAAATCGGGATCTTCTACATCCGATCCGTCATCTAACATATCATCATCTATAGCCTCATAGTCATCATTATCATGAGCATCAAAATGCCCTCTAGGAAGGTTTGTGAGAATCCTATTCTTTTGCTCCTTGGTGAATTGAAATTCAAATTTTGCGGTGAACCTAACTAAGAGGAAATAGTATCTCATTGCTAATGGTGATTCATCCTCATCATTCATTTCTTCCCATATTTCTTCTAAGGCTGCTATTACAGGATGGAAATCTTTAAACAACCTAATCACTAATACATATTGTTCCGTTGATCTTAGCATTATTTGTTTAGCCTCTTGAAGGCCACCTATTGCTTGGTGAAACAAAAGCAACCTTCTAGTAATCCTTTCTAGGGCTCCTACGGTGTTTCTTGGCTCCCTTATTCTTTTTAAGGCCTTAATGGCTCGGATATCTTGGTAGGTTAAAGCTCCATTCATTTTTAACTGAAACATAAACACTAAAGTTGTTAGCTATACATATAAGCAAAGTAACTAGTAACTTGTAACTTAAACACTTACTTGGCGGTCCGATTCGGAGCTTTGAGCATGTGTATCGAGGAGAACTTCATGCGAAGGAACCGTTTTGCTCTGATACCAACTGTAATGACCCACTAATCTAGACTAACTGGACCATTATCGAAACTATACATAAAACTTACATTTTTACGAAAATACCATAATTTATTGAGTAACTTGAAAATAAGAGTTATTTACAAATAAACAGAATACTAAGAAGGATTTTGGGATCCCATTGTCTTTAAAACAAAATAAGATTTAAAATAAAAGACATTACATAATAATGCGGAAAATACACATAAAAACCATAAAAAAACATAAAAGGAGACTATATCCTCGAATCGAATAACGCTCGGCCCCTTGACTCCATTCATCATCGATACACATTCTCCAAGCGTCACGAATCTTACCGCCTCTAAGCTTATTTTCCTGCACATAAACAGAAAGGAGTGAGCCTAATGCCCAGCAAGGAAAAACCTAACACATAGTCATATACACAATTTCATAAGAAAACATAAAGACTTAACATAATACATATAACATACACTTATTATAATGGCCATTATTACTTGGGGTCCCATAGACTAAACAAGCATATGCCCATGGGGTTAATGGGGTCCTACTAGCTAAGTAGGTCATATGCCCATAACCCATTTGGGGTCTTGTTAGTCATATGGGTCATATGCCCAAGCCTACATACACATATACATATCATAACACTTTTAATAACATAAACATATAGATAACATAAGCACATAACATATTAATTCTAGCCTATTTTCCTTACCAAAGTTACCGGGATAAAATGGACTGAGTTAGGACTTTTGGAACACTCCTAAAACCACAATGAACAAGGGTGAGTCTAAAGAATGGAGATGAAATGAAAGAGAATAGGAAGACTAAACCATTAAACGAAAATATGCTTACCACCACTTAAGTGCTTAAGAACTTGGATTCCCTAACCAAAAATAAGAATAAGGTTAGGGGACTGAGTAGAAGGTTTTGAGAAAAGAAATAACATAGAATACAGAAAGGACTGGAGTTTTGGGTTTACCTCAAAGATTGCAAGATCAATCTAACATCCACCGAAATACTATAGCACTCACTTACTTCCCAAGTGTTTGATAAGCTTATGATGTTTAAGCTTATAGTTTTTCCCCAAACCAAGTGTTTACACTCTCTCACTCACTTAACACTAGCAGCCTCTGAACTTAGAGCAAATGGTGAATAATGGCTGGGTACTAGGTCCTATTTATAGAGTTTGGGAATGAAAATATCTTGATTTTACTTGAATAAAAATAATGGCTTTTTAGGTGAAAATCATTTGAATAATCGTTCAGCAGAGGCTGAAGACTCGTTCAGAAGATGCTGGACTGTTGAAGGAGTTTGAATGGCTGAAGGGAAAAGAATTCAAATGTATTTGAATTCATGCTGGTGGAGGCGATATATCGCCCCCTATAGGCGATATATCGCCTGGACCTTTGTTCCCGAGGCGACCGTGCATCGATTCGTGTTTTCCGTATCTACGTGCTGCGACATATCGCCCCCTATAGCTGCGATATATCGGCATACGCTGAATATTTAAACACGAATTTACACATTTTTAGCTGAGTTTGAATGGAGTAAACAGCCTTGACTAAGCCCTCAACGTGCTCAAAGCTGTTGACTGACCCTATACATTCAAACTTTTACCCTTATTTAATTTAATCCTCAAAAATACTAAATCCTTAATTACCATTCAAAACATGTGCTTTAAAATCCTATTGGTTGATGTCTAAACCTTATAATATAATAATATATTCCTTAATATCAGACACATTAATCAAACCTTAGGTTATACTTAATATTCTTAAACTATAGGTTAAACTTAGAAAATCTATAAGTACTACTATGAGTGTCCAAATAACTCCCGGTCTGAACCAAAAATCCAAAGTAACAATGATAACACTAAACATACTATAATACTACTAAACAATTAGCTAAGTAAAGTTCTTGGACTCTACATCATAAGTCCATTTTTCATTTGTCTTGATTTTCTTTGCTAGTAAAATTTTATTACCAAAGAAAGAATCGAACGGTTATTATCACATAGTGATAATTTTTTTAATTATTTGTAATCACTCAATATCTTAGACCCGTTCGGAGAGGCTGAGTCAGTATACCTTTCTGACCTATCCATGACTTTTAAATCCACATGGATAGTTTGGGTATGTACTCTTAATATGAAACAATATTAATTATGATTTATTCGTGTATCGTAGATGCCGATCGGTAAGAGTTGGACATTTTGAGAAATCGTAATAGTGATGAGTATTGGAACGACCTCCAAGTCTTTATGAATTTGGTGAAGCAACACAAAGATTGTGATGAAAATATTAGATGTCCATGTCTGAAATGCCTAAACTCGAGGTTCCATCGCCCGTATACGGTAGAGGGACATATATTTCGATGGGATTTTCAAGAAAGTTATCAATAGTGAATTTTCCGTGGAGAGTTGAACGAAGTTGTTGTCGATGAGGTAGTCGAGGATAATGAAGATGCAGATGAGATGAACGACATCATTGATGATTTGTAGAGTCCAAGAACTTTACTTAGCTAGTTAGATAGTAGTAGCAATAGTAATAGTTGTAGTATTTTTATGACTGTGGATTTTGGTTCAGGCCGGGATTTAGTTGGACACTCATAGCAACACTTGTAGATTTTGTAAGTTTAATCTATAGTTTAAGAATATTAATTATAACCTAAGGTTTAATTAATATGATTGATTATAAAGGTGATATTTATTATAATATAAGGTTTAGATAAAACCCAATAAGGAAATGACACTTGTCATATGTATGCTTAATGAATAATTAAGTATTTTGAGGAATAAATTTATTAAGAGTAATATTTGAATATCCTAGGGTCTGCCAGCAGCTTTGAAATCGTTAGAGGACTTAGTCAAGGTTGTTTACTCAATTCAAATTAGGCTGAAAAAGTGCAATTATGTGTATAATATTTCAGCGTATGCCGATACATTGCAGCACTAGGGGGTGATATATCGCCATACGAGGATACGAAAAACACGTAACTTCACACAGCCACCTCGACGAGCCTCGGGCATATTAGCCTAGGCGATATATCGGCTGTAGTGCCAGATTTTTAAACATTTTTGAAACCAAGCTTAATTTATTCTTTAACCTCTTGATAAGTCCATAATCTTTTTGACTGAGTCTTTAGCCTCTGCTGAATGATTATTCAAAGATTTTTCAATTAAAAAGCCATTATTTTATTCAAGCTAAAATAAAGATCTTTTCATTCTTGAACTCTATAAATAGGACCTAGTACCCAGCCATTTATTCATTCATCAAGCTAAGTTCAGAGTCTGCAAGCTGCTAGGTTATTTTAGAGTGATAAACACTTGGGTTGGGGTTATAAGCTTTATCCTTATAAGCTTAATAAACACTCGGGAAGTAAGATTCATAGTATATTTCGGTTCGACGTGTAGTTTGATTATAGAAGCATTCGAGGTATTCCTTCTTCTAGTTCCTTTCCGTGTTATTCTTATAGTTTTCTACTCAAAATCCTAACTCGTATTCTCTATTCTTGGTTAGGAATCTAAGATCTTGAATGTAAGATTGTTCTTGGTAAGTATCTTTTCGATGGTATAGTTCGTTCATTTCATCCCTTTTCTTTAGTATACTCACCTTCTATTATGGTTTTTAGGAGTGTTCCAAAGTCCCGATACTGTTCTCATATCCCGGTATTTTGGTAAGGAAAATAGGATATGATTTTATATGTTATATGTTATCTTATGTTATGTTGTGTTATGAAATGTTATATTATGTATGTTGGTAGACTTGGGCATATGACTTGTATAGATAACAAGCCCCAATAAATTTATGGGCATATGACTTGCTTAGCTAGCAAGCCCCACAAATCTAATGGGCATATGACTTGATTAGTTAACAAGCCCCAAGTAGTATAATGGTCATTGTAGTAGTATATTACATATGTTTATGATACGCTTATGGTATATGTTTATGATATGTTTTTAGTATATGATATAAAATTTATGTATATGATTTATGTTGCTAGTTTTTCCTTGCTGGGCATTTGGCTCATTCCTTTATGTTTTTATGTGCAGGAAAATAGCTATGGCGGCAGAAAGGTTCTTGGCAGCTTGGGGGTTGTGTATTGAGGTAGGATGGAATCGATGGACTGAGCGTTCGATTAGAGGATGGAGTCTTTAAGTCTTTAAATCATATTTTCTATGTATTTTTCTGCACTTAGTTTTGTAATTGATTTATTTAGATCATGTTATGTTTTATTTTTTTAAAACAAGGGGATCCCATATCCTAAACGCATTTTTATGTATTCAACATTTGCTTTACAATTTTAAATAAAGTTATGATGTTTTCATATGTACGTTTTCTTATGATTAGCATAGTAGTTTTTAATGGTCCTAAGTCTAGAATAGTTGGGTCGTTACACGATTTCATCTTACCGGCAAATACAGAGGAAGCAGATGAGGCGAATGGCAATCAAATGGGTCAGTATTACGATGAGTTGTTCGACGAGATTGAAGCCGAGTTGCATTCGGGCTATGATTGGATATCATCCCTTAACTTTTTGGCAAAGTTGATGCACTTGAAAGTAAAAGGGAAATGGCAAAACAATTCCTTCGATGAATTGTTGAAGTTACTAAAGTTTGCATTTTCGAAAGATAATAAAATTCCTCCAACACACTATGATGCCAAAAAGAAATTGAGTAAGACCAATCAATTCATGTGTGTAAGTATGATTGTTGCTTATTTTATAATGAGGATGAAACTATAGAATCATGTCCGATATGCGGGAATAATAAATGGAAAAATGAAAGGACGAAAGGGAAAAAAGTTCCGCATAAAGTGATACGTTACTTTCCATTTACCCCCAGATTAAAACAAACGTATAGCTCAAGGCATACAACAAAGGAGATGGTATAGCATTATACGGGGAGATCGAAAAAAGATGGGGTGATGCATCATCCTGTTGATGGGGCTACTTGGAAGGACTTTGACGCTAGACATCCAGAGTTTGCAATAGATGCTAGAAATGTTCGTTTAGGTTTGGCTACCGATGGGTTTAATCCATTTGGTAACATGAGTCTATCGTACAGTATGTGGCCGGTGGTTTTGACCAATTATAATCTACCGCCATGGTTGTGCATGAAGGAGGAGTATCTCATGTTGACTCTTCTGATTCCAGGGTCAAAATCACCTGGTAAGGACATTGATGTATTTCTAAGGCTGTTGGTGGACGAGTTGAAGGAGTAATGGACTAACAGAGTTGACACAAGAGATGGCAGAAAGAATGAATTGTTTAAGATGAAAGTCGCACTTTTGTGGACGATTAATGATTTTCCTGCTCGCAGTAGTTTATCTGGATGGAGTGGGTAGGGATACAAAGCTTGTCCAACATGTAATGAAGATACTTCATCCATCCGAGTGATTGGTGAAATATCTTATGTTGGTCATACGCAGTTTTTGGGAAATAATCATAAGTATAGAAAGAATAAAGAATTTAACGGTCACATTGAGAAGAGAGATTGTCCAAGACATTTTACTTGCCAAAATTTTTTAGAGCAAGTTAATGCTCTACAACCTCAAGTTCTCGGTAAACATGACAATTTTGGGGGTGTGAAGCGCAGACGAGGTGTAGATGAAAGTAATTGGAGGAAAAAAAAGTATATTCTATGAACTTGAATATTGGAGTTCAAACCAGTTGCAATACAATCTGGATGTGATGTATGTCGAGAAAAGTGTATGTGATAGTCTCCTTGGAACATTGTTAGACAATGATAATTCTAAGGACACTACTAATGCGAGACATGATTTGAAGAAAATGGGATGTAGGAAAGTGTTGTGGATCTATGAAGATCAGAACAAAAAGCTACTAAAGCCGCATGCTCCGTACGTTTTGATTGTTGAACAGAGGCACCAATTTTGTCAATTTCTAAAAGGAGTTAAGTTGCCAGATGGATTTTGTTCCAATCTGAAGAAGAAAGTAACTGATAATGACACAAACATTATTGGGTTGAAGTCCTACGACTGTCATGTGATAATGCAACGATGGCTTTCATTAGGTGTTCGAAAGTTTCTACCAGAATTCATATTAGGCACAATCATGGAATTGTGTAATTTCTTCAAATAGTTGTGTTCTAGGACGTTGAACGTAAAAGACATAAAGAAAGCAAAGAAAGATTTGATTATCATTTTATGTTAGATGGAGTTGATTTTTCCTCCAGCATTCTTCGATATAATGATCCATTTCGTGTTGCATCTGTCTGATGAAGCTATATTAGGAGGCCCCGTATTTATGAGGTGGATGTATCCTTTCGAAAGGTAGATGAAAAAATTAAAAAAACTATGTCAGGAATAAAGCTCCTCCAGAAGGGTGTATAGGAGAAGGATACATTGCGGATGAGGCTTTGACATTTATCTCCATGTATTTCAAAGGGGTTGAAACAAAATTTAACCGTCCTGATCGGAATGAAGATATAGTTTATGTCCCACGACAACTTTCTACGTTTCTGTAACGACCCAAATTCGCTAATAAGGCTTAGGGGCCTTGATTAGCATGCCAAGAGGGCATAAATGGGATTAGAATGGATATTGTTGGCTTAAATGTGTGAATATGTGATTAATGTTGATTATATGATGGTTGATGATATTATGTGATAATATGAAATAAATATGTGATATATGTGAGAACCACATTATTAGGTGGGCAGGTTTGCAGAGCACGACTCGAGATGATCCTATGGTCAGATAGCGGGAAAAGTCACAACGGGATTTAAGATATGACTTTGGGCAAGTCAGGGGTATTTAAGGTATCGGGCAGTGATTTGGACTATCGGGTCATGAAAATAAATATATGGAGATATATTTGAGGATAGGATGTCTAGGCGGGAATATTAGGGGATTTTTCCATTTTGGCCTCGGGGACGGTTCCGGCACCCCGATCCTTGGGATTGACTTAGCAATAAGATAGACTTAAGGAAACTTTTAGAAGAAAAGTTAAACTGACTAAAACTCTTTACCCCAGTTCTCTCTCACTCTCAAGGAAAACAAAGGGAAGAAAAGCACTGAAATTATAAGGGAAAATCAGCTGGAATTTATGAGGATTGAGGTGGGGATTTGGAGGCTTAGCTCAGGGATTAATCAAGAACTGAGTCAGGGTTAAGGTAAGCAATTTAATCTTCTCTTCTGTGGTTGGAAATTCTGGGTTTTGGTTAAGTTTTGAGGCAAACATGGTTTTGATGTTTTAAGGCAGAATTGAGGAGGAAACTTGGGGACTTAGCTTGGCTTTGGCTTAGTGAAGTGGTTCAACAGAAGAGGTAAGTTTCAACTCATGGTTTAGAGGTTTTAAATTGGATTTGAATTTCTAGTTTGAGTGTTTATAGCTCTTGAGTTTTAGAAATTGAAAAGAGAGGATTAGTGTGTGTTAGGCTGTGTTTTCTGTGGAATTATGTTGTTTAAATCATGCTAAAGGAGTTGGGATTAATTGGTTATGAGCTGGGGAGCTTTGGGATGGTTTAAGGTGAGGTTTCAAGCTTAGAAATGATGGGTTTTCTGGGCATGAAGGGGAGGGACGCGGCTCTGTTCTAGAGCGCTGCGGCCCTAGGATGAAAAAGGACCAAGGGGGCTCGGCCATGGGAGAGAGCCGCGGCGCCCAAAGCAAGGGCCGCGGCGCATGTTTTGTTCAGCATGGGCTTGGTTCTGTTTTAAGGCTAGGGCCACGGCTAAGCTTCAAGGGCCGCAGCCCTTGGTTGCACACATGAGTTTTTGAGGGTTTTAGGCACAGGGAAGTGATCTAGTATGCTCGGGATTGGTTTCACCACCGTTCTTGGTGGAATTCGGATTCCCGGGAGTTATTTTTGTAACTGGAAACCTATATTTGAGTATTAATGGAACCCTATACTTTGGTCGTGACTAGGTGATAAAGGCTTAGGCTCGAAAACGGATCGTGCTTGAGGGGCGTTGCTCGTAATCAATAATCGTACAGACTAAAGGTAAGAAAACTACACCTGGTTGAATGTATGTAACTGGACTAAGGGTTCCCTATTGTAAACGCTTGAAGAGATGGTATTATGCCACGCAAGCCATTTAGTGAACCAACGGCCTAAGGGTGCCAAAGCTTTCACTAGCGCACAGGGCGCAGCTCGGCCACTGGTAGCCGAGGACAGCTTAATATGCACTGAGCTCAGTTTAAGCGGGCCGGAGTCAGTGGGTTAAACAGAGGGTGCGGCCTAAGTCGTCGGCCCTGAGTATTATGTGATATGAGTGTGATATGTGATTGACTGTATCTTGAATCTAAATGTACGTGCTGAATATCTATTGTGAATTATCTTATGGGAATACATGCATTGTGAATTAACTGTCTGTTATCATTGATTGAATTGTATACAATGTTTTCTTTCCGGGCCTTGGCTCACGGGTGCTACGTGGTGCAGGTAAAGGCAAGGGAAAATTAGACCAACCTTAATTGGAGAGCTCAGTGAGTTGAATGTACATAGCCAGTTGCCCGACCGCCACGGTTGAGGTTTAGGCATGGACGCGAGACCTACAGACTGTCTATTTTGCCTTAATATGGCTAGTGATTACTCATGTAATTTTTGGAGTCTATAAACTTATTTTAACTCTATTTTCTTATGGGATCCCGTGTTTATAATAGTTTAAATATATAAAATGAGTCTTTTGAGACCAAAACCTTTTTAACCTTAGCTCTTACATGTTTAGTGACACATTTTTAAAATAATGATTTGATTAGCGAGTCTTGCACCTTCATAAGTACACAATGTAACAGTCTTGGCTATCCAGGGTGTTAGAGTTTCAATCTCAATGTCGTCCACTCAGTAAGAGACATCCAGTGAGTTTAGTTCAGGAGACCCACAACATAGCTGAGTGGTTCATTCTCAACACTTCTCCTGAAATTTAATGTTATTTGGAATAAGTTCTTTAATAAAATTAAATTTGGTGATATCCAACTATTATCATTAATTATAATATGTGCACTATGTTAATTAACAGTGAACACCTAATCGAGATTCGACAACGTCCTCTATCTGTTAATCATGGGGAGTTACAGAATAAAGAGTTCCATACATGGTTTCATAAGAAGGTATTTTGTAATTACCAAATTATTTACTCAAACATTTTACTAATATTTTATTGTTCAGAATCCTAAATTAAGTTTAATCTATATGTAGATGTTTAAGTTGCACCAACTCAAGTCACCTGACTGCACATATGAATTACTAGCTTTAGCATCTAGGGCAGATTTCCTTGCCTATTCCTATCAATCTTGTATTGTGAATGGGGTTTGATTTGTGACACATAATCGAGATCAGAATCGCATTACACAAAATAGTGGAGTATCTTTTTCTAGAGAAAAAGGTTTGACATTTTACGGCCAACTTGAGGAAGTATTGGAACTATCTTATACTGGTGGATATAAAGTAGTATTATTTCGGTGCAAATGGTTCAATACTGATCCGAGTAGGAACAAATCAATCACTAAAGATAATATTACTAGTATAAATGTCACTGGTGAATGGTATAAAGATGACCAATATATACTTGCTACCAAAGCGAAGCAAGTTTTCTATCTTGACAAAATATTGAAGGGTCGAGGTTGGAAAGTGGTTCAAGATGTGAATCATAGACATGTTTGGGATATTCCGGAGGCTAATGAAGTCATCACTGATATTGATGTTGTCCATGTCGTAAACTCATCAAACTTCATCTAAACTATCGATTTGGGAGAGCTGATTGTGCAACAGTCTAAAGAACCAACTCAACATGTTGACATTGTGTCTCGTCCTTCTACTACTAATCAACAAGACCATGATAGTGGTGGTGAAGGTTTTATTAACGATGATGATGCAGATGATGATGATGAAGAAGGAGGAGAAAATGATGAGGAAGAACTTCTTGAAGACATCAGTGATGACAATAGTGATAATTTGAATCCCATTAATGTAGCTTCAAGTATTGATGATAGTGATCACTCTATGTAGTAGAATTTTGTTTTCATATAGATATATATATATATATGTAACAAAACATTACATTTAGAAATAATAATATGTCTCTTTTTATTAAGCCAATATTTGTCTCACATTAACACTAACTAATTTTGTCATATTTCAATAAATGTTTTTGTTATAAAGATGTCAACAGATGTCGCACACTATCACGGTGGAGATGCAGGAGTTGATCCTCCCCCAGATCCTACTAGGATCCCTTCATCTTGTCAGTCAGGTAATGAAATTTAGTCTTTTTTAATTTAAAAATATTAAGTGATCAATTTTTTATTATTTATCAATGTTTTTTTTTATACAAATAAATAGTACAGCTCCGCATAAAGGGCGTGGAGGAGGATTGGGGCAGGAACTCGAAACGGCGAGGCGCAAAGATGGCAAACCAATTCCAATAACTTTTGACCCAGACACTTATAAGTCATTGGGTAAGCATGGAACATGGTTCACACGTTTAGTCGGGAACACCGTGACCAACAAATTACCACCATATTTTCTGAATTGGAAATCAGTGCCTGATCAATACAAACAATTTCTTTATACCACTGTAAAGGTAAATAATTCAAATATATTTCTAAAAAATATATGTTTTGGAGGTATGCCGTTTTACTAATATTTTTTTATTTTTAAAATGTAGCATTATTTTGATATAGCAAGGCGGCTAGACTATGATTATATTATTGAGGCTATAGATGATGATGCCAGCGTCAAATATTGTGATAGGAAAACACGTAGGAAGGCACACTTCAAGAAAGTTTATGGTAATGATAAGAACTTAGAGCGGGCCCTCAACAACTCGCACAGTGGTGTTAATGATCAAGATTGAAAACAATGCATTGACTTATGGTTGGATGAGAAATCAATTAAACGGGCATAAAAGAATTAGGCTAATAGGGAATTGATGAAGTATCCTTCTACTCAAGGATCAAAGTCGTTCGTGACGGCCCGTAAAAAAAATAAGAAATTTCTTTATTAATAAATTATTTATCTAATAAGTTGTTTCTTTGTTTTCAAGCGAACCCGGAATCCGGGAATGTACCAGGTTACATTGAAGGTTGGAAGCAATTCCACTGCCGCAAGGATAAAGAAGAATTTGTCAATGAGCAAGAGAAAATGGACTATGTAAGACTTATCTTATTGTTTGACCTTAAAATCACTATGATTTGGATGTATTACTGATATTTTTCTGTAGAAATAGGAAATGATGTACAAATATTTTGAAGCAAAGAGCCAGCAAGTCGTGTCTTCTATTTCTGATGAAGGAAGTTCGGTTCATGAAAAGATGATCATGAAAAAAGTGTTGGGTGAACATCCCAGGCATGAACAAGGAGTTGGTCGCACATTAAAGGGGAAAAAGGCCTCCAGTAGTCAATCTTAGAATTGGGCACAGTCATCGTCATACACCCAGCCCGCTCAATCCAATGATAATAATAACATGATGGGACAGGCGATGGCTAACTTGCTGAGACAATACAAAGCAGACATTGAGTTCCTGTCTCAGCACCTTCCTCCTGAATCCCGCCCACCACCTTAAACAATGAGATCGGATGAAGTAACTCAACGGTGGGAGATGTATGCGGCTGCACCTTCACAAGCTCCACCACCGCCTCCACATATGTTTGGATATGACACACCTACACATGTTCCCCCGCCAATCCCACCTCAATCTACATTTAGAAATGGCGCATCTTCGTCAGCACCTCCGCCACGATCTCCACCGCCCCTAGTCATTCAGTTTCCAGATGACTTAGACGATGACGATGCGACCAACTTAGGATAGATCATATAGTTATATAAATAGTAGTGTTTATTTGTTTTAATATTATTAAGACAATTATTAATATTACATTGTATGGATTATTTCCAATTAATGGAGACTACAATTCTGATTATAAATTTTATTATATATTAAAATTTTAATTTTTTTAATTTTTGTTGCACTATTTGCGGCAAAAATATATTTGTTATCCAAAAAACTGGCATTGATGACATGGCAAGTGGTCCCTGGACACGTGGCTGACATCTGGAGGGGTTCTGCTAGTGTATCGAGCAGAAGGCACATTATAGGCAGCAGGCGGCCCAGTCTTTCCTGCGACCAGTCTGGTCGATGGTTTCGCATACAGCATGATGTTCCAATAAAGATCTTTGTAAATCCTAAATTTAACTCACACAATCTCCTGAATATCCGATTATTCAGGAGAAAATATCTGTAACAATCTCATGTAATCCCCCTTGAGCCTATAAATAGAGAAAGATAGCTCAAGGAAGGGACCTTTTGGCTTTTGAATCATTTGAGACTAGAGTAATCCTACTAGAAATATTGTATTGTTCTTCAGAGGTTAGTGAAACTCATTGAACCCTAGTTCTTTAATCACTCCTTTGACTCTCCCATCAATAACAATCTAAGTGGACGTAGGTCATTACCAGATCTTGGGGCCGAACCACTATAAAATCATTGTGTTCTTATTATTTTTGTCATTCGATCCTTTTCAACGCGTTCATTCACATCAAGCATATTCTGACTCCGTGTCAGTTGACCAGAATCTGGGTCAACATTCTGGTGCTTTCATTGAGAGCTTGATTAGTCACCGTTGAGAAAATCAATGGCGAAAACTACAAGGAAAAGTGGACAGGCGGCCGCCGCTGCACCGTCAAACCCGCCACCACCTCCTCCTGCAAGCGTGGCAAAGGATGAGCCGCATTTAGACTTTGAGTAGAATGAAATGGATGATACGACACTGAAAAGTACTCTCGAGGCATTGCATGAAGAACTGCCCAATCTGAGGGCCAGTCAAGAAACTGCTGCCGAAGTCATGGAAAGGCAGCAACAAGAGATTGAATGACAGCGCAAAGAGCTAAGTGAGAGGCAGGCGGAGATGGACCGCCGCCAGAGCGAAGCCATGGCAGCCCTCGAGGCAGCCTTGCAATTGGCTAGGAATCAGGCTTCACCTGCCTTGCAGCCTGATCAACCAGCAAATGGGCCTCCCCACAGGGGCCCCAATCCTAGCCCGCCTATCCAACCCCCGAGCCCGCAAAGGCCCGAGCAGCCTCAGGTGCCCCATGACGATGTCCCGCAGGACCCTGAGGCACAGCCTCAATCCCAAGCTGGTCGCGGCAATCCCCCGCAACAGAGGCAGAATAGGACTGAGCATCAACCTCGCAGTCCTAGTCGCCATAGGGGTGATGAGCCAAACCTACCGAATAGAGGTCAGCACCCTCCTGGTAACAGGAGGAACTCAGAGTCAGTCTCTGCGATCCAGGGTCCCCCACGACATGATAATGCACGGGGACACAACGACCAGCACAGGCCATCTTCTAACGCTCGGGACGTTTCAGCCAGGGGTGGGAATCGAGGGAACAGTCGATCCCACCATAGCCAATGGAGGTTCAAAGATGGGCATGGGTACAATGAGGCCGACTCAGGCAAGGGAAATGCTGGTCGGAGGAATGATGAAAGAGGTAGAGGCGGGAGCCAGGTTCCTCAAGATGACCAACCCAATAGACGAGATGCTAGGGGGCAGCCCAGGAAAAATAATGTCTTCAACCGGCTCGGGGGTAGCGAGCAGCGGAGAAGAGACGAAGATTTGCGAGACGTACTCAACGATCGCCGCGAGCGGCATGGCGAGAACGTCCCCCCAGCAACAGAGGCCACAACGATTCCTGTCGCTGTACAGGCTCAGATAGATGCCCTCAACCAGGCAGTGCAACATCTGGTCGGGGGAAGGACATCTTACATCGACCACGATAGGAGGAAAGGCACTCCTTTCATCCAGAGAATAGCTATGGCAGAAACTCCAAGCAAGTTGAAAATGCCAACGCTTCCAAACTTTGACGGGTACAGAGACCTAGTATCTCATGTCAATAAGTTTGAGATACAAATGGACATTCAGAAAGTGTCCGAAGATGCTCGGTGCAGGATCTTCCCTGCAACACTTTCTGAGGCCACATAGGAGTGGTTTTTTAATTTCCCTCCCGCAAGCATAGTTTCCTGGGAAATGTTCGTAAGGGAGTTTTACGGACAGTTCTATGCAGGTTGTGTGCATCCGACCGAAGCAAACCAGCTGGTTGAAATTCTCCAGCAGGATGGAGAATCATTGAAGGACTACATCTAGCGCTTTATGCGAGCAGCAGCTGGAGCAAAAACGGTGGGGGACGAAGGCAAAATGATGACCATAACCGCAGGGGTTAGGCGTCGCTCCCCCCTGTGGAAGAGCCCCCGCAAGGATGGAGTTAGAACTACCCAGGAATCCTTGGACCGGGCTGATCGTTACATCAAGCTCGAAGATGCATTGCTGACGATGGAAAGCCTTCTGGCAAGGATAAGAAAGCAGCCGAGCCCGCCAAAGTCGCCAATGGGTCTAAACCTAACGGCAACGACAAAGGCAACGGGAACAGCAGCGGCAATGGCAAGAATGGTGGAAAACGGCCGCACAATGAGCCTTCCACCTCCGAAAATAAACAAGCTAAGGGTAACCGTTATGAACCACGGTTCACTAACTACACTGCCCTCGTTGAGTCTCGGGGAGAGGTTTATCAGGCCACAAGTTCTAGAGTGCCTTATAAAAAACCTGGCCCCATTCGAAAGGATATTTCGAAGAGAGACACTATCATAACGACTACGAACATGAAACCAACGAATGCAACCAGCTGAAAGACGAAATCGAGTTCCTTATTAGACAAGGACACTTTAGAAGATATGTACGGGCCTTGGGAAATACCCAACGAGAAGCTCCGGGTAGCAACGAGCAGGCGCCCACGCGCCAACGCTCGCCACCCTTGCAGCCTGCCCCCGTGACTGGCACACTCTTAACCATTTGTGGAGGCCCGCACCTCGCGGGAAATAGCGGAAAGGCCAGGGAACGATACGCTCGGACCCTGCGTCACGACCAGGACATCGAGATGATGACTGTGGAGGATCGCGCGTCAAAAAAGGCTCGATTAGAAGAGGGCGAAATAACATTCTCTGATGGCGATGCCCAACACGTCCGGTTCCCACATTCCGATCCGCTGGTCGTGGATATCCAGATGGCTAACATGATGGTAAAAAGAGTGCTGGTCGATACAGGAAGTTCGGTGAATATCCTGTATAAGTCTTCGCTCGAACGCATGAAGTTATCCGTTAAGGACCTGGAGCCCTGCAACCAAAAGATATACGACTTTTCTAGAGAAGGACTCGCCCCCATCGGATTGATCAGACTACCAGTGACGACAGGTACAGCGCCAGCTACCAGGACATTACTCGCTACTTTTGTAGTAGTCGATTGTCGTTCAACGTACAATGCTGTCATTGGAAGGCCTATACTAGTTGATCTATGGGCCGTCATCTCTATGTGGCACTAAGCCATGAAGTTCCCAACGGACGCAGGGGTAGGACGTGTGTTGGGGAACCAGAGAGAAGCCAGGGAGTGCTATAACGCCTCAATCATGAAGGCGAAAAAGGGAGCGCCAAAGGGCACTACCTCAGATAGGTTGTAGATGGCGGTTGATACACAAGTCACTAAATAGGGTGTTGCCCAAAGTGAGGATAGATACTTAGATCCTCACTTTGGGGATTTTGAAGAAAACGTTGGACCCGTCGAGGACCTGGAAGAGGTCCAACTCAACGAAAAAGACCCAACCAGAGTTGTGAAGGTCGGGAAGAACCTAGAGCCAACCACGAAGCATGCACTCGTGGAATTTTTGCGGAAGAACCAGGAGGTTTTTTCCTGGTCGCACAAAGACATGGCTGGGATAGACCCTGCAGTTATCAGCCATGTCCTGAATATAGACAAGACTTTTCCACCCGTGCAACAAAAGAGAAGGCTGCTCGATAAGGATAGATCGAGAGCCTTAAAGGAAGAAGTTGAGAGATTAAAGGAGAATGGATTCATCAGGGTGGCATTTTATCCATCGTGGGTCTCCAATCCAGTGCTGGTTCCCAAGCCTAACGGCAAATGGCGAACCTGCGTGGATTTCACAGACCTCAATAAAGCCTGCCCAAAGGATTGCTTTCCACTCCCAAGAATCGACCAGCTGGTCGATGCTACTGCAGGACACGAGATCCTCTCGTTCACGGATGCATATAATTTATTCGCTACAAATAATTGTTTTTGTAACGACCTTTTTGCGGCGACTTATTTGCAGTGAATTTTCGCCGCAACTTACATTTGCAGCGAATTTTAGGTGTATTTGCGACAAATTTGATCGCCGCGAAAATCTAAATTTCTTGTCGTGTATGTTCTAGAGTTATCACTTGGCACTGAGAAATTAATGTGCCTTTTGGCTCGAAAAATGTGTTATCCTAGTGGTTAGTCCTAATGATAGTGTCTACACTATAAAATGGGTCCTTTAGAGTTGTAAAGCCTTTATCACACTTTTCAACTCTCTCTCTCCAACCCCTCTCTCTAGCTTTCTAAGAACACTTATTTTCTCCAAGAAACTCACTAAGAATTGCATGACTTGTGTGAGTTTCAAATGTTTGTTTAATCTCACTTCTCATTCCATCTTGGTGAAGCTTCAAGCAACTTTGGGAAGACTTGAAATAGAGATTTTAGACATTGGTATTGCTCATGTATTAGCCTTTTGATGTTCTCCCAAAATTGAAGACTTAATTATTCAATTCAAAGGTTGTTCCTCTCTAAAATCCAACCCTATGAGACAGAGTACTTTGATTTCCTTTTCAAGTTTCCCATTATATTTTGTGAATTTATCTTTCATAGTTCTATTATATTTTATGGGAGGGTTTCATTTATCTTGGTGGTGTAATTTCACTCTCTATTTTATGTCATTTTCTAGATTCTAATTTAATATCTGAATTTCCAAGATTTGCCTTCATACTATGCATGTGATTCTTGATTATCATCTATGGTTTGTATTGATGAAATAATTATCGTTAATCATTGTTGATTTAAAATTTGTAAGCCATAAATTCCCAACAGTATGTAGGTAGTTTAATCAACCAAATTCAATGAGTTAAACCACAATTCTAAATTCACTGAATTTTTAAAAAAAAAATACACAAGTATCAAACATCATCGTAACTGAAATCAAAAGGTACTCATTCGAACTAAAGAACTATAATTAAGAGAATATTTTTATGAACTTAAATAAGTTGAACTCAAATTAATAAATTCTTATGTTATAAATTTAATATCAGTGGAATTATGTGGTTCATTAATTTTAAAATTTAATATTTTTGCTTAACATTAAAATAAACCAATAATCAACCTCTTTTTATTTGAAAAACTCTAGGACTCTTATTTTGGTATGTAAATTAAAATCACTCTAGACAACATGCGCATCAACAATTAATATCCTTAGATAAATAATGCAAAAGCCAACTAATCATATGATCATGCTATTACATCAACACCACGTGTAACATTAAAATTTTAACATCTCAAATAATGAATTTCTCAAGGCATTAGTAAAACTGAAATTAATGATTTGATGACGTTAAACTCCTTAATATAATAAGGTTATTGATGTTGTTAGCCGAGAAGTTGGTGTTGAGTATAATAATTATAACCAAAACCCATATTGCAAGGGGATTACAACATTTCGATTTGGGAAGCCGAAATGTTGGTAAAACATAGATACTAAGCACGAAAGTGTTTGGAAAGTGAAACCGTGAACAAAAATTCTGACTATACAGTTAGAATTGCATTAATTGCAATAAAAAAATTCTCGAAATGACATTATAGTATAAAATCAATGATTTAAGCTGGTTTTGTATATGTCATAGTTTATTGACGATTACAGAAACTTAGGGTCTGTTTGTCATTGTTTTCAGTTTTTTGTTTTCAAAGTTGTGTTATCAGAATTGAGAACAGAAAACTGTTTTTGTAGTTTTCAAAAAACAAGAAGTGTTTGGTTAATGTTTTCTAAAAAAACTTTTTTAGTTTTATTTTTTTTAAAATTTTAAATAAAAAATTAACAAATATATTTACAAAGAGAAAAATATTTTAAAAATTTGTAATAAATAATGAGATAAAATAATTTGAAAAAATGATGAAAAATAAGAAATGAGAAAGTAAGGAGAGAAAATTTGAAGAAATAGAAATTGGAAAGATAGAAATTGATCCAAGAGAGAATGTGATGAGAAAGAAAGTGGAGAGAGAGAAGTGAGTAGAAAAAAAGTGATGAGAGAGGAAATGGGAAGAGAGAAAAAATGATGAGAGAGAAAATGAGGAGAGAGAAAGTGATGTGAGACAAAATAAAGAGAGAGAAACTAATGACAGAGAAAATGATGTGACAATAAATGATGTTAGATAATAATAATTAAAAAAGTGATGTGATAAAAAAAAATATAGACAAATTTTTTTTGAAAACAACAGAAAACAACTTTTTGATGTTCTTAAAATTTTCTGTTTTTTATAATTTTGTTTTTAAAACTGTTTTTTGAAAACAACGCCAAACACCTCAATTTGTTTTCAAAAAACAGTTTTTAGCTTTTAAAAACAAAAAACTGTTTTTTAGTTAAAGTGTCAAACACCATTTAATCATTCAATAGTAATTGTGTTGTAATATATGTTTATACCTATGATGAGGGTATGTATATTCTTAGCCAAAGAAATTTGTAAATTTAAGAGAAAACTCTAATTGGGAAGGGTTTTGGAATTTTATTTTTGAGCATATAAATTATGCCAAAACTAATTGTAGGCATTAAAATGTGTAAATTATAATGGTATAAAAATATAAGTAATGTTGTTGAACCACGAATTTGGAAATAACACCTAGTGTGTTAAATGTAGCATTTTTCTAATTCTATGCTACACATATTGAGTTATGTTTTCAAATGTATATTTATCCATTTAAATGTCACTCAAATTTCTCTTAAGCAGGTGGATTATTTAAGTAAAAAGTGATAAATGACACATTTTGGGAGTTAATTTTTTTTATATGTGTGTATGTGCCTACGGTTATGGTGGTCGACTGTGCATATTCTATTAGGTAAACTTTATCATTTTAATTTGGGAAAATACTAATTTAGCCTATGTTTTTTTTTCCAAACTAAGTTATTGGCCCTTATACTTTGTTAAATGACAATTTAGAGCCCGTGTTTTACAAAATAGATCAAAATGTTACCCTAGACTCGATTTTTATCAAATTATTTTCAAATATAATATTTTCTTCTCAACTCCTTGACCAATTTTTCCGCTTCTTTGAACTTATTGCATCACCTACGACTCAAGAATTAATCTTTTAATTGAAAATATTTCGACAAAAATTGAGTCTAAGGTACCAATTTGATCTATTTTGTAAAACACAGGGTTGAATTTTCATTTAACTAAATGCAAGGGCCGATCGTGTATTTGGAAAAAACCTAGGGGCCAAAATGCTATTTTTCCTTTTAAATTGGATTAAAAAAGGATGTCTGGGTGTTAAAGAGTGGGTGACTTAACAAGCTAGAAAATAGTAGAAGGTGGTACGTAAAGTAGGATGTGTAAATGGAAGCATGGTGTGTGTGTGTGTGTGTGTGAAGCTGGTGTTGAGATTATAAAATATAATGATTAAGTTTTCACACAATGTGGTGTAAAATAGTAAACGATTTTCACTTAAGTTGAAGTAAAAATATGAGATTTTGTTGTAGGCATCTATAATTGATTTTTTGTGGGTCTAAAGTGATACAATGAGGTATTTAAGCATGCCAAAAAAGTTTGAGAGCATGTGGATTTAATCAAGTTCAATTTTAAAATAGTTGACCAACAGTGTTACGACATGTCACCTAGTCATGTTGCGACATGTCGCTTGACTATTCCGTACAATTATATATTTTTTAACTTCAAACGATGTGTTGAAAAGTTCTAATCCTTATGGTTGAGCCTAATGACTACGCCTACACTATAAAAGGACTCTTTTAGAGTTGTAAATCCTTGATCACAATTTTCAACTCTCTCTAGCTCTCTAAGATCACTCATTTCCTCCAAGAAACTGACCAAGAATTAGGGGTATTCATTGGTCAGTTTGGTTGGGTTGTAACATATTTTAATCAACCAAATATAAAAAATCGTGTTGCAAAAATCCATCTGTAACCCGTCCAATCAAGAAAAAAAGAATTTAACTCGTCCAATGTTTTAGACAGTTTAGTCGAGTTAACTGCCCAAACCATTCTTAAGTTTTTTTAAGAAAAATGTTCAAATAATTAGATTCAACAAACTAAAAGTATAGTATACATCTTCCAAACATAGACATATTATTCTAAATTGAAAATTTAAAACAATATTCTAAATTCATTGTTAAAAATTTTAAAATAATATTTAATATTACATATAATATATTTTGTAATATATGTATGTATAAATAAAGAATAAAAACTCTTAATCGATTTATTCGAGTTATATTGGGCGGGTTGGTATAATTCTCAAATTGCCCAATATAATAATTGAGCGGTATGAATTTTTTTAGGGTTATTCGGGATGCATTTTTTGTCAGTTTTTTTGGTTTGGTTTGGGCGGTTCGGAAAAAACTTTTGCACAAACCTACCAAGAATATTGCTTGACTTATGTGAGTTTCAAAGGCTTGTTTAATCCCACTTCTCATTCCATCTTGGTGAAGCTTCAAGAACCTTTGGGAAGGATTGAAATAGAGATTTTGGACAGCAATACTCCTCATTTATAAGCCTTTTGATGTTCCTCCAAGTTTGAAGACTTAATTTTTCAATTCAAATGTTATTTTTCTCTAAATCCTAACTATCTGAGACAGACTATTTTTATTTTGTTTTTGAGTTTGCCATTATATGTTGTGATTTTATCTTTGATAGATATATTATATATTACGTGAGGATTCCATTTATCTAGGTGGAGTAATTTCACTCTCCATTTTATGTCATTTTCTAGTTTATGATTTAATTTTTGAATTTTCAAGATTTGCCTTCGTACTATGCATGTGATTCTTGATTAGTCTATAGAGTTTTTGTTATTGAGTTTATTGCTATTATTTATTGTTGATTTACAGTGTGTAAGCCATAAATTTCCAACACTAGGAGATGTAAATAGAATGAGGTAGAAGTTGAGGAGTGTTCACCTAACTCTTTTAGGGACGTGCTAGAATGTGGTGAAGGGTGAGTAGGGTAAGAGAGAAGGGGTAGGAAGGTGCTAGGTCATTTGGATTATTAGAGAGGAAAGGTTCTTCTCGGTGACGGTGACGCAGGAGCTCGGCGACAGCGGCACAAAAAACTTATACATGATCTTGTTTATTTTCATGTAAATTTTCTATTAAACAAATTAATATAAGACAACCTAGAATATGTTTGTAATGCCCCAAAATCCCTAATGATGTTTAATGGTTGGATTAGAAGGCCAAGAGGGCCATAATTGATTTATTATGCCATTAAATGATTTATGCTTGATTATTATGTGAATTATATTATTATATGATGATAAATGCATGCATGTGGGTCCACTTTTCATTATAAGGGCATTTTGTAATTTGGCCCGTTGATGGCATATTTGTATATTTTCATGCATGTTGGTGAATTAGGAATGAGGCCATATTATAATGTGGCTTTGTTCGAGCTATTCGGCATGAGACGATCTTTGAATACAAGTTAGCGGTTTGGTCATAAAGAGGTTATTTTCCAGGCTCGGGGTGAGCCTCGGGGTAATTTGATGATTAGTACATTACTGGGAATTAAAGGGTAATGGGATATGATTTAATTACTATTTGAGAATATTGGAAGTAATGGGAATTGGAGGACGTTAACTATGATTAATAGGATTTGAGGGGAAAGGATGATTTTTCCCTTGGGGGCTGTTACAAAGTTAAATTAACCTAGGGGCATTTTGGTCTTTTGACCAAGGGATATGATTAACTAAGGAAGGTTGTAGAAAGATGAAGCAAAACAGAGTAGTTTTTCCTCCTTCACCATCATATCTTCCTTCTCCTTTTCTTTGAATTTTTGAAGCTCGAATTGAGGATTCAAGCTAGGGATGCAAGGCTTGAGGGTTTAGGTTTGTGTTCAATAATTGAAGAGGATTCAATTCAAGTCTGAGGTAAGGTTTTAACTTGAGATTCTCTAGTTTGCTCTGTTTTTCAGTTAGATTTTAAGCTTTGGAATTTGATTATAGAAGTAGCTATTTGATGTAGTTTTAAATGTTTCAAAGCTTGGGTTTTGATGCGATTAAGGTAATGATGAGGTTTTTGGGTTAAAATATAAGTTTGGAAATGTTTGAGTACGTTTTTCGAATGATTTTGAAGAGGAGAAATGAAGTTTTTTGGCTGGGTTTCAGGTGGGGCCGCGGCCCTGTTCTTGTGCGCTGCGACCCGAGCTTAGTTAAGAAGAAAGGTGGTGTTGAAGGGCCTTGGGGCCACGACACTTGGGAGGGTGGGCGTAGCACGTGGTGCAGGTTATGGAGGCTGACACCTCTATTTTTGGGAGGCGGGTCGTGGCTCAGTAGGGAGGGGTCGCAGCGCTTAAGGGAAAATTTGGCTAGAATATTGTTTTAAACGTGGGATCTTGAACCTTAGGCCTGAGGATCGTTCCTACTACCCGGTTTAGCAGGATTCGATGTCCCGGAGGATAGCTCTTGGTCTGGGAACTTTTATTACTCATTTTGTTGATGGGAGTTTATTATTTGGTTATGACTAGGTGACCACTAAGGGACTTAAGGATTGATCATTCTTAAAGGTCGTTATTTTATTATTCCACGCGCGAACCAGAGGTAAGAAAACTGCACGCAGTATATGACATGCATGGTTATTAATGAGGCATGTTGAGTACTCTATATGTGGACATTGATTGCATATTAAATGCTTAACAATCTTGCTTACTTGTGAGTGGTACTGGCTTATTAGTCAGAATCAGCAATGGTGCCAATATTGACTATGAAGCTGTGACTCATTAGTCAAGTTCGGCAGTAGCAATGAGCACTGGTTGTATGGTATTGGCTTATGATTATAGAATGCTATTAGCGTGTTTAACGCAAGCCGAAAATATTAGATCTAATCGACATAAGCATTATCATCATAAGCATGAAATGCTTGATCGGCCTTAAGTTCGATGAAAACAAAAGCGCTTGTCTAGTCTAAAGGCTAGTTACTTAGAGCTAGGGCCAAAAGGCTTACGTGATTGCATCGTCACATGGCTAAGGGTGCGGAGCCCAAGTTCGTGACTTACTCATTAGTCACCTATACAGAGTGTGACTCATTAGTCACATATACAGAGTGTGACTAATTAGTCACCTATCCAGAGTGTGACTCATTAGTCTCCTACACAGAGAGTGACTCATTACTCTCTTATCTGATTAGGGCTACAAGCCCCAGTGTGATTATCACAATCATCAATTGATATTGTATACATGCAGCAATAAGTTTCACTACAAGAAAAAACAGTATTCATAACACTTAAAAACTGCTAATAGGGAGTATTGATAACGCTTTAGAAAATGCTAACATAGCCCCTGTTATTAATAGTCCTGTCTTTTCTATAACAATATTCGAATGTTATGTTCGATGTTATATTAAACTATTACACATTTTTAGTTGCTATAATATTCAAATAATAACATTTAGTTAGAGTATTTAGTTATAAATTTGAAATTTAATCTTATATGTTTTGCATAACACTTTTCAACTGTTACATTTGATTATTTTGATAGCATTTTTAGTTTGTTATATTATATAAATCATAACGATCTGTTACACTTATAATATGTTTTTAAATCGTAACATATAATAATAAAATTTTGTTACTTTAGTGTGGATAATATATTTTAAATTTTATTTTGATAAGTATACTTATATGGTTTTTTTTTAATTAAAAGATTTTCATTATTGTATTTTGATAAGAAAAAACAAAATTAATCATAAAATGTAATTATTAATAGATTGATAAACCATAAGTATTACATTAAACAATAACTAATTCAAACCATGAATGTATCTACTTCATGAGATATTAGTTCTAACTTAAGTTTGAAAGCATAACATAATAAAGTTTTATAATCTTATACATTTTTTACTTCAAACTATAGTTTGGATGATGTTGTTGCTGCTGATGCTATTGTTGCTGTTGTTGTAGCTGTTCTTCAGATTGTTGTGCTTGACTATGAACCCAAGATGGCGTACTAGTCCTTCAAGGGAACTTGTTCAAACTCTCTGAAAAATAAATAGAGAAAGATAAGCAACAAATATAAAACTGCATGCTAACAAGAATGAAACTATTCTCATAAGAAATCTAATCCAATAATTGAACAAACTTGGTTGGCTCAAGTTATTAAAAGACATTGAGAGAGTACAATATCATGTCAATGTTTTGGGAGGGAAGCCTGGATGAATTTTTATTGTTTATTTATTATTAAATTATGTGGAGGAGAGTCACTCATGTTAGACAGCTAATAAATTATTCGTTCGATCCTTTGTTGGAGTATAAAGATTGACCTTTTTACCAAGAAAAAAATTGATGAGTTGGCCACTAGTGCAACTTCACTTGTAAACTAACATTAACATTTGTGAAATAGAGTTGGCCATAGCAGTTATCTAAAACTTATCAATGCACCACAGATAAATTTCACGAGGACATTTTCTGACTCAAATTCCCAAGCTATTTAACTTTCACACAAATCATTGGACAGTATTTATTTAAAAAAAGAGAGGGAAATGTGACATGCAAGTGGGACATAACATGAATAATAAACTTTCTACTCAACAACCAAATTTTTGCACATTGTTATAAGCTTAATTTATAAATAAAAAGAAAAGTGGAGTAAGCTAATCCAAAGTAGATCTCAACTTTAAAAAATTATGCATACAAAAAAAATAATAGATAATTAAATCTAAATAGGATTAAGTTGCATTAAACTTACCCATAGGTCCTGTCCCTGTTTCTCGACTGTAATCAATCAAGTCTTTCATACTATTAACCACTTCAGAAATCTGAAAGGCAAGCATAAATGTAATTAGAATTTAAATCCAGTCAGGACATTTATTATATGGGTAACTGTACAGAAACCTACATATTACAGTTATTTTGCATCTATGGAAGTGAGATTGGAAGAAGCATTTTGAGTAGTTGTTTGATATTTTTGGGCTGCAGCACCAAGTTGACTAACATGTACAGCAAAATAAACATTAGCCACTACTGGACTAACATAACAGCAAAAAAGGCCATATGATTCATATTCATCCATATCTTAATTCCAAAAAGAATTACAAGGAAATCCACATTTTAATTAATATATCAGCAACTACGGTTGTGTGAATCCAAATCATTACTGACTATAATCAACATGAACAAAATAGAATTCAGAAATCCAAATATATATAAGCATAATAGAAAACAAAATGAAGATTCAAACAAAGCTTGGGAACAACTGCAAGATGAAAACTAAAATAAATAAATAATATAACAAGTGAATGCAAAGCCAGTCCCATAACTATCATATAAACTATAACTTACCAAAGCTATAAATAAGAAAAGAGAATACAATGCAAATAAAATCAAACTTGTCAAACAACTTTCTGCCATTAAGAGAATACAGTGAATGTATATCAATATGTATCGGTATATTTGTATTTTACTGTTTTAACAAGTTAATAATGAGTTCATACAACCCTGTAAGTAAACCGAGAGGCATTTATAGTGATACTATTTTTTTCCATCATTTTGCAGAAAAAGAAAGGGAGTTGGGAGTTGCTCACAGTGAAATCAAGTCATTGAGAGCAACTGAAACCCTTAAAGATAAGGCAGTAGAAGAGGTACCGAAGAAATTTCCGCCAGCCTACTATATTCACTTGAGTTTCACATACAATAAATTCAGTATTCTAACACTTGAATTGTGTCTGAAGTTAGTTTTTTTGCATAATATTATAACAAAAACACAAGTAAGAGAAGATACCTCTTGCAAACTATTGGAAATAAAGTTTCCTTCCAATATAAAATCCAATGAAGCCACTAAAATGAAAGCAAAATTACATGCATTTTTATATGTGTATAGTATAGAATTTTATTGAAAGAACTATAATAATAGAAAACATTATACCAAAAATCTGAATTTAGTCCTAAATAAACATTCCCACTATATCCAAATGTTAATAAAAACTTCTATCCATAACCCAAGATTTTAGATAAAACTAGAAAATAAATTAGATAAAATATTATTAAGTGTGAATACCTGTTGCCAATTTTTTCCTTTCTGTTTTATGTGCATCTTGTTGTTTTTTATGCTTTGTTTTCTATTTCTATTGTTGCTCTTTCCATCTGCTTAGAAAGACCAACAAGCAAAAAATGCCACAAAAGTCTAAGGCAGTATCCATATATATTCATCAAAATAAGAAAACATAACAATACAAAGTCTGTCATAGAAGAAATAAGACCAACAAGCCAAAAATGCTACAAAAGATAATGACATGCAGAACATGACAAATTTCCCACAAGCCCAAACAACTAAACTCTGTGGCTCGCTGAGGATTAACTACTCCAAATCCATGATTTAAAACACTTAGATTTAACACAAAAGAAGTAGCATGAAAGCATAAATGAAAAATAACAGAGAAATTAAGAGAAGAAACACAACTAAAATTACTTGGTTCCAGTCACACAAAGCAATAGTACATACTCAAAAATTACAGGCGATTCTAATAATATACAGGAGGCATGCTAAGTTGTTGTAAGATACATTTCTACACAGATTTGGTCAATTCAAATTTGTATAAAAGAGTTCCTGTGAGTTTTTCTATCATGAAGACTACATTATAGGAAATGAAAGAAACAAAAATTTGTGAGTAGTGAACTCACATTACAGTAAGGCTGAGATAGTTGAGCAATGACACCTGATATATTATTGTGTTCTAATCTCCTGTGAAAATAACAGTCAATTATTAGAGAAGAAATACCTATATGAATATTTTTTTAGCAAAAACTGATAAACTTGAGGATGAATGCTTGACACAAACATAAATAATGGTTTGTGCCATTCAATGTTGAGATATCAACGGAAAAAAAAACTTACAATGTTGAGGTATTGAACCACCAATGTTGTTTGAAAGATCTCTACAATCCAAAACACATGAAATAAGGATTACATCAGAACAAAGAAACTTCCAAAATTTCCAAATACCAAATACCAAACTCTAAATAACTCATATGTTTAGGGGAAAATAAAAAGAAATCATTACTAGTTACTTTTTTACTGCTGTAAGATTTAAAATTAAAAAAAATTTATAAGAAAATAAGATATGCAACCTTATAAGAAAGGAACCAAAATCAAGAAAATCCTATCAAAACTAATAAGAAATTTAGATATATGGCATTTCTAGTTCATATAATTTCCTTCTCGAATGATAACACAGTAAATTGAGCAATATGATTTCATAGCTCAAATAAAATAGCGATTGTTTTTCCATAGTTAAGTGTCTCAATAGTTCAATTAAGCAATATTGCACTCTAACAAAAGAATTTCCATGAAAGAATTATAGAAATCAAGAAAATCCTAACAAAATCAAGAAAATCCTATCAAAACTAATAAGAAGTTAAGATATATGGCAATTATAGAAAAGGCCCATCAAAAAAGAAAAGGCCAAGAAGCAGTGATTTTTCCACAAACAAACAGATAAATTCTAAAGTAAAAGAGAGAAAAAACACTAGAATACAATCTACAATAGACATGAATTTTAAGCATAAATATTGCACAAGCATATGCAATTAAAAAGTATTTAGTTGGAAGGGAATGTTGATTTTTTACATAGATGGCACAAGCATATGCAATTAAAAAGTACATGTGGCTATAAATATTGCAATTATAAAGTACGGTTTATAAAAAAATATTACAATTCAATGATTTTAAAGTCAATTTGTGCTCCTTGCAAAATCAACAATTACAGCAAAATGTTTTCCTACATTTTATAAACAAGGTCTTCTCATTTTCCTCGACTTGTAGTTCCTATTTTTCATAAATTTTTATAGTAATTTTTATTCAAATTGAAAATCGATAATTTAAGAGTATAAAACATGTTAGTTTTTAGTACCAAGTAATGGAACAAATTTCAGGGTTGTTGTAACAAATTGTGCATGTTGTTGGTCTCAATTATAGTCCAATTTTTTTTTAATTTCCAACATCTGTGAACTGAGCACAAATATAGAATCCTAATAAATCTAATAACAGTAAAAGTGAGACAAACTAAAAACAAATAGAGAGCCTTATTAAAAACCAAGATCCCAAAATGATAAATCAAGTATCAATTATTAGAATTTGATCATATTATACCTCATCAGTTACCAAGTAATGGATGTAACTAACACTTGTTGTCCCTGAAAAACCCATACTTGAAACCTGAATCAGTGCATGTTGCATGGAAAAAAAAATTGTTTCTTGCTCCCTGCATTTTTAGAGAGGAAAGATATAATGAGACAAGGCAACCATGGATTAGTATTCCAATAAAATCATCATTAGAAGCATAGACTAAACAAATGATTCTTTTGAATTGCTTCATCATAAATTTATTATAGTTATTACCAAAGTCATTGTTGACATAGCTTGGGCTCAAGACAATGGTCGCAAGAAGTGAGATCTGGAAAGAAAAAAACCATCAACATTACAAAATTGACATAGTTGGCAATATAAGCACAATGAAAGAAACACATAATGAATTTTATTGACATCAATATGTCTCCTGATTATTGCTTCAACTTTAGTGAAAAATTGTTTAAATTATAAGAAACAAGAAAAACTGCTAAAGTTTTGTTCATTCATAATCTAATGATGTTGTTAACATGTTTAATATATCAAATTACAATGGCTGTGAACATCTTAATATAGAAAATTTTCTCCTAAAACATGAATCATTGAAGACAAGCACATGGTGCAACATAGAAGGAAAAAAAATACACTATTATGGAAATCAATTATGGCTACCATTAGATATTCTTGTTGAGCCTTGGCTCATGGGTGCTATGTGGTATAGGTAAAGGGAAAGAAAAGCTCATCCAGTCTTGAGTGGAGAGCTTAGGTGGTGATGTGTACATATGCGGCCGCTTGACCACCACAGCCATGGTGTTTCTCAGAGGAACAGAGGTTAACCCTATATTTTGCTGCTTAGGTCGGCGAGTTGTAATTTTTACACTATAATGACCATTTTGGATTGTAAGTACTTTGTAAACGTTTTTATGGGCCCATGTACAGTTTTATTTTTTAAATAAAATATATAAATTCCTTTTGAACGAGATTTTTCACCTTAGCCAATTAATAACACCTAGATGCATGTTTATAAGCTATTGACTCGTTTAGCGATTTAAGCACTGTTTAAAGTTCACAGTAATGGTCTTGGAGTAACCAGGGAGTTACAGCTTGGTAACAGAGCCTTAACCCAGCTGGAAGTGTTGTCGACGGGGACATCAGACCCCTAAGGAAGGGTGATTGTGACTGTCTGAATGCTTTGATCCATAGAGGGGGAAGACTTGGTAAAAGTTATGCAATCCCACATTGCTTGGGGAAGGTCATGTGTGAATATTCTAAGACTGTGTAGGTATGGGACTACACAGTTAAAGAAGGCTTAAATGGATTGATGGGTACTATCTATGCCAACAAGATGCATCTTCTTTTCGGTAGCCCATCACATGAGAATTCTAAAGTTAAGCGTGCTTGACTTGGAGTAGTCTCATGATGGGTGACCTCTTGGGAAGTTTTCCCAGGAAGCGTGCGAGTGAGGACAAAGCACACTAAAAAGACTTGTGTTGGTTTGCAGGGCCAATCGTCATTCAAGGAAGCAACCATAGTGATGTGGGGCATTACAAATGGTATCAGAGCGTGCCAAGGTTTAGGGTTCCTGTAGACTGGTTGAGCATGTACACTTACCACTGAAGAAAAGCTCGACTCATGGTTTAGTAACTATTTATGTGGTTATGTGTTTAACTACTTAAATAGAATATAAATGCTTTACATGTCTACATGTGATATGTTAATAAGGATGGGCTTTGACTACTGCATCATAAGCAAGAACGTGCTTATTAGTACTGATATTGCTATAATATAATTATTAGTATTGTTCATTGTGAATTATTAACTGATACATGTTAAATGCTAAATGTTGTGATCATATATCCATTTGTATATCTGTATAATTGTGGAATAAGGGTGAATATCTGTTGATCTTGGACCGTGAGGCGACAAGAGGTTTAGTTTTCACTGCCTAACTGGCTGCATTGATTATTTCATCATAGTATAAGTTTATAGTGTAACGCCCTGGTTACTCCAAGACCGTTACTGTGAACTGTAAACCATTATAAACGTGTATATAGGTGTTATTAATAGGCTAAGGTGAAAAACTCAATCAAAAGGAAATGATATATTTTATTTAAAACATAAAACTTTACATGGGACCATAAAAGTGTTTACAAGTTATTTACAATTCAAAATGGTCATTACAGTGTAAAAATTACAACTCGCCGACCTAAGCAGTAAAAACAGGGTTTACCCCTAGTTCCCTTGAGAAACACCTTGGTCGTGGTGGTTAAGCGGCTGCATATGTACACAACGCCACCTATGCTCTCCACTCAAGGCTGGTGAGCTTTTCTTTCCCTTTACCTACACCACATAGCACCCGTGAGCCAAGGCTCAGCAAGAAAACTCATTACTGCATGTATACAATATCAATTGATGATTATGATAATCATACTAGGCTTGTAACCCTAAACAGATAAGTGAATATCACTTCAAGATTCTAGTAACTATGCTGGGGCTTGTAACCCTAATCAGATAATATTGAGATTCTAATAATCATGATAGGGCATGTAGCCCTAATTAGATGGTAACTGATGAGTAAGTAACAAACTTAAACCAGAGATGTGTGAGTGAGTAACTGATGAGTAAGTAACAAACTTGAATCAGATAAGTGACTCATGTGTGAGTCACGAACTTGGGCTCAACACCCATAGCCATGTGACGATGCAGTCACCTCGGTCTTCTAGCCCTAACTCTAAGTAACTAGCCATTAGAATAGACTAGTGCTTTTGTTTTTCATCGAACTTAAGATCGGTCAAGCATTTCATGCTTATGACGATAATGCTTCTGTCGATTAGATCTAATATTTTTGGCTTGCGTTAATCACGCTAATACCGTTCTTGACTCATAAGCCAATACCATATGACTAGTGCTCATTACTACTGCCGAACTTGACTAATAAGTCACAACTTCAAAATCAACACTGACACCATTGCAGATTCTTGACTCATAGGTCAGTTCCATTCACACATAAGCAAGAAGGCTAAGCATTGAATATGCAATCAATGTCCACATATATACCACTCAACACGCCTCCTTAATAACCATGCATGTCACATATGGGGTGCAGTTTTCTTACCTCTGGTTCGAGCGAGAATTAATAAAAGAACGACCCTTGAGAATGATCGACCCTTTGATTCCTTAGCGATCACCTAGTCATAACCAAATTTTACTTCCATCAATGAAAATCAACAATAAAAAGTTCTTGACCTAAACCTCACTCTCGGGACCTCGAATTGTACAAAAATGGTTAGTAGTTCGATCCCAAGCCTTAGGAATTGAAACCCCAAGCCAAAAACCCTCAAAAGTGCCCACAATAGGACCCTGGAAAAATAGGGCAACGCTGCCCCCCTAGTATCTAGGCGTTACAAGCAGGGATAAATGGCCCTGGACAACACTGTAGCTCCCTCCCTTGGGTGCTTTAGCGCTAGGACCAGGTTGATCCGCCTTGGTTTTTCCCTCCTTCAATTTCTCCACTTTCCAACCTTCAAAACTTGATTCCAAACTCCATCCAAAATCACAAAAGATCCCAAAAACTAAACAAAGAAGTCCTAGGCATCATAACCCAATCAATCTTTACCAAAAACACCCATCAATTCTCAACTATTCAATATAATATTCAAGCTGAAAACCAAATGAAAATAGAGTATAAAACCAGAGTTTCCATGGTTAGAATCTTACATCAAGCTCAATGTGGAACCCTCTTCAATGGTGGAACACAACCCTAGACCCTCACGGCTTGATTCCCTAGCTTGGTTCCTCAAATGAAGCTAAAAAATTCAAAGAGAAAAGAAGAAGAAAAACTGGTTAGGAGAAGAAGGAAATGTACTCTATTTTTGCAAGTTTCTATAACTTTCTATGGTTAACATATATCCTTGGTCAAAAGATAATAATACGCCTAGGCTTAAGTAAAACTCTTAACAGCCACCAGGGAAAAATCGTCCTTTCTCGCCTGTCTCATTAATCATAATTAATGCTCTCCAATTCCTATTATTCCCAATATTCTCAAATGCTAATAAGTCATATCTCATTACCCTCTAATTCCCGGTAATATTCTAATCACCAAAATTCCCCGAGACTCACCCCGAGCCCCGAAATTAACCCCGTTATGACCAAACTGCTAACTAGTATTCAAAGATCATCTCATGCCGAATGGCTCGAACAAATCCACATTATAATGTGGCCTTATCAATAATCACCAACAAGGCATGAAAATATACAATTATGCCTTAACAGGCCAAATTACCAAAATGCCCTTATAATGAAATGTGGACCCACATGCATGCATTTATCATCATATAATAATAAAATTCACATAAACATGTATATAATCATTTAATGGCATAATAAATCAGTTATGTCCCTCCCAGCCTTCTAATCCAACCAGTAAACCTCATTAGGGATTTTGGGGCATTACAACTATCCCCTCCTTACAAAAATTTCGTCCTCAAAATTTACTTGAACATCTCGGGATATTGATTCTGCATATCTGACTCCAGCTCCTAGGTCGCCTCCTCGACCTTGCTGTTCTTCCATAATACCTTAATTAAAGGTATCATCTTATTCTTGAGGACCTTGTCCTTTTTGTCAAGTATCAGGACTAGTTGTTCATGCTCATCCCAAATGTTGTTCATGCTAATACTCTGACTAGGGATGATATTTGGATGAATCTCATACTACTCTGTATTCTTTGCATCCAGACACTATGAAGATGTATCATAATGTGAGATTATTGTATTGGTGGCTTGGGATGAAGAAGGATGTTATGGAGTATGTGGCTAAGTGATTGACATGTCAACAAGTCAAGGTTGAACATCAGAGGTCGTAGGGCTATTGCAGCCTCCAGACATCCTAAAGTGGAAATGGGAGGACATCACGATGGATTTCGTGGTGGATCGCTACACCAAGTCAGCTCACTTCTTACCAGTGAAGACTACATATACAGTTGACCAGTATGCAGATCTCTATGTGAGAGAGATTGTGCGCCTCCATGGAGCATCGAGGTCGATCGTGTCAAATCGGGACCCCACTTTCACCTCCAAGTTTTGGGGAAGTTTACAGAAGGCCATGGGAACACAATTGAAGTTCAATACTGCTTATCATCCTCAAACAGATGGGCAATCTGAGTGGATGATCCAGATATTAGAGGACATGCTGCGAGCATGTGTGCTGGACTTTGGTGGATCCTGGAGTAAGTATCTACCTTTGATAGAATTTTCCTACAATAACAACTATCAGTCTACCATTGGGATGGCACCTTATGGGATGTTGTATGGTAGAAAATGCAGATCTCCCATCCATTGGGATGAGATAGGAGAAATGAGATACTTCAGTCCTGAGGCAGTTCAGAGGACCAGTGAGGCCATTGAGAAGATTAGAGCTCGGATGCTCGCTTCTCAAAGTAGACAGAAAAGTTTTGCAGATCCCAAATGCAAAAATATGGATTTCCATGTAGGATTCAATTTAAGTCCGAGGTAAGGTTTTAGCTTGAGATTTTCTAGTTTGCTCTGTTTTTGAGTTAGTTTTTAAGCTCTATTTTCTGGGCTCGGGGTGAATCTCGGGGTAATTTGATGATTAGTACATTACTGGGAATTAAAGGGTAATTGGATATGATTTAATTACTATTTGAGAATATTGGGAGTAATGGGAATTAGAGGACATTAAATATGATTAACGGGATTTGAGGGGAAAGGAAGATTTTGCCCTTGGGGGCTGTTATGAAGTTAAATTGACCTAGGGCCATTTTGGTCTTTTGACCAAGGGATATATTTAACTAAGGAAGGCTATAGAAAGCTAAAGCAAAATAGAGTAGCTCTTTCCTCCTCTACGATCATCTCTTCCTTCTCTTTTCCTTTGAAATTTTGAAGCTCCAATTAAGGATTCAAGCAAGGGAAGCAAGGCTTGAGGGTTTAGGTTTGTGTTCAACCATTGAAGAGGGTTCAATTCAAGTCTGACGTAAGGTTTTAGTTTGAGATTTTATAGTTTGGTCTAATATCTGGTTGAATCTCATACTACAACTTATTCTTTGCATCTAGGCACCACGAAGATGTATCAGGATGTGGGATCGCTGTACTCGTTCCCGAGGATTAATAGGGATGTAGTAGTGTATGTGGCTAAGTGCTTGACATGTCAACAGGTCAAGGCTTAGCATCAGAGGCCAGCAGGGTTATTGCAGCCTCTAGACATCCCATAGTGGAAATAAGAAGACATCACGATGGATTTTGTGTTGGGGTTACCCCGGATTGTTGGTCAACACGATTCAATATGGGTTATTGTTGATCGCTACACCAAGTCAGCTCATTTCTTACCAGTGAGGACTACATATACAGTTGACTAGTATGCAAATCTCTATGTGAGAGAGATCGTGCACCTCCATGGACCACCAAGGTCGATCGTGTCAGATCGGGACCCCACTTTCACTTCCAAGTTCTAGGGGAGTTTAAAGAAGGCCATGGGAACACTATTGAAGTTCAATACTACTTATCATCCTCAAACAGATGGACAATTTGTGAGGATGATTAAGATATTAGAGGATATGCTGCGAGCATGTGTTCTGGATTTTGGTTGGTCCTGGAGTAAGTATCTACCTTTGATAGAGTTTTCCTACAATAACAGCTATCAGTCTACCATTAGGATGGCACCTTAGGGGATGTTGTATGGTAGAAAATGTATATCTCCCATTCATTGGGATGAGACAGGAGAAAGGAGATACTTGGGTCTTAAGGTAGTTCAGAGGACCAGTGAGGCCATTGAGAAGATTAGAGCTCGGATGCTCGCTTCTCAAAGTAGACTATAAAGTTATGCAGATCCCAAACGCAGAAATGTGGAGTTCGAAGTTGGAGACTATGTTTTCCTTAGAGTCTCGCCATGGAAAGGGGTGAGAAGGTCTGGGAAGAAGGGAAAGCTGAGCCCTAGATTTGTAGGTTTATTTGAGATCCTAGAGAGGATTGGTCAAGTGGCCTATAGGTTGGCCTTACCACTGGCATTGTTGGTCATGCATAATGTGTTTCATATCTCAGCTCTTCAGAGGTATGTATCTGATGTGACTCATATTTTGAGCTACGAAAATCTGGAGATTGAGGCAGATCTCTCCTATGAGGAACAACTAGTCCAGATACTTGACAAAAAGTACAAGGTCCTCAGGAATAAAATGATACCTTTGGTTATGGTATTATGGAGGAACAGAAAGGTCGAGGAAGCAAGCTGGAGTCAGATATGCAGAATTAATATCCCGAGCTGTTCAGGTAAATTTTGAGGACAAAATTTCTATAAGGAGGGAATAGTTGTAATGCGCCAAAATCCCTAATAAGGATTAATGGTTGGATTAGAAGGCTGGAAGGGCCATAATTGATTTATTATTTCATTAAATGATTATATGCATGATTATGTGAATTATATTATTATATGATGATAAATGCATGCATGTGGGTCCACTTTTCATTATAAGGGCATATTGGTAATTTGCCCCGTTGAGGGCATATTTGCATATTTTCATGCATGTTGGTGAATTATGGACGAGGCTACATTATAATGTGGATTTTTTCGAGCTATTTGGCATGAGACGATCTTTGGCATGAGCTATCGGGCTCGGGTTGAATCTAGGGGTAATTTGATGATTAGTACATTAATGGGAATTGAATGGTAATGGGATACAATTTAATTACTATTTGAGAATATTGGGAGTAATGGGAATTAGAGGACATTAGCTATGATTAACGGGATTTGAGGGGAAAGGACGATTTTGCCCTTGGGGGCTGTTAAGAAGTTAAATTGACCTAGGGGCATTTTGGTCTTTTGACCAAGGGATATATTTAACTAAAGAAGGCTATAGAAAGTTGAAGCAAAATAGAGTAGCTCTTTCCTCCTCCACGATCATATCTTCCTTCTCCTTTCCTTTAAATTTTTTAATCTCCAATTGAGGATTCAAGCTAGGGAAGCAAGGCTTGAGGGTTTAGGTTTGCGTTCAGCCATTGAAGAGGATTCAATTCAAGTCCGAGGTAAGGTTTTAGCTTGAGATTTTCTGGTTTGCTATGTTTCTGAGTTAGTTTTTAAGCTTTGGATTTTAATTATAGAAGTGGTTATTTTAGGTAGGTTTAAATGGTTCAAAGCTTGGGTTTTTATGAGGTGGAGGTAGTGATGAGGTTTTTGGGTTAAAATATAAGTTTAGAAATATTTGAGTAGGTTTTTGGAATGATTTAGAAGAGGAAAAATGAAGGTTTTTGGCTGGGCTCCAGGTGGGGCCGCGACCTTGTTCTTTTGCGCCACAACCCATGTTTAGTGAAGAAGAGAGGTGGTGTTGAAGGGCCTTGGGGCCGCGTCACTTGGGAGGCTGTCTAGGACACGTGGTGTAGGTAGTGGAGGCTGGCGCCTCTGTTTTTGGGAGGCGGGCTGTGGCTCAGTAGGGAGGGGCCGCGACGCTTAAGGGAAAATGTGTCTAGAATGTTGTTTTAACAGTGGGAACTCGAACCTTAGGCCTCATGATCGTTCCTACTACCTGGTTTAGTAGGATTCAATGTCCCGGAGGTTAGGTCATTGTCTGGGAACTTTTATTACTCATTTTAGTGATGGGAGTATATTATTTGGTTATGACTAGGTGACGGCGCTAAGGGACTTAAGGACTGATCGTTCTCAAGGCTTGTTCTTTTATTATTCCACGCTCGAACCAGAGGTATGAAAGCTGGACCCAGTATGTGACATGCATGGTTATTAATGAGGCATGTTGAGTACTCTATACGTGGACATTGATTGCATATTAAATTCCTTGCCTCACGGGTGATACGTGGTGCAGGTAGAGGGAATGAAAACCTCACCCAGCCTTAAGTGGAGAGCTTAGGTGGTGAAGTGTACATATGCAGCCGCCTGACCACTACGACCAAGGTGTTTCTCAAAGGAACTAGGGGTTAACCCTATATTTTGCCGCTTAGGTCGGCGGGTTTTAATTTTTACACTGTAATTACCATTTTGGATTGTAAATAACTTTGTAAACGTTTATGGGCCCATGTATAGTTTTATGTTTTAAATAAAATATATCCATTCCTTTTGATCGAGATTTTTCACCTTAGCCTGTTAATAACACCTAGACGCACATTTATAACCTAATGACTCGTTTAGCGAGTTAAGCACTGTTTAAAGTTCACAGTAACGGTCTTGGAGTAACCATGGCATTACAATGTTTCTATAATTGAATTTAAATAGAGATAATGATAAGAACACTTACATTATACGCAGCAGAATGTATTAGTCCTTCCTTTAGTTTCTCTAACCCTTGTATCCTTTTTGTCGCAGGGTATCACTAAGAAACTGAACCGATCTTCAAATTTCTTTACAGCCTTCCAAAGTATCCTTAGAATCACCTAGGCTAAAGTGAGCAACTCTAAACACATGAGATAGATAAAAAGAGAAGAATAATAAAATAGAATATTGAGGCTTAGAAAATGACTTATGTTGTAGAGAAAATCTAAAACCTAGAGCATCAAGAATAGATCTTCTGATCTACTCAGATTCACACTTAGATCGTCTCTCTGATCATCTCTCACTTAGAATTCCTTTTACAGACTCAATTAGGTCATTTATTTTAATTAAAAAATTAATAAAATAATAGATATATCAGTCATTAGGTCGAAATTCTCATGGCCTTTAGGCTCGTGAAATTTCTCGTTTAATTATAAGCCCATTAGACTAAAAATCAAGGATAGTATTATTTTCTATTGATTAACTAATTAAATAATTATTAAATTCTTTATCAAATTAATTATTTATAAATTTAACCTTGAATTAAAATTATTTATTAATTTAGACACAAATTTGTCTTAATTAATAAATTTTCCCTAAAATCTCTTTTCCTCTCTAAATTTTATAACCCTGTGAAACTATCAAAAATTGACCTGGTCAACTTTGATAATTCTAATTGACAATTAAATCAATTAATTGAGACTATCTAGAAGATTTTATACAAGGTACAGTGGGGACCAAGGGCCTATGAAATCAAGCTCCAAGAAGTTATCATAAATTTAACAAATAAATTAACTAACTTATTAATTCCTTCTGACTCCACTAAACACTCAGAATTGCACTCTATAATTCATAAAATGCTCTATAACCAATATAGATATGTTATTAATTATCCATTGTTACAACCATAATTATCACTCAATCTTCTATAGATGGTCTTCAATGAGATGGGACTAAAAGACTGTTTTACCCCATCATTGTATTTTATCCTTAAAACACTTAGTTCATTGTAAAATATATTTCAGTAAACTAATATTAATTACTGAAATGAGATCTCTATCATTTAGCACCTTGAATCAAACTGAAAGGAAACAATCATTTTACTTCTTCACTAGAAGCTATAGATGTTCATATCTATGATTAACAATCCCACTCAATTATACTACCGAGTTCCTAAGATGTAAGTATGGGCTAGTCTGTAAGTTAAGTTGGTTACAAACAAGTCAAAGAATTCAAATAATACAATCAATTAGTATACTAACCACTCAGAATTGAGATTGAATTGACCTATGGTAAACTATATGATATGGCTAGAATAGATAATAACTGTATGTTTACTTATCCTATCTACTGTCAATATTGGTCCAGTCCGATGTAACAAATACATCTGATTTTATCTACTTTGCTAATGTTCTAGAAAGAATATAACACTGCAATTTGTAAGTAGAACATATTGTAGATTGGAAAGTCAGTGTGAATCCTATGCACTGACTAATCTTAGGACTAACTCATGTTTCAACATATAATCATATATATATTCCACTGTCATTACGTCACTATAAATATGAAGAGATATATGCTTGGGGTTTAATAGAAGTTTATATTAAACAAATAATCATGAAGATAAAACATGTGAGCAAAGTGATTGACCAAGTCAAAAATTGATTTCTATTCTTTTATTGATAATAAAATGAGATTACAAAGAAATTGAGTTTTAATTAGGGGATAAAACCCAAACAAACTCCCACTTGCACTAATTGAAACTAGTGCCTTAATTATACTAATCCCATTTCCTTAGTATACTTATGTTGACGCGGTTTTTTGCCAAAAGTGTATTAAGAAATTAAAAAGGTAGATTAGTGCAAGATTATAAACTGTAATGAAATAGTAAACACCCTCTCAAACACACACAACTTTTACGTGGTTTAGTGGTTAAAATCCACCTAGTTCACGAGTCAATATTATTACTATTTTGTCTCAATTTCTGTAGAGTTTTGGTAATACAAAAATAGGTGCCACCTTTCCTTGTCCAATATTCCTAATATTTATAGGAGAATTCCATGGACAGGTTTGGGTAACTGTATGAATAAACCACATGAATAAATAAGGTATATAATTAATACATATTATTCCCATTTACATTGGGATATGATTTGATAACAGAATAAACATACTTATGCTATTAATAAATAATTGATATGTGATACAACTTGGGCATTAATGAGCGTATAAAGAGTCTTCGAGTCTCTTGGGATCCTTCAGTTTGCGCTCTGTCCTGGTTCTCATAAGCTGAATGTCTCGCCCGAGCTCGTGTTTAACGAATATCTAAACCCTAGCTCGTAGTAAACTCAGAGCGCCCAAAGTTGGATGTATCATGCTGCCAAACCCCCAAACTCGGGTTGTTCACATCATTGTTAGCGAGATATTTTACTTGGATATTTTTCCATACATTCATCTACCAGCTGTACGCGAGCTTAGTAATTGAACTCATGCTATTTTTAGGGTACAACATTTTCCCCCCAACCTCCTGCTCGTGCTTGATGTCATCACTCTCTGACATGCACAGTAGGGGCTTTTAGAATTCTGCCATATAAAATCATGCCAGGCCACTACTCAAGTATTGGACATGTGGCTTCCTGCGATTGGCGTCCGTTTGGGTTCCGAGGACTAAGACAAGTGTCGTGTCAACTTTTTGTCGTCGTATGGTTCTTTTAATCTTGGCCTTCGGATCTCGAACTAACCCAATTGGATGGCCCAGATTAGTTTACGCAGTTTACGTATAAATAGGATGATCAGTCCTGAAACTTCACCACCTTTGCATTCAAAAGATTTCCTTTTCAAAAACCCAACTTTCCCTTTTTCTTCTCCAGAATCTCTCAAAAACCCTCCATCAGCTTTCAGACTTTCAGAAGCTTTCAAGGAACTTTCCTGTGGACGTATCAATATCTTCCTTGAACGAGCATATAATCTATAAGTATTTCTTCACCTGGTTTGAATTTTTCGATTATTGATTTTGCAGTAAGTTTTTTTTTACTTCGAAAAAAAATGCTCTTTGCTCAATACCGTCTAGGTTACGTTTCGGTGTAAATGGGAAATATGATATGGTTTAGGCAAGATAAATGAAACCAGATTCATTTAGAAGTAAGGTATTCTCAAAACTGGGCATATTTTTTGGATTTTTCTGACAAAATTCTAATGGTGAATCGGTTTGTATACCTGTTTGGGGTGTAGAAGTCGAAGGGGTTTTAGGTTTAATCCTTGTAAGTCTTCTATCTTTGTGAATTCAGCACGTGAACTTTTATTACTTTTACATTGCATAAATATATATATTATTTTTTATAAAGATTCTGACTGAGTTCGCTCTTTGTGCAGCTATATTTATGAGGATAGGGCGATCTAAGACCCTCGGAGATCAGTACAAGACCCTGTCTAGTCTTCCTCCCAGGGAGAAAGACTATTGTCTGATTGTGAATGATGCCACCATGGTGGCTTGTAAACGGATCAGTAAGGGCTAGACGTTAGCTCTGAGGACCTGAGCTCTTCTCCCAGTCATCCCGGAGCTCCCCCCTTCCCAAGAGGCCTTGTAAGTCAACGAGGATGCCGAGGAGGAAGAAAATGTGGCATCGCTTATGCGTAAAAGGCGAGCTCCTTAAGATAATCATGGGCCCGATCCTGAGAAAACTGCGTTTGAGGTGGCAGCCGGCCCCTCCGGCCAAGGTAACCCATACTCTTTCAGAGAGTTAGATCGGGCTGCTACCAGTTATAGGCTAATTTAATTTAACTTTAACCAGCTCGTTAGCCATCACCCTAACCCTCCTCCAGTGCGTGGATCATTTAGTTGTACACTATGATCATAGCTACCCCAAAGGCACCATCATAGTTGACAACACTTTACATTTTAGATCCACCATTTTTTAGGAGTATGGGACAAACCGTAGGTCCTGGCCTTCCTTACTCTAGGGCGCATATGCCCCTGGTTTTAGGCATTACGTAGATGAGTCCAGCCCTGAGGAAGGACCTGAACCCCTAGGATCCCGGAGGTCATAGCTTTAGACTCCCCCTTCCTCCGTTAATCCTAGAGTTAGAGGTTGTACCTAGCCAGGTCATTACCGCCGAGCTGATCGTAATAGATTCCTCCCCTATCCCGGAGGGTAGGATCCTTACTCTTTTTCTTGTATTTGTAATATTTTTGAAGCATTACTCTTGTGAACTAAATCCTTTGTTCACTCTTTTTCTTTTTTGGTGAAGAGATGGAATTGCCATGAGCTCCAGATTTGAGGGGCGCCTTTAAGGTCGGTAGGACCAGAACTGGTCCCGTGGTGAAAAGGCCTAGGGTGACGAAGAAAGAAACTTTGAAGACGTGGGGAATCATTAAATCCTCGTCTAAGGATAAGGGTGCTAGTACCACTTGGGAGCAGCCATAAAGAGCGCTACCCTCAGCTCTGGTAACAACAGTTATTGTTCGTGAAGCTCCTGTTCCTCCTCATCGATGCATGCCTTACTCAAATCCTCAAGTGATTCAAAGTGAGGACCCCATTAAAACCAAGGTTCCCATTGTCCAAATTCCAGTTGAGCCACACGACCTAAACAAGATCCCCGAGGCCTTTCGGGGTATCGTGTATGAGACAGCAAGATTTGCTAAACATTTGATATGCAATCAATGTCCACATTTAAACACTCAACATGTGATTAGTGGTGAAAAATGCATATTTATTGATTTTAATGGTCAAAATAAATTAAGTTTAATTAATATTCTCATGAAATTAATATCATTTATTTTATAAATGAAAATATTTGACAATAATTTAATTTATTGTTATTTTGTAGGAATTAAAGTTACATTTTGGTAAAACAGAAAAGAAAGAAGAAAGAAATAAATAAAATTTAAGAAATGAGAAAAAGTTGGCATTTTTGCTACATGAAGTCCAAATAATTGGCCCAAAAGACCCCAAGCCCGATCCACCTCTTCTCTACTTCCACCTGCAGCGCCATGTAGCACTTCTCCCAAGTGCCACGTGTCCCAGCCATGTGCCCAACGTAGCTTCAGCCTCCTTCAGCGTAGCCTCCAAGCCCCCAACGCCAATGACATCTTCCAATAGGCCTAGCTTCCCTCAAAGCCCAACAAGCAACATCAACTCCTTTCCTAGCTTCTCAACAAGCCTAGCACCCCAAACGCAAGCCCATTCGAAGCACCTCCAGCCCATTTGCCTTCTCCTCTCCCAGCCACTGCCACGTGGTGCCTCCCCATTGGTTGGGAATGGGTCAAAACCCACATTTGCCACCAGCCACCTTCAACCCATATTTTGAGGGTATTGGGCCTTGTAAAATTGCCATTTTGAGCTTTAAATCTCATCTTTTTTGGTGCTTTAAAAAAATTACATTTTGACCATACACCAAAATAACTAGGATAATATTTATAATAAGATTTGATTTTTCAAAATCATATTTTATTATTAATATTTCAGATTTATTTTGTAAACCCCAAATTGTTGTTTAATTTCTTTTTAGTCCTTTTCTCCCTCTATAAATAGGGACTCTTCCTTCACAATTGGTATGGAATTTTTAGGTAGCAAAACTCTACCAAATTTTAGTCTCATTTCTCATATTTTCTCTCTAGAATTTCATGAGAATGTCTAGCATAATAGGCTAACCTTCTTAGGAAGGTTAGGATGATCCTATATGCACTATGAATTTGTTTGGTATTTTTGATTCACCATGTACTTAAAGCTTATATATTTGAGTGATTTTTTTTCTTTCATCTCTTTCTCTTTCTCTTCATCTTATTATCTTTATTTATGTTTACTAATAGTATATAGATTTTGTCAAACACTTTCTATGTATTATCAAATTACTGAAAATAATATAGATAATATCTTTATCATTTTCTCCATCTCATTCATATATATTTACTTTTCCTAAAATCTATATAGAATTAGTCATGCTCTTTCTATGTATTTTATAAATAGTAAAAGTAATATTTGTGTTAGGTTTTATGTCCAATCTTTTATTGCATTATTGCCAATGGTATAATGTCATTTTTAGATTTCTCATAAGATTTATCTCATCCTTCCATGGTAAAGAATATTACTCACTTGAATGCATTTTTGTGAAATATATTTGTGCTTCAATGTTAAATCTTCCAAATGAATAGTTGGGATGTGAACTATCCATTTGTGTAATTTTTGTGAATCAAAGATCCAAATAAATAAGTATGCATACTGGTGACTCTTCATCCTTCCTATTTGTTACCTATTGTTACATCACACTTTATTCTATCTTCATTTCTAATCTTTAAATTTCAAAAACAACAAAAATATCACTTGTTCTATTTGCCTTATATTATTTATCTCTAACCTTTATTTATTGATTAACTTTATTTTTTTGCCTCCTTGTGGAATCGACCGCCCGATCTATACTACAACCACCGCTAAGTGGAAGTCACTTTTGGGCGTTAAACAACATGCCTCATTAATAACCATGCATGTCACATATGGGGTGCAGTTTTCTTATCTCTAGTTTGAGCTAGAAATAGTAAAAGAATGACCCTTGAGAATGATCAGCCCTTTGATTCCTTAGCGGTCACCTAGTCATAACAAAATAACCTCCATTAATGAAAATCAACCATAAAAAGGTTATTGACCTAAACCTCACTTCAGGACCCCAAATTGTACCCAAACAGTGAGTAGATTTGATCCCGAACCTTAGGAATTGAAACACCGAGCTAAAAACCCTCAAAAATGCTAAAAACAAGAATTTGGAAAAGTAGGGTAGCGTTGTAGCGCCCCAGCACTACAAGAAGGACAGAATACCCCTGGCTAGCGCTGTAGCGCTACAACCAGGGTTTTAAACCCTGGTTTTTCCCTCCTTCGACTCCTCCATTTCCAATCTGAAAAACAAGCTTCCAAACCTCATTCAAACTCCCAAATGAACCCAAATACCATATACACAAGTCCTAGGCATCATAACCCAAACAACCCTTGCCAAAAAATCCCATCAATCCTCAATATCAACCTTGAAAATCCAGCTGAAATCCAAAAGAAAAACAGAGCAAAACCAGAGTTTTAATGGCTAGAAACTTACCTGAAGCTCAGTATAGAACCATCTTCAATAGTGGAACACAACCCAAATCCCACAAGACTCACTTCCTTAGCTTGGTTCCTCAAATTAAGCTAAAAAATCCAAAGAGAAAAGATGGAGAAATGGTGTACGGGAGAGAACAAAACTCACTCTATTTTTTGCAAGGTTTCTACAGCCTTCAATGGCTATATTTATCCTTAGGGTGAAAAGACCAATTTACCCCCAAGCCTAATTAAAACCCTGAACAGCCTCCAAGGGAAAAATCATCCTTTCCAGCCTATCTCGTTAATCATAATTAACACTCTCTGATTCCCATTATTCCCAATATTCTCAAATACCAATAAACCATATCCCATTACCCTTTTATTCCTGGTAATGTTCTAATCACCAAATTACCCCAAGACTCACCCCGAGCCCCGAAATCAACCCCGTTATGACCAAAATGCTAATCTGCATTAAAAGATCGTCTCATGTCGAATGGCTCGGAAAAATCTACATTATAATGTGGCCTTGTCAATAATCACCAACATGCATGAAAATACACAATTATACCCTCAATGGGCCAAATTACCAAAATGCCCCTATTCTGAAATGTGGACCCGCATGCATGAATTTATCATCATATAATAATATAATTCACATAAACATGCATATAATCATTTAATGGAATAATAAATCAATTATGGCCCTCCCAACCTACTAATCCAACCATTAAACCTCATTAGGGTTTTTGGGGCATTACAACTATCCCCTCCTTACAAAAATTTCGTCCTCGAAATTTACCTGAACAGCTCGGGATACTGATTCTGCATGTCTGACTCTAGCTCCTAGGTCACTTCCTCGACCTTGTTGTTCCTCCACAATACCTTAACCAAAGGTATCATCTTATTCCTGAGGACCTTGTCCTTTTTGTCAAGTATCTTGACTGGCTGTTCCTCATAGGAGACATCTGCCTCAAGCTTCAGATCTTCATAACTCAAAACATGGGTCACATCAGATACATACCTCCGAAGAGCTGAAACGTGAAACATATTATGCACGGCTGACAATGCTGGTGGTAAGGCGAACTTGTAGGCCACCTGAACAATCCTCTCCAGGATCTCAAATGGACGTACAAATCTAGGGCTCAGCTTGCCCTTCTTCCCAAATCTTCTCACCCCTTTCTATAGGCTCAACCTCTACCCACTTCTGCATACCGAACTCCTCGCTTTCCCATAGGTAGGAAACCTATCAAGTAAATTCCCCATGCTGCAAATGGCCAAGGGGACAAAATCATGGTTCGCTCGACTGAAGCCTCTAGCGCAACTATGGCTAAACACTAGCATTTGTCACACTTTTGAACATATTTAAGTCATTCATCAAAGTTGGCCAGAAATAGCCCTACCTCAGTATGACTGAAGCTGCTTAGTTCGCATTTTTTTTTCGATAAGAACAAATGATGCACTAAGTAGCTCATTGTTCTGATCTTGATCAAATGTCCTTTGTCTGTGAGTAGCCACCATTGCCTCAATTAGAAGCATGGCCTCGTTTCTGAAGGTTAGGGAAAAAGGAGTATGTCCCGCGGATGTCCTATGCCAAGTTCGGTAGGCCCAAAGTACTTGTGGGAGCTGCTCGGGCCATAATCCTTTGGCTTCATCCAACCTTTTCTTTAGGCTCACCTTGAGGATCTTATTTATAGCCTCGACTTGCCCATTGGCCTGTGAGCATGCTACCGACGAGAAACTCTTTGTTATGTCGTATCTTTCACAAAATTTTGTGAATAGATCAGTATCGAACTATGTTCCGTTGTTTGACACAATCCTTTTAGGATGTCCAAATCGACGTACGATATTCTTCATAACGAACTCCAGGACTCTCTTTGAGGTGATAATTGCCAGAGGTTCAGCCTCTACCCACTTTGTGAAGTAATCGATCGCCATTACTGAATATCAAACTCCTCCCTTTTCCATAGGTGGGGAACCTATCAGGTCAATTCCCCATGCTGCAAGCGGCCAAGGGGATGAAATCATGGTTTGCTCGATTGGAGCCTCTCGGGAAACTATGGCAAAATGCTAGCATTTTTTACACTTCTGAACATACGAGATAGAGTCCTTCATTAAAGTGGGCCAGAAATAGCCTTTCCTTAGTACCTTCAGTGCTAGGTTTTTCCCTCAGCGTGATCTCCACAAAAACCTTCGTGTATTTCTTGTAAGATTATTTTGGCTTCCTCGGGCAGAACACACCGCAGGAGGGGCAACGAATGACCTCGCCAATATAGGGTTCTCTCAACTATTACATATCGTGGAGCTTGATAAAGCAGTTTTCTCGCGTCTATCTTGTCATCAAGTAGTTATCTAGTCCTGAGATATTCCGTCAAAGGAGTCATCGAGGTCAGTCTTATGTCAATCATTCCGACCTCCACCGTTCTCCCATTACACTCGGGATTTCCAAGAACTCCACCGGAAATACATTCATTATTTTGGCCTCTTTGGTGGTAGCAAGTCGATCCAGAGCATCAGTATTAGAATTCTGATTGTGGGGTATCTATTAAACAGACTAAACTCGAATTCAGACAACTCGCCCTTTACCTTAGCCAGGTAGGTCGCCATCTTGATGCCTCGAGCTTGATATTCTCTCAATATCTCATTTACCATGAGCTGGGAATCACTATAGCACTGGATGGCTTTTTCCTTGAGCTCTTTCGCCACCCTTTGCTCTGCCAATAAGGCCTCATACTCTGCTTCATTATTGGATGCTTCAAACCCAAATCTGAAGAGCTGCATGGAACCGATGCCCTTCAGGCGAGATTAAGATTATCCCAACTCCCAATCTGTTCTCGTTTGACGATCCTTCAATGAAGATTTTCCATAATTCCTGCACTGGCTCCCTTATGTGCTCGTCCTCAAAACCAGTGCACTCAGCAAGGGCTTGACTCTTGATTGCTATTCGTGGCATGTATAATATCTCGAGCTGGCTAAGTTCGATGGCCCATTTTAAGAGACGTCCCGACATTTTAGGCTTTCGCAATACCTGCCTTAAAGATTGGTCAGTAATACATTAATAGAATGAGACTGGAAATATGATCTGAGCTTTCTAGAAGCCAAAATTATATAGAATGCCAGCTTCTCTGTCATTGGATACCGTGATTCAGCCCCGAGAAGCCTCTTGCTTATGTAATATACTAGTTTCTACACCCGATTTTCTTCTCGAATTAACATGACACTGAGTCCATTTTCTGTCACGGCCAGGTGAAGAAACAGAGACTCTCCATACGTCGGTTTGGATAGTACATGGGGTTCAGCTAGATGCGTCTTCAGATCGTGAAATTCATATTTGCATTCTTTGGTCCAATCAAATTTCTTGTTTCCCTTGAGCAAGTTGTAGAATAGCAGACACTTGTCTGTGGAATTTGAAATGAAGCGATTTAGAGCCGCCACCCTTCCAGTTAGGCTTTGAACTTCCATACACGACTTGGGTGAAGGAATATCTAACAACGATCTAATTTTTTCTAAATTCACCTCTATCCCCCTTGTGTTGACTATGAACCCCATAAATTTTCCAGATGCCACCTTGAAAGTGCATTTATAGGGATTCAGCTTCATGTCGTACTTTCTCAAGATGCCAAAACATTCTTCTAGGTCAGATACATGGTTATTAGAAATCTTTGACTTAACGAGCATGTCATCTACATACACCTCCATGTTTCTCCCAACCTGGTTAGCGAACATTTTGTTGACCAACCATTGGTATGTAGCCCCGAAGATTTTCAGTCTGAATGGCATAACTTTGTACCAATACACGTTATGGTCAGTCATGAAACTTGTATGCTCTTAGTTTGCAGGGTTCATCATGATCTGGTTATATCCAAAATACACATCCATGGAAGACATGAGCTCGTGACCTGTTGTGGCTTCTACCAACTGGTCAATCCTTGGTAGTGGGAAACAGTCCTTAGGAAAAGCCTTGTTGAGGTCGAAGAAGTCGATACTGGTTCTCCACTTCCCGTTTGGCTTCAGAACCAACATGGGATTAGCAACCCAGATCAGGTATTTTGCTTCCCTTATAAGCCCGCATTTTAGTAGACGAGTTACCTCTTCCTCTAATGCTTCAGCTCGTACTGTCCCCAAAAGCCTCAATTTTTGGGACTTTGTAGGCACGCTCTTGTCCAAGTTTAAGGTATGCATTATTATACTTGGACTGATTCCCACCATATCCTTGTGCGACAAGGAGAAAACATCCAGGTTCTTCCGTAAAAGCTCGACCAGCTCCCTCTTCCTTATGTCTTCAAGATTTTTCCCAATTTTTACAACCATTGAAGTTTCTTTCGGGTCGATGTTTACTTCCACCAACTCTTCTATGGATTTGAGCTCAGACATGTCTTCACCTACCCATGGATCAATGTCATCACGTTGGGCAACCTCACCATCTTTTGCCCCATGAGTGACTTCCATTTCCTGGGACTCCTCACCTCCCTCATTTATAATCATCATCTGCTGCCCAAGTTGTGATTATGATTTCATAGAAATGCTATAGCATTCTTTGGCAACGAGTTGGTCTCTTCTCACTGTGCATAGAAATGAAGTTGAGGGGAATTTCATTGACAGGTGTCGGATCGACAATACAGCTTCGAATACCATCAGCGCAGGTCAGCCCAAATTACATTGTATGCGGCCAGACAATCTATTACCACAAACTCGAGCATTATGGAGACAGTTCATGACTCTTCTCCCAATGTCACCACTAGTTCAATTGTCCCTATGGCCGTTGTTCCTTCATCCAAAAACTCATACAGATACATTGTGGTCACCTTCAAATCGGATATGAACAATCCCATTTTTCTACGGTGGACCTGAAATGTAAATTTACAGAACTTTCGTTATCTACCAGTATTCTTAGTACCCTTCGTTCGGCGAGCTGCACGATTATTACTAGCGGATCATTGTGCAGAAATTGGACATGGATAGCATCCTCTTCCATGAAAATGATTGCTTTTTTTTTCAACTGTTGTTGCTTTGATAACTGCTGCTCCAGAACAAACTTCACGCTGTTATGAGCCTTCAACTCATTGATATAACTCTTTTGGGCCCCGCTACTCATGCCCGCCAATTGAGGTCCTCTTGCTATAGTGGTTATATCTCCTCCTATTATTGGGGGAGGATCGACCTGGTTCGTCTGAGCTCCAAATTGGCCTACCAAAGTTTCTGGCACTGACTGAGAATTTTGCCCAACAGTTTGATTGAGAACTACCCGATTTCGGGTGTACTGGGCCAATGGTCCAACTTGAATGAGAGTCTTGATTCTATCCTTCAGTTGCTGGCAATCATCAGTATTATGACTGATGTCATTGTGGAATCGACAAAATTTTGAAGGATCTATCTTCGCCCTTTGGTGCCTTAAAGGTTTTGGCTCCTTCCATGGGAGGCGATTAGAATTAGCCAGAAAGATACTCTCTTGGGTGTCTGTTAGGTCTGTATAGGTGGCACAAATGTGATTTAATTTCTCCACAGACTTGTTCTTCTTCGTAGTGTTCTGGTCGCCCTCACGATTCCCCTTCCTCTTTTATTTCCTCCTTGGTTATTCTAGGTAACGGGTTGAGCCATAGCTCCAAAATCTGTCACCGCTCCAATGGGTTGGACAGGGGCGTGGCTGGTTCCTGCGATAGAAGCTCGTGCCTCTTCCAAGTTTCTCCACTCCTGAGCTTGGGCCAGAAATTTGTCTACACTTTTAACTCCTTTTCTTTGGAGTTCTTTCCACAGGTCGCCCCCCATGAGGATTCTCGTTCTCATTGCCATGAGCTTGGAGCTGTCATCATCGTCTCTAGCTCGTGCAGCAACATTGCCAAATCTATTCAGGTACGCTTTCAATGTCTCGCCAGGTTGTTGCTTTATGTTGGCCAATGAATCGGCTTCAACATGAGCTACATGTGAAGCTCGGAATGCTCTTTTAAACTCAGAGGAAAATTTCTTCCACGAGCTTAACGAATGTTTCTTGTATTGTTTCAACCATTGCCTGGTAGGTCCGACCAGAGTTGCAGGGAACAAGATACATCTTAGATCGAGCTCGATGTTGTGGGCCATCATCATGGTATTAAACATCCCGAGGTGATCAGACAGATCTGTGTTTCCATCAAATGTCAGCATATGATGCATCTTAAGGCCAATAGGATATGTAGTCACTACAATGTTTGGAGCAAAAGGTTCGAGCTCCTCATCTGAGTCGCAGCTGTCATTTCCCTTCCAGATAAGAGTCTTTTCATTTGCTCTTCCATCAAAGCCAGTATTTCAAGGGTTTGGTCCCTGGTCCCTAGGTTAGCTAGGGGCTTTTCAACAACTCCTATCCTATTATAGATGTTGATGGGTTGTTGTCCCTCCAAGTTCGAGCTTGGTTAGGTGGGACATTCCCATTGTCACATACAATGGACGAACCTCCCTCATGTCGAGTATAGCAAACATCTTCATTCCGAGCTGGATACCTTCTCTGCGAGTTCAAATGATCGAGCAGGTCAGGTTATGGATCATATCGAGGACTTTGTGTTGAACTTAAGTGATTTCTCAGGTCGCTCTCGAACCTTCCTCCATGCCATCTCTCCGTCTAGTAACTTCCATTTGTGAAACTTGCAGCTCACGGTTGATATCGAGGACCTGGATTCTTAGCACGCATCCGTGGGGTGTAAGTATTTATGGATGGGGGAGGATTTCTCCTACTTTTCCCACGAGCTGGAACATCTTGTTGAGGGCGAGGTGGTGTTGGACGTCTTACAAGTGACAGAGGATGCCTTATTGGCGAGGCTATCCTCGTTCCATCAGGGAAGAATAAATTAGCCCGCCTTAGTGCTATTCCAACGTCCCTAGTTCTCTGTGTTTGGGGCTCTAACCATGGAACATAGGGATATGGTAGACCATTTTTCCTTCGTGAGCTTGTCCCAGCCCCTCCCCGGGGGTTGTTATGGGCATTTCTGGGAATCTATGAAGAAGGCACAAAGCTTAGGGTCGCAATCCTGACCGACCGACTGACTTGCTGATGATGACCCATGTGATGATTAGTGGGCTGAGTACTCCAGTGGTTTCACCCTAAAGGCGCAGAACTTGGAGTAGCGGTTCTGACAGAATGACACAGTTTAGACCGATTATTCCTGTGGGACATATGAGACCCACTTTGCCTCTTTCCAACATTAACACAAGTTGCAAGAGGGGTTAACCGAGCCAAGACCTCCTCAATCTGCCTATTTTCCCTAGCAAGATGGCTCCTTAACTGGGAATTCCCATCTCGATGGTAGTCAAGTCTCCTGGATTAGGATTTGGTGGTAGTGACGCTGAACTCCCAGCATCGTCCTGACCCACTGGTTGTTTTCCCAGACGTTGTTGAACATCTAGGCCCCTTTTATTAGGAACAGTGGTATGATGGGCCTCCTACCCACCAGGCTGTTCCATCTCATTATCATGCAATGATTGAGTGAGCACCATGATGAAAGTCGACTAAAACTTGTGAAGCACTAATTTCCTCTCAATGAAAGCACCAAACTGTTGGCACGGTTTTTTGCCAACAGTGTACTAAGAAATTAAATGGGTAGATTAGTGCTACATTATAAACAATAGTGAAGTAGTAAACACCCTCTCGAACATGCAAACCTTTTATGTGGTTCAATGGTTAAAATCCACCTAGCCCACGAGTCAATATTATTACTTTTCTCTCTCAATTTCTCCAGAGTTTTGGTAATATAAAAATAGTCATCCTCTTTCCTTGTCCAATATTCCTAGTATTTATATGGGAATTCTATGAACATGTTTGGGTAACCGCGTGAATAAACCACATGAATTAATAAGGTATATAATTAATACAGATTATTCCCATTTACATTGTGATATGATTTGATAACATAATAAACATACTCTTGCTATCTCAGATAATAAATGATAAAAATGTGATGCAGCACGGGCACTAATGAGCGTATAAAGAGTCGCCGAGTCTCTTGGGATCCTTCAGCATGCGCTCTGTCCAGGTTCTCACGAGCTGAATGTCTCACCTGAGCTCGTGTTTAAAGAATATTTGAACCCTAGCTCGTAGTAAACTCAGAACACCAAAAGTTTGATGTATCGTGCTATTGAACCCCCAACTCGGGCTGTTCACATCACTATTAGCTAGATATTCTACTTGATTATTTTTCCATACATTCATCTGCTAGTTGTACCCGAGCTGAGTAATTAAACTCGTGCTATTTTTAGGGTACAACAACTTATCAAATGTAGCTTCTGGCAGTATCTTTGTAAGCGGATCTGGAAGATTGTCTCGAATTATGTGATACTTCCTTTTAATATGCTTACTCCTCTTGTGACATCGATGTTCTTTCAAGGTTGCTATCGCTCCTATATTGTCACAAAATAACACAAGCGATTTATCCATATCTGGAATGACACAAAGATCTTAATAGAACTTCTTTTGCTAGACTATTTCCTTAGCTGCTTCAGACACAACTATGTACTCAACCTCCATGGTTGAATATGAGATTGCAAACTGCTTTACGCTTCTCCATATCATAGCTCCACCCCCAATAGTAAACACCATTCCAGAAGTAGACTTCCTGTCATCGACATCGTTCTGAAAATCTAAATCGATGTAGCCTATAGAGTTCTGAACGCCACCCTTGTAGGCTAACATATAATCCCTAGTCTGCCTTAAATACTTTAGAATATGCGTAACTGCTATCCAATGTTCTAGTCCTGGGTTTGACTGATACCTGCTCACTACTCCCACTGCATAATAGATATCTGGTCTAGTACACAACATAGCATACATCAAACTTCAACCTGCAGATGCTTAAGGAACTTTTCTCATTGCATCTTCCTCTTCAAGAGTCTGGGGAGACTGCGTCTTTGAAAGATGAATTCCATGGCGGGACAGTAGACGACCTTTCTTGGAATTTTTCATTGGGAAACGTTCAAGCACTTTATCAATGTAAGCTGCTTGAGATAGAACTAAGAGTTTGTTCTTTCTTTCCTTAATGATCTAGATACCAAGAACATAACTTGCTTGACCCAAATCCTTCATCTGAGATTGTGTGCTCAGCTCTTCACATCTGAAAATTTCTTAACATTATTTCCAATGAGTAAGATATCATCTACATAAAGAACTAGGAATACCACTATTTTATTTTTCTTCAGTTGGTAAACACAAGGCTCATCAATATTTTGTTCAAAGCCATAGGTTTTGATTATTTCATCAAACCTACGGTTCTGAGAATGAGAAGCTTGCTTAAGTCCATAAATGGACTTATTCAACTTGCAAACTTTTCTTTCTTGTCCAGCTACTTTAAATCCTTCCGGTTGTTCCATATAAATGACTTCGTCAAGCTTCCCATTAAGAAAAGTTGTCTTAACGTCTATTTTTCACATCTCATAGTCAAGAGCGATTGCTATGGATAGGAGGATGCAAATGGACTTGATCATGGCTACCAGATAGAAATTTTCCTCATAATCCACTGTAATGACCCAACTATTTCTAATACCTTGGAATATTAAAACTACAAGACATAGCTACTATTTCGGGAAACATACATAAGAAATAACATAACTTTCTTTAAAACGAAAAGTAAATATTGTGCAAAATAAAAAGTAAAATATGAAATATAAAATAAATTATTTAAAAAACATAACTTTCTTTAAAACCCATTGTTTAATACACAAAAACATAAACAATAAACTTAAATCAATTATTTAAAAAAAAAATTAAGTGCGAAATTACAAAAGAAACATAATTCAGAAGACTTAAAAATAACATCATCCTCAATCGTCACGCAGTTCATTCAATCCATTCACCCTGAACACACAAGCCATGGTTCCATGAATCTTTCCGCCTTCCATATTCATTTTCCTGCATCAAGCTAAAAATAAAGGAATGAGCCTAATGCCCAGCAAGAAAAATCTACTAAAAACATATATCATAAACATAAGATTATATCATAAACATATACTATAAAACATATGACTATAAAAACATATAACATATAGGACTACAATATTAATGGCCATTAACTCATTAACATGGCATGTGATAAAAACATCTAGGTCCTCTGTCTACTAATCGAGGTAGGTTAGATCACATGGTAGTATATGATAACCCATCTAGCTCTTCTGTCTGCTAATTGAGGTAGGGTAAATCATAATTGTAAACCATGAAAATGATAAAAATTCTTGGGGCTTGCTATCTAAGCAAGTCATATGCCCAAGGACTACAAAACATATTTATACATATGCATATTATAGCATAAAACATATCATTACATAAACATATAAACACATATAATCTATCATATTTTCCTTACCAAAAAAATCGGGATATAAAGACAAGAACGGGATTTGGAACACTCCTAAAACCAACAGTAAGAATGGTAAGTTTCTAAAGAAAAAGAGATGAAAAGAAAGTTAAACCATCCGAGCAGAAACTTACCGAAAAGAACCTTAAGTTTCAAGAAACTTAAACACCTAATCAAGAATCATAAACAAGAGTTAGGATCTGAAAGAAAATAAAAGAAAACTAAAGAACCATGAAGATCTGAACTTAAGGATAAGAATACCTTGAATGATCTTATGACTTGATCTAAACCTCGATACCAAAATCTCACTATGTCTCACTTCCCAAGTGTTTAGAAAATCTTAGATTGATAAAGCTTTTAACCCAAAATCCAAGTGTTTCTCTCTATAGTAACCTTAGCAACTTGGAGGCTCTAAAGAATGCTTGAAGAATGAAGAAAATGGCTGAGTACTAGGTCCTATTTATAGAGTTCAAGGAGTGAAACTAACCCATTTTAATTTGAATAAATAAATTAATATAAAATGAAAGAGATTTGAATTTTCGTTCAACAGATGCCCAGAACTCGGACAAAATCATTCAAAGGCAGGTCTAAGTGGTTAAGGTTGTTTTTAAATTCAAAAATCCTCAAGATTAAAAAATGATGCACCAGGGGTGATATAACGCCTACCTTGGGCAATATATCGCCTAGACCATTTTCCCGAGCCCCGCTCGATCGTTCGTGCGAAGTTGACGTGTATTCCGTATCTTCCGTAGGCGATATATCAGCCCTTATAGTTGCGATATATCGACATACATTGATATATCAGACACGTATTTGCACTTTTTCAGCATATTTTGAATTGATTAAACAACTTTGACTGAGTTAAAACATAATCTTAACAGCTGCGGGAAGGTTCTAGAGCTTCTAGATCTTTCTTTTAATTAAACTATTCATCAAAAATACTTAAATCCTAATAAATAAGATTAGGACAAGTGTCACATTCTTAATAATTCTATCTAAACCTTAGGTTATAATTACTAATATTTCAAGAACCAACAATATTAATCAAACCTTATGTTATAATTAATGTTTCTAAATTATAGGTTAAACTTATAAAATCCATTAATGTTGCTATGAGTTTCCAACTAAGTCCCGGCTTGAACCATCATCCACAGAAACTAACATACTACAAACTACTACTAACTACTACTACTATCTAGCTAAGTAAAAATTATGAGACACTACATCCACACCTACTCTTTGGGTATAACCCTTTGCCACTAATCGAGCTTTATAAGTTTCGATATTTCCATCAACACCTCATTTCTTCTTGTAGATTTACTTGCACCCAATGGCCCTAAAGTCACTAGGTTCTTCCACAAGATCCCAGATGGAATTAGAGTATATGGACTCCATTTCCTGTTTCATGGCTTCGAGCCATAGTTCCTTTTCAGGGCTAGCCATTGCCTGTTTGGAAGACAACAGATCTTCATCATTGGTGCCACCAACAACCATATTGGTTTCACCATCCAAACCATAGCGAACTGGGTTCCTAGAAACTCTCCCACTACGATGAGGCTCCGTGACTATTTGCTCAGGAACAGTGGTACTTTCTTCATTTAAATCAACTTGCATCGGTTGGACATGAAGATTGAGAATTTCATCATCAACTTATGTTGAGGACGATGGAACATTGGTTGGAGTCAATTCTTCAACAATCTCCTCTAAAACTACATTGTTGTGTGGTTTGATGTTTTGAACATAATCATTTTCCAGAAAAGTGGCCTTCGTAGAAGTAAACACTTTTATGAATGACTATAGAAAAATCAACGCCGAGTGCCTTTAGAATACCCAGCAAATATGCAAACTTTGGTTCACGGTTCTAGCTTTCCTTCCTTTTTCCTCAAGACATGACGCAAGCTAGGTTCGTGACCATTCCAGCATTCTAAAGGAGTTTTGGGGAATGATTTTGATGGTACGACATTTAGAATTCCATTCGCAGTTTCAATTGCATGTCCCGAGAATGAAGTTGGTAGAGTTGAGTATCTAAGCATGCATCTAACCATTTCAAATAAAGTTCTGTTCCGGCGTTCCGCGATACCATTTTGTTACGAAGTACTCCGGGTTGTAAGTTGTGATAAATTCGCAAGTTCAGTTAAATGATATTGGAACTGCATATCCAAATATTCTCCACCCCTATCAGATCACAAGATATTTAACGTTTTATCTAATCGGTTCTGAGCCATAGCTAGGAATTCCTGAAACTTTGAAAATGTTTCTGATTTCATATGCATTAGGCAAAGACATGAGTATCTAGAGTAATCGTCAATGAAAGTTACAAAATACTCAAAATGACCCCTGGCTTGTACATTCAAAGATCCACAAACATTTGAATGAACAAGTCCAAGTGGTTCCTTGGCCCTATCACCCTTTGCAAAGAATGGACGCTTGGTCAGTTTGCCTTCTAGATAAGTTTCACAGACAGGTCATTCACCTATAGTGAGTTCCCTCAAAGGCTCATTCTTTGTAAGTCTTTGAATTCTATCATAGCCAATGTGACCTATTCTAGAATGTAATAAATACGTCATGTTATTGTTATCGGTCTTTTGATGTTTATTGGTCCTAGATTTAGCAACTTTTAATAAATCATTATTAAGAGTGAGGGGTTCGTTAGGTCGCAGAATATAAAGCCCATTTTCCAAACATGCAATACACAATAGTGATCCATTGAAAGAAATATATTTATTAGAACTTGTGAAAGTCATATAAAAATTGTTCTAATTGCAACATGGAAACTGAAATTAAATTTATACTAAAATCCGGAATAAAATATACATCTTTCAAAATTAAATATTGCTTTCTGAACTTCAGGCAAGTTCTTCCTCTAGCTTGGACCATAACAAATGCTTCGTTCCCAACCCTAAGCTTTAAGCTTCCTTCATCCACTTTCTCCCACGAGTTACAAACATGGTTAGTAGATCAAGAATCAACAATCCAAACGGATATATCATTCTCGAAAACACATTTTCTAAGATATCATTACCTTTGATTTTTGATGCTAGAAACTTATGGCAATCTTGTTTCCAATGCCCATTCTCTTTGCAATGAAATAACTTACCTTTACCTTTCTTGTTTTCCTTTTTCTTCCAATTAGGCGTTTGTGCACTTGGTTGTGCACTCGTCTTTGCAGCCTTTGAAGGCTTGGGGTTGTTGTTTTGTCCATCTTTCCTCTTGTTTCCAGCTTTCGAAGATGAAGCTTGGTTAGCTTTAGCCTTAGCCAGATCAGTAGGTACAACAATAGTCTTCTTTTCTCCTCCCTTACTTGGTCCACCCATGATAGACTCGAAAGTCTGAAGCTCGTTCATGAGTTGCGTCAGACCATAGTTGAGTTTATTCATCACATAGTTGGTGGTGAATGGCAGGAAAGATGGAGAGAGACTATTAAGGATTACGCCAGCTTGAGTCTCCTCATCTATTATGGCTTCGTGCAGTTCAGATTCCTGAAAGTAGTTGGTCATCTTGATCAGGTGATCACAAACGTCCTAAAACGATGCTATATGAGCATTGGAATATTTCTTGGTGTCCTGAAAATGAGTCTGCATAGAATTTGCACCTAACATGTCTCAGAGCTGATCCATTATTTCGTAGGCTTTCTCGACATTCTCCATCTTTGTCTCGAGAGTGTCGATCATACTAGTCAGCATGTAGTACCATGCCTTGTTATTGGTCGTCTGCCAACTCTCATATTTGTCTCTTACAGACGTGGTAGCTCCTTCAGCGGGAACTTCTGGGGATTCCTCAGTCATGAAGAACTTGGAGTTGTCACTTATCAACATGATGTTGATGTTTTTCTTCCACTTAAGGAATTTTTCTCCATAGAGAGTTGAGAAAGTATGGGAGTAGACATAGCCATACTTCAAACTACATATTATCAATAAAATAGAAATCAAACACATTTGCTCAATAAAACTTCAATTCACTCTAATTTCAATAAATAGCACAACATATACCATAAATATGTATGTTTTGGAAAAAAAAATACCAAAGTAAATATATCTTTATTTCTTTAGGTTTTTAACTATTCTATGATATCGTTGTCTTGGTTGGCGAGTGTCAAAAAATATCATTAGTTAAATAGAGTTGTAAACTTATTTAATAATGGACACAATTATTAACAACCTACTATTCGATCAAAATAAGAAAACAAAATCTCTCATTTTATGAGCTAGACCCACAATTTCGATAATCATAGATTTAGTCATAGTAGTCACTGTAGGGTGAGTCTAGTAAAATTTGACCTATAATTATCTAACTTTCAAAATTTAACCTTGCCAAAATAACTAACGAACACCTTCAGTAGGGGGCGAATCAAGGCATCTCAAGGCCCCATTAAGCTATTGACCTTCTTAAACCAACGGTGGAGATCGAATATTATTCTTAAAATAAGCTCATCATTTAATTAATATAATATTTTTATTATTAATTTTCGAAAATTAATGACTATAGTTCTCCAAAAAATTATAAAAATTAAAATTTTAAAACCAAAGTCCTATATTTTCTATTAATTCTAAAGTGTCACATTGAAACAAATTCAATTAAATTAGAATTAATTTGTCGCTAATAAATATTTAGGTTTAACTATTATTATGAACCTAAACAATTAAGTCCAACTCAGGAAAATGACCCTTAACAATTGGGCTTGTATGGAGAAGGGCTTGGTCCAGTATGTATTTTGCCACTACTAAGGTCCCCATACATCCATATAAGGTCCAAAAGACAGGAATTTAAACCTTCATTTTATTAATTATTATTAATTGATTAGATCCACTATAGTCATGCAAGTGGACCCACCCACAAGAGAGGAATTTAAATTTTACATTTTCTAATAGGCCCAAATAAAACCTATCATTTTATGAATGTTTTATTTAGCAAAATCCATATATTAAGCAAACATATGGGTCACTATATGCATCTAAGCCCAATTGTAAAAATACCACATATAGTGCAAACATACATCTTATAATTGGATGAACCTAATCATGTTACTATATGAGCAAGTCTGTGAATTTATGCAAAAATACTACAATTTATTTCATTTGAAAAAATACCACAATTAATTTTTTAGAATTTATCCAAAAATTCGTATTAATTAAATTTTTGCAAAAATAAATTAGTCAATTTAAATAAAATTTATCAACAATTAACTTAGTTTAGGTCATTTTGAAAAATATTAATTTAATTTAAATAAGATTTATCAACAATTAACCAAAGTGAATGTAACGCCCTGCGTTTAGGGCACCGGTTAAACCTTAGTTTCAAGTATTTTGAATTCGTATATTATGTATTATTTCGGAGGAACATTTTATGTTACAAGAAGTTTGTGATGTTTGAATGCTAACCATATTGTGATAAGTGTGGTTTTTTTTTTAGAAACCGAGTCCTTTGGTCGTGGACCGGATCAAAATCTCAAATCGAGTAAAAATCTCGGATAAAATATTCTTGATGGAATAATTATGGAAAAACAAAGTTTGAACATAAACTTAAAAAAAATAACTATAGGTTATTTTAATAATAAAATATGATAAGTTTGGTGCTACCACATTTTATTTAAATTGATTTTTCTCACTAAGAAAAATTAATCAAAACTATACACTATGCTAAATGCCTTTTTGACCTTATGTTCAAGCTTATTTGATGATTAATAAAATTTAAATTAAGGGCACTTTGAGGAATGTGTGGCTGGTTATGTAGAGTGCTTGAGTGGAAAAAACTTGCCCAATAGAATTTCAAGAAAATAGCCATCATTATTTTTCTATGTTATCATCTTTTCTTGTTGAAAAAAAAAACTAAGCTAACTCAACACTCAACCTCACCACCCAAAGATCCCAACCGAACCCTCCCTCTCTCTTACTCTATTTGATTTTTTTTCAGTACACACTCATCTCTCTCAAAGCTCTCTTCTCTCTCTAGAAATTAGAGCACCATTGAAGAAGCTCCATTGAAGGTTTTACAAAAAGCTTGAACCAAAGTTTAGAAAAAGGGGTGAGTTCTCTTGTTCTTCTTACCATCTTTATTTTCCTTCTTCTTCCTATGTTGACCGAACCTTTAAGGGTTCTAAAACTCTATGCATGTTGGTTTAACACTCACCACATCCATCATTTCAAACCTAGGTGTGGTTGATGCAAGTGTGAGCACCATCATCTACATGCATGCAAGCTTCAAAGGAAATTTTTGAAAGAGGTAAACCCTAGAGCAAACTCCTTTTAAGCATTCCTCTCCTTTTGTTTTTCTAGCTCTATAATCTGGTTCTTAGTGTTTATGGGAAGAGATTTAAGTGTGTGAAGTGTTGAGAAGTGGTCCACAAACCTAAGAGCTCAACCACCCCAAAGGCTTGAACATAAAGAGGTAAAAATCTTAATTCTTACCATAACATTTTAATGGCTCCAGCAAATCTTAATTTGATTGTTGTTTTGTGAGTGAAATTAGTTATTTGGGCTGTAATAAGGTTATTTAGTGGGCTGATAAGGCATGCATGTAGTATATGTGGTGTTTGGTAGCTTGAAATCCAAAGTTCCATACACCACTACAAAATATCCTTTATGGGTCACCTTTTTAGGACATGCATCTAAATGCAAGTCTTTAAAAATGTCTCTTGCGTTTTTAGGACACTTTTTGAGAGTCCTTAAAAAATACATTTTAGGACCCGCAATGAGTGTCCTAATAAAATATGTGAGTCCAAAAAAATCATGAAGAAAGAAAACTGGTCATTAACTTTTAGGGCTTGCTTGCAAGCCCTAAAAGAGTATTAAGGGCTTACACTGGAAGCCCTAAAAAGTATTAATTAAAAAAGAGATAACAAACACAATTTTTTTTCGAATTGGGGCTTTGTGTTTTTCTTTAAAAAATTGAATTGGGGCATTTTAGTATTAGGGTTCAATTTTTTCAGTTGCTAGCACAAAAGAAGAAAAGAGAAGGGGTTGGATTCTTCTCAATTGGCAAGGCAGGGGCTCGCCTGAATCTCCTCGATGACAGATGACGGCGATGCAAGGCTTTGGGCTGGGTGGTTCTCGACGACGCAGGGGCTCATGCATGCTCGGTTCTTCTCGGTGACGGTTCCGGGCGACACAGGGGCTTATCGGTGCAAGGCTTCTGGCTGGGGCTTGACGTTGATGGTGACTTGTGGTTCTCGACTGGCGATGACGACGGCGCAAGGCATCGGGCTAGGTGGTTTTCAACACTAAATTTTTTCCTCTCTAAATCAACATTTCAGGAAGTGTTAATCTCTATTTTGGCATTGAAGATCTACTCCAACATTGGTTCTGTACTGGTCATCTCCCATCGTCATTGGTGTGCCAGTTAGCTTTGACTCATAGACAGTGGCTCTATTCTTAGGGTAAGTCTCTCTTCTCTTTTTTGCTCTGCTCTATTACAGTGTCCGATCTAATTATTGCTGGTCTTGTGAACTTAAGGTCTACCAAAACATGGTATTGTTTTGTTTAGGTGTTGTTATGGTCACTCACGCCTCAAAAGTTTCTAATATTAAATGTTAAGATGATAAAACTAACACCAGATTAGAAGCCTTAATATGATTGACATTGCAGATTCTCTATAGTATTTTACAAGAATTCAAATTGTCTCAAATAATCACATATTAAACAATAGTTGACATAAATAGTCTACAAGCTTTAAGAATGAAGGTTACTATTTTAAAAATGTCACAAAATCATGAGTGAAATACATAACATGTCATATACTATTTCTCTGACCATGTTTCTTATAAACATTGCTTTAAAGGTACCTTGCCTCAGCAAAAGAATGCTTCTCTTCTCAATATATATGTAAGTTAATATATCTAATATTTTTGTAGTTGGGTGTATATTTAACTAGAGTCATGGCAATACTTTTGATACTCTTGTACCCTATTTTATGCCAGCCGAGTGCTATCATACAATAATATAATCTAAGGTGTTAAATGACTATGTCCACTTAGTTTAATTGTTGTTTCTAGTTTAGTCTGTTATTGTGTTGAGTGGTATTTTTTAAGCTCTTTTTGGGCCAGCTATGATGCCTAGTGTGCGTTTTTTTTCAATTATGTTGAGTTGTTGGTGGTTTAGCTTTCTTTCTTAGGGGGGTCTGTGACTCTGTGTTGGGTCCTTGCTCTAGCTAATGGAGCTTGTTTTGTTTGTTAGGGTGTTCTGTCTATTCTTGATGCGTACTGTTGTTTGGGTTGCATTGTTGTGTGGTTTCTGCCTTTTTGTTTCATTAAAACATATATGTATTGTAAGAATTATGTGTACTGCGGTGATAACAGAAGGTTGACAACTTTCATGGCTTAGTGAAGTAAGTTCTGAGAAGTTTGTGTGCTGCAATGATATATGGATGAAAACTTGTGTGTTGTTTGATTTGTTTGAATTGTTTGTGTTGATTGTGACAGTTTGCTAGGCTAGGCTAGTAAATTAGGGGTTATGCTATCTGATTTTGTTAATTGAACCCCTCATCCTTATTTTTATCCTTTGTTTGATTTTTGCTAACCCAAATCTGAGTTGGCTTTTAGAGGTTTATTGTTTCTCTCCAATTGTATAATATAAAATAGTCGTGGAATATTTATTTTTTTTGCAAGTCAAAATTTAGTGAAGTCTTATCTTGTCAATACTCTGTTTTTTAAGAGTCGTTTTAGAGTGTAGTTCATAAATTGTTTAATTGTTTGCAGTAATGCAGAGATGTTACGGTGATCAGGTGCACTCCAATGCTGACTTAAGGAAAAAGATCAAAAAGATCAATGCATATTAAGTTTAAATGTCTTTATTAGTGGTCCAACAATGAGAGAGTGTATGTCTAGATCTAAAGTGCACCATAACCCTACTGGTTATGGGAAGAAATATGTCCAATTCCCCACTGGATTTGGACAAAAATCTGCTTCGGAGGATCCCAGTTTGTCCTCTGGTCAGAGGTATTGGAGTTTTCGTACTCCCTTCAAGGTGTTTATGTTGACCCTTTCTAGGGATGGTGGCTCAGTAAGGATTTGCGAGAGGACAAGGCTATCCAGTTACGAGATTTCACTATCTTTAGACGCATCTTTGTGGCTATTAGAAGAAGTAGAGTGGTTGATTGATGCTAAAGTTAACCTTAGGGTTCATCGGAGGAGAACTTACAGGGATAATTCCATGAGGGTGTTGCTGGACTGTGTTCAAAATATTAGAGGAGTTTTTTTGAAGATTTCCGTCCTCAATAACAGTGCTTTCAACTCAATCATAATTCCGAAGGAGGACCTTGCACAGGGGTTGAAAGGGTTAGCGGACTGCCTGAGTCACCTGGTTAGGAAGAAAGGCTTTTATTCACAAGGAGATCTTGGTATAAGGGTGGATAAAAAAGTTTCCTGGGCTTCCATCGTTAAAGGAAATTCCAAGGAATTGATCATGGATGAGAAGGAAGTGGCAGTTACACCGGAAAATGTTTTATTAAAGGAAAGACAATCAATGGTAACAGGGGATTAGGCATTTTTCAACTGGCGGTTGGCTGTCTTCATGATCAGGATGGACAGTCGGTCCCCCTGGGCGGCTGTTCATGAGGGAGTCCAAAGCTGGTGGGGGAAAAAATTACGTGTTTCGAATTTCTCAGACGATAGGGCTTTAATCTGGTGTCCAAATGAGAGGGAGCAGGAGAGGTTGGTCTCCACTGGTTCAGTTACCATTCCCAAAGTGTCAACAGTCTCCTTTGCTAAATGGAGTTGGAGAAATCAATTGGTGGACAGGAAAATACCTTGTAAACATGATTGGATTGGTATTGAAGGTATTCCGTTGAATATTTGGAACCACCATGTTTTCAAGGTGATTGGTTCAATCTGTGGTGGGCTATTAGCTATAGACAAGAATACTTTGGAAAGGAAGAAATTTTTCTGTGCCTTTATTAAAGTGGTTGGGGATGCCTCAGGTTTTATTCCAAGCAGTATCTCCCTCCCGTATGATGGCGATCTGCTTTCCTTGCGTCTGGTTAAGCCTCGAGGGAAGAAGTTTCAGCCGGTCAGGAAATTTTGGGTGAGGAAATCGCCCAGGGAGACTTTGATTGGATTGTTTTCCGATGCAGGAGTTAGGTTGGAGGAGAAGACGGGGCTCAATTGTGAGAAGGAGGGGATGTATGGGGAAGATGAGGAGCTTGGAGGCGGCGCCATGGTGGTCAAGGGAGGTCTGAAACGGCAGACGGTAGGGAGAGGTTCTGCGCCAATCATGGTCGACATTAATGAGAATTCGATTTCATCCCGTAATTATTGCTTGTCGTTAAAGAAAATTTTTAATAGATTAAAGTCATATTTATCTATTAATTTTAGTAGGCTGGCCAGCACGTGTTTCCCTTTTAAAAAGGACTTTCAAATTCCTTCTAACACGTGGTATTTTAAGAAGAGAGGTTTGGTTTTTTCAGCAGATTCTTCGGACAAGATTCAAGTTTATTTGGCAAATGGGCCTTGTCTTTTAAATTGAATGTCATGTAAAGGGCTCTCTTCAATCCAATGGGTGTTTCAAATTTTTTGGGCCACGGTTTGGGCTGGACAGGTTCAAAATAAAAGCTGAAAAGTTTTAAAGGATTTTCTCCTAAACTGCGTGATAGTTTTTCACAGTGGAATATTGTCTTGTGGGATGGTTCGCTGTGGAAGGAGTTCCCTAGGAAGCAGAGTGTTCTGTTGGAGAATTTAGAGGAGAATGAGTCAGAGTTTCAAGTAAAGGTGGCTGGTTGGAAAGTGTACTCACGTAGGCAGAATAACAGTAGCGTAGAAAGTATGCACTTTACAGAAGATCAAGGTGGAGGGGAGCCTTCTTTTGACACAGTCGTGGAGGAGGACGACTTGGATGTTCCAATAGATGAAGAGCTTGATTCAGGCAGCTCAGAAGATGAATTTGTGGATGAGGTTTATGACGGTGAAAAGATGGACGATGAGGACAGTGTTGAACAAGTGAGGAACTTGTGGGATGGAGGAAGATATGAAGAAAGTTCTAAGGTTGAGGTAATTCACAGGGTTGCGGGCGTAGAGGGGTCGGTAGAGGGAGGTACTTCCCAGGAAAAGCCAGCCTCTCTGGACATATTTAGGAGCAAGGATGAGGATAATTTCAGCGAGTCATCTAGACTTCTTAAGTCCATGGATTCTTTGGGTATCTTGGTGATTCCTTCTGCCATGGGAGGGGAAAATATAGGAGACTCTGCTCTATCTCAGAAGAGTTATCGGGAATTGCGCAAGATGAGCTTCAATGTTAACTATGAAAATAGGAAAAAGAAGGGTTTGGGGCATAGTTACAGGTTATGAGGATGCTTACTTGGAACGTGAGGGGTTATGGCAATAAAGGAAAATGGAAAGAGATTAAGGAATTGATCTGGAAAGTTAATCCAGGCATCATTGTTCTTCATGAGGTAAAAAGGGCCTCAATTAATAGGAGTTTCATTGGAAGCATTTGGAGATCTAGGTTTAAAGGTTGGATTTATTAGCACCCGATAGGTCGTTCGGGAGGCACCTTGATAGTTTGGGATACGAGGAGTGTCTCTGTAATTGATTCTTTACTCGGGGATTTTTCAGTTTCAGTTTGCTTGGAGGCTGAGGGGAAGGACCCTTGGTGGTTCTCAGCTGTATACGATCCTGTAGTCTATGGTAACAGAGACAGTTTTTGAAATGAATTGGCTGGGTTGAGTGCTATTTGTGGGGATAAATGGTGTGTAGGGGGAGATTTCAATGTGGTTAGAAGAGTTTAGGAGAAATTGAATAGTACTTCTAATACTAGGAGTATGAAGATGTTCAACGCTTTAATTAATGAATTAAAATGGGTTGATCCAAAGCTTCAAAATGGTTGTTATACGTGGTCAAACTATAGTCATAAGCCAATTTGTTGTAGGCTGGACAGGTTCTTCCATACTCCTTCGTGGTCAGAATTGTATACCTTCATTCGTCAGGAAGTTTTGGTTCGAGTAGTATTTGATCATAGTCCGGTAGTGTTGGATTCTAGTCCTCCTTCTTGGGGCCCTTCTCCTTTCAGATTTGATAATTCTTGGTTGGAGCACAAGGATTTTTCTCGTCATTTCCAGGATTGGTGGACTTCGGCTAAGGTGCAAGGGTTTCCGGGCATGGATTTTATGTCAAAGCTAGCTTTTATTCGCGATTATATTAAGAAGTGGAGTCGACAGGTCTTTGGGGAGAGGAAAATGCGAAAACTTTTTTTGGAAAGGAGACTGTATGAGTTGGATAGATTGGAGGAAGGGGGTTCGTGGAATGAGAATTTTGTTTTGGAACGCTCAAAGGTGAAGGAGGATTGGTAGCAAATTGTTTTGGAGGAAGAAAGAAGTGTTTGGTTTAAGGTGAAGTGTCAGTGGGCCAAGGAAGGGGATGCTAACTCCAAACTTTTCCATAGCATTGTTAGTGCTCGAAAAGCGAGGAATTTCATCTCTAGGATTGAGGAAGAGGATGGAACTATTTGGGATAAAGACCGTGATATTGAAAGGGCTATTGTGGGTTTTTACTCGTCTTTGTATTCGGCGGTTGAGAGAGAATGGATTGGGGTGGATGGGATTTCCTGGTCTCCAATTCTGTCGGTTATGGCTTCCTTCCTCGAGCGTCCATTTGTGGAAGACAAAATTAGACAAGCAGTTTATGCATGTGATGGCTCAAAGGCCCCGAGGCCAGACAGATTTTCCATTGCAGTTTATCAGAAGAATTAGGAGATTATGAAAAAGGATCTGCTGGACGTCTTTCATGGTTTTTTCAAGGATGGTGTCATTCACGAAAGGACCAATGAAACTTTCATTTGCCATATTCAGAAAAAATTGAATAGTTGTCGGGTTAGGGACTACAGGCCTATTAGTCTGGTCACTAGTCTATACAAAGTTATTTCAAAAGTGTTGGCTTCTAGACTTCGAGGAGTTCTTTCAGACACAATTGCTGAAAATCAAGGTGCTTTTGTCGAAGGTAGGCAGATTTTGGACACAGTTTTGATTGCAAACGAGGCAGTGGAGGAATATAGAAGCAAAGGAAGAAAAGGTTAGGTGTTTAAAATAGATTTCACTAAAGCTTATGATTGTGTGGACTGGGGCTTCTTGGATTTAGTTTTGGAAAAGAAGGGATTTGGTGAAGTTTGGAGGATGTGGATGCGTGGGTGTTTATCCTCCGAAATAAAACAGATCAAAAAGCGGAAATAAAAAGTTTTTGGAAAAGAGCTTTTTCGACTCCGAAGGGGCGGGAAAAACCCATTTTTTCAGCTAGTCTAAAAATCAAATTTTTACTTCGATTTTACACCCTAAACTTACGATCTTGACTATCAAACTGGCTCCTAACTCCTACAGAGAAAAACTACACTACCCTATCAAGCATCAATCAGTATTCCCACAATCCTCATGCATTTCTACCCAAGAACATGAAAAAATTCAGAACTCAAAACAGGCGTATAGCAGTATGCATGACATGTCAAAGAGCTAGAAAGTTGAAGAAATTTACCTAGATGAAGGTTGGAGGTTCTGAAACGAAGCGACTTTGGACGTGCGAGTGGAGGATCCTTAGAACAACAGAAGATCTTCGAAATTTTGAGCTCTGAGATGGAGTTCTTGAAGGTTCTTGGCAAGAAAATGGCTAGTAAAAAGTTAAAAGGTAAATGTGAGGATTATTTATAAAGGGGTAATCATGAGTTACCTTCTTCAAGGCATGGGGGAGTGTAATAGCCGTCAGAGGGATTACTTGGAAACCGAAAAGGCATGATTGGACGTGATTAGATCACAGTTTACGAGAACGCACGAGAGACTCTGACAGATTTCGTGGGGCATACGAAAGGTTAGTTTCCTAAGCTTACTTATTGCTGGTCGCAATAAATAAACTTGGCGGGGGGGGGGGGGGGCAAATGTTTATCCAAAAAATAGTTGTTGATGACGTGGCAAGAATTTTCGACACGTTGTAGAGATGCTGCTCGCCTATCGACCAGAGATGCTGCTCGCCTATCGCCTATCGACAAGAATTTTCAACACGTTGTAGAGATGATATCCGAGAATATCTCTTCATTATAACCTGAATATTTGTTTATTAACGAGAGATATGAATAATTAACTCATGTAATCCTCATTGAGCCTATAAATATACAAGAAATAGCTCAAGGGGGGATCTTTTGATCTTTTTCTGAATTACATTACTATTACATATCGTTTGTATTGTTTTCTCCTTCTGAGGTATGTGAAACTCAGAAACCCTAGTTCTTTGATCACACCTTTGAAGCTCAATATTAATAATAGTATCAAGTGGACGTAGGTCATTACCAATCACTGGGGCCGAACCACTATAATTCATTGGGTTCCTTACTTTCCATTCGATTGTTTGCTCAAGCATCGTACTATTTTCCCGTCGTTTACTTGACTCCGTGTCGTTGACCAAAACGAGGGTCAACAGCTAGTATAGGGAAAATGTTGTTCGATTTTATGTAGACTTGTCTATGATTATCCTATAATTAAATTGTGTTTATTTGATTTGTTTGATTTTTTGTAAATTAATTACTTTGATTTTTCTCTTCGAGAGTGGAATAATTTTTTGCATAGATTTTGAAGTCCTTTGCATGTATTGCAAGTAGCTTTGGCTAATTTTCTTTTTTTTGGGGGTCATGTAAAATTTCTCCATGAAATTAACATGATTCTACTTCATGTACAAATCTGACTATTTCTTTTCCATAGTTTGGTTAGTAGGAAAGTTAAAAAATAGTTATGCTTATGTATGTAATATTCCAAACGTCTTTGATTACGATAAATTAGGTTTACTTAGGCTCTCATAATATCCATATTCATGAAAGCTATTTGCAATACAATTAGTTGAATGGTTCTTTCAATGTATATGTTTTGGACAACTATGGAGATTATGACTTGTTTGAAATTACTATAAGCTTGAACTTGAATGATTGATTTTTATTATTTTATTTAATTCTAATACTTTATAAATCCTAAGTTCTTATTATTAAATTTCTAGGTTCCTCTTGTGAGATTAAATTTTTAACTTCTACTGCACACCTCATAGAACCTCTAGAGAAAGTAAAAAAATTGCAAATATAAGAAGAAGTTGCTTGAAAAATCCATCATCAAGTCAAATTATGATATTATGGGGTTCCATCTTTAGCTAAAGCTTAGTTTTGTCTTATAAATGTGATAAGATTGATTATTGATATTTGTTCCAAAATTGGTTTTTTAGATTTGTAACTATCTCATTGAATGTATAAGTTTTCTTATTTTAATCTATAATTTTTCAGATTTGTATATAAATGTTTTATTTAAATCATAATTTTTAATTTAAAATAAATGTAAATTAATTTTTAAAAAAATTAAAAATATAACTTTAGTGCCCTAAAAACTTTATTTAAAGGCACCCAATGGAATCTTTAAGAGCATACACTGCCCACCCTAAAAACATTCTTTTAGGGCTCGCAGCGCGCCCCCTAAAAAACCTTAATTTTTAAGGCTCTCAAATAAGGGACTCGCAGGGCGCATGCTCTAAAAAGAATTTTTTGTAGTAGTGTTCTCTCTCACTCAAATTATTATTCCTCCACACCCAAAGAAACTCATCTACCACCATAATTTCTAGAATAAGAAGGATTGATGATTGATGTTTAAGTTTGACAGAATAATTAAAGAGGTAAGTGTTTAAGTTTGATAATTGATGTTGTTCTTTTCAAGTTTGACTGTGAGATGATATCTTAGATGTCTGTGGGAGTGTTTTGAAGAGCATAAAAGGATTAGAAGGATGTCAAAGAAAAAGAAACAACATCACATTTGAGCTTGGTTATAAAAAGATGAGGGTTTGAGTTAGTTCTTTGAAGTTATTGATTAAGATGGAATGTTTGGGCTTGTGTGCTGTATTGATGTAAAGTTTAACCATATTGTTGGCGGTGGAACTCGTCAATAAAGTTATGGTAAAAAAAGAGTAAATAAGTAAGAGATAAAAAACTTAGAAGAAAATAACTCAAAACAACAATAAAGAAAAACGTGTGTATTCCTCTTAAGTGTAATGTTACAATGATTTTGCAACCCAACCAATTAACGAAGACGTGCATGTACGTAAGCCTTCTTATAAATAATATAAAAAAAGGTTTCTTAACTAAAGGTTTCTTGCCATCAACCACACAAAAGATTCTACCTCAGGTAATATTCAGCATCTTAAAGTGTCTTATAATTATAGTCTTTTTCTTTTTCTGACTATGTGACAAACAATGATGATATAACTCTACTCCTCAACCCAACATTATTTCTCATCAAACCTAACACTTAGTTCACTCTTTCCAAAAAAAATTGGACTTTAATTAAATTTAATAAACCTTGTCAACTATTATGTGAGTTTGGTTGGAGGGAAGACCATGGAGAAATATGAACAAGAATGGAAATGGAAATGGAAAAAGAATAGATTTTGAATGTAATAAAAATTAATATGAATAAAATTTTTTTTTTTTTTTTTTTCAATCTTCTATTGGAATGATATTTACTCTCATTTCAAATAGAATAATCATTTCACCAAAATGGTGGAAAAATCATTCCACTAAAATGACATTCTAATACTATAAAATGCAACAAAACAAAAACATGAAATAAAAACTGATTTATTTTCATTCCATTGCACTCAACCAAATATCACCTTATTACTTATTTAGTCATTTCCTCTCAAACAGCTAGAAATGTTTGATTGCTGATCTCAATTTTTGTGGTTTTTACAGTGGAAAGAACTTTACAAGAAACGTCTACGCTAACTCTTCTCATGTACCAATAGCATCTACTGGCCGTATGGAGCTCAACAAAATTTTCAGTTTATCTCATCTAAAGAAGATTGAAAGAAAAAGAAAACTCTAAAAGTTGAGGATTAAAAGATTTATTTGACTTTAATTAAATTTAGTTGTTGCTGTATTCTTTATTAAAAATATTTATATTTAATTATTTTCTTTGATATAAAGTTTTTATTTTTAGTAATTAGATCAATCAAAATATATCATCTATTAATATTAATTGGGATGAGCTAATAAAGAGATAGTAAGGGCACTGATTTTTTTTTATTTTCTTTCAATTATAGATTTGCCGTAAAAAAAAAATATTTGTTATACAAGTTTAAGAAATTTAAAAATATGCTTTATGTTTGCGTAATTTTTCATCAACAAAAAATAAGAAAATTAAACGATTAAAACAATTTTTTTTAAGTGATTTATTACTTCATATCTACCTACGCCTTAGTCATTTTTATTGAGTATTATGAGATAAAGCTTAGAAAGTGATTTTCGAGAGTTTGATACAATCAATGAGTGTGAAAAATAAATGTCAAAGAACAGTCCTTTTTATAGAGGACTCTGGTGTAGATTCTTCTCCCACGAAAAATAGAGGAAGTCACAAAATATCTCATTTCAAATTTAAATTACAAAAGTTGATGTATCAACACAAATATCTGGTCGGTTTCCTACAAAAGTAGAACTCTTTATCTAGATATTAATATTATATTATTTCTATTCTTCTTAACGCAATTTTGAGCTTAATCTATCATTCATTTGAGCTATAAAATTTAAAATGTAGTCTTCCCGAGCTAACCCTTTTGCCTTAACTTGGGAAATTTCTCACCTCTGTTCCGAGTCAACACAACATCTTATTAAATAAATTGTAAATAATAACTTAATTTTCGAGCTCAACATTTATCTATTCGAGCTTATATTACTCACCTCGAAAATCGAGTATAATATTTTTTCCCTCAAAAGTGTCTGCTCAAACCATTTTGAGAGAAACTTGAATTTCCTTTACCGAAACATGTGCTCATCAACCACACTCGAGTGATAGACACCTGTCGTCACTTGACTGAGTAATTTTAGTACCTAAGTACTAATTTGCTCTTGTCCCATCAACTTTTTTTTTTTGTAATTAAGTCCCTTGGGGCAAAAATAATCTTATGCTCAAGTCTCTGATCATTCTTCTTCTTTAGTTCTTTGTGGTATTCAAGCCATTGGGGCCAAGAAAAATTTGTTGTAGTTTTAAATTAGCCTTACAAACTTTAATCAGCTCGTTTATAATTTATCGATTACTAGAAACATTTTTTTTTATTCCCGAGCAGAGTAAGCTAACTTCTATAAACTTTTAATTCAGCTCGGTATTTAAACCTTGTTGCGTTAAATTAACTTCTAAATACGTCTACTTAGTTTATTAAACACTCGTGTTCGATATGGACAGTTTGGGATAGGAGACTTAGTCCTTAGCAGAGTATTTCTGGTGACACGGACCCCTTAGCAAGAGTGATCAGACCTAACTAGGAAGGACCCTACCTTGTCGAATCTATCATCCAACTTGGTGTTTACAAACTAACTCAGTTTAATGGAGAGCTAGTCCCATGAGTTTGGAATAGATTAGGGGAGATTTTATTACTACCAATAGATTTGGGGTGATGTTGCTTAACTATGTTTAAGCTCCGTACTACTTTTTTTTCAATAAAAATTATTCATTCAAATAATTTCAAATTTCTTGTATTTAAATTTTGGCTCATAGCCTAAGTAACCTAAGAATATTATTAGATACTTTCGGGGGGAATATAGGTATAGGATGACCAACCATAGCAAGGCTTGACAAAAATTAAAAATTCGAGCTATCAACCTAAGCATGACTACATATTTTTGTTCGAAACAAATTTAAGTAGTCATAAGCTAAATATGGCTATGTCAATAAAAATAAATTTCAAGCAATGATAGATGCATAACAAATAAACTATACTTGTATGAATATAGAAATGCACACAATTGACAAGCTCACGATACTTGTATGATTAAATAAGTATATCAAATGGTTGTGACAATATCTCGTAACACTTTGTTGGTTGACGCATGTCGTATATCGTACCAAATTTAATTATTTATTATAATTAATTATACAAGCTACTTCAGTATAACAATAAATAGAGGTTGAACCCACGAGAACTACAATTCAGATTATTATTCAAAATAAGAAAAACAAGAATTAAACATGGGATTTGGTTTTAAAAACTTATATCATAAAATAGAATAATGATTAAAGAACTAAGGATCATACGATTTTTGAAGAAGTAGTTAAGAATTATTGTCCACCTTTGACAATCAATCTATCAACAATGACAAATAATATTTCCTATTTCCAATTAAACTATTAACCCAATAGGTAACACTTAAGCAATAAATTATCCCAATTTCCCTATTATAATTAATTAAAACTAAGTGTTATTAATTAACCTTTTTTACAAAGCAATAAACCCAGTAAGCATGTGATCTATTTAATCCAGGAAAAACATTACATTATGTAGAAACAGGTTAATCTAGACAACAAATTCATTAAGGATGCAATTCATTTAACCTAGGTTCTATTTTTCATCACAATAAAAATACTCGTCACAATACTTAATAGAAATTTATCACTCTACTTAGAATCCTAAATTATTAGGTGAATAGCAATCATAAGATGATATTAGAATAATGCAAAACCCTAATTAGTGGCCGTTTAAACAAATTTTTACAAGATTCATGACATTAACATAGAAAAATAGAAGCAATTTAATATAAGAGAATAGAAGGAATAAAATTTGTCAATATTCAAGATATCATATCTAGGGTTTTGAAATGACCCTTAACTAAAAAAGAAAACTACTCCATATTCAAATTCATGATCATAAACATAAGCATTCAATGAAAATAAAAAAGTTTTGAGAAGAAAGAAAATTTAGATTGAAAAATATAGATGACGATGTATTTTCTTCCCCTCTGTCGCTGTATACTCTAAAATTCACAATCTCAAAGTTATTCTAAAAGTTAACCCTATCCCCCTTTATAGCGCCTTGAAAAATACATTTAAAATTTTAAAATTAAGCAAAAAAATCAGTTGTCGGGCGCGACTAGTGTTGTTGGCGGCCGCAACCAAAAAATCATAAATTTTCCAGAAAATATGGTGTAGTACATGGCTAGGCATGGAAAATGGGGCGGTAATGCGAGGCAGGTTGGGGCCCCGACCTAACAGGGTGTTTTTTCCCCAATAAAAACGAGGCAGAATTCGGGGTGGGGTGTCGACTTGCCTCGCCCCACCCTGCCCCACTTTAAATTTGAGCGGGTCGGGGAAGACCCGCCCCAATTATTTATTTATTTTAAAAAAAAATTCTATACAACTGAAACCCAAAAATAAAAAAGAGAAATTAAAAATCCTTTGACCTTCTCTTCCATAAAACACTCTCATTCACCTTTCCTTGAGCCACCTGAAGCTTTTCCTCAAAGACCCTTTGACCCTTCGATCTTCATTAGATTCTCTCGTCGCTGTTGTAGGTCACTTGCTCCATTTTGATTTGTGTTTTCTTGTTTTACATTTATTTTTGTTTTTTTTTTCTTTGGCTAACTTTGTGAACTGGGTATTTGTTAATGGCGATTATAGATGGGTAATAAATCTTTGGGTAATTGTTAATGGAGATTATAGATTGTAGAAGTCCTATTGTTTTGGATGTAGTTGTGCAGGGTTTTAGGTTTCGTTCCCTAAGTCTGCAAATTTTTTATCAATGTAACATGATATTTTATCTTTGATCAATGTAAAAAGTTTTATACTACAAAAACTCATTAATTATTTTATCTATCATTTTTTGCAATCGAGAATCCTTGTTAACCCAAAGGAAAGAAAAAACAGAGAAAAAGTATAGGTATCCATTGGATTTGGGAACTTCGAATTCCGTCACGTTTTAATAACGCCTTTCCATGGCTTTTGAGGGAATTTGAATAGCTTATATATATTCACTCATTCTCATCGTTGACACAATTACTTATCACACACATATATATATATATATATTTATATATGTGTTACGTTGAGCCTTATTTACTTTGCTCTTCAAATTAAAGTCAATTATTTTTACATGGTATAGTTATCCGAAGAACTAATCAGGGCGGAAGCGGGGCATTTACATGTGCTTGATAACGAGTAACACGTTCTGAAAGTGAATCTCTCAAAGGAAGGAGCCACTACTTAGTATTTTGTGTGAGGAATCGATGGGTGCTTGTCATAAATAAGCATTGGAGAATTAGTTGACAATTGTATTGGAGTTAGCATTGGAGGTATGTTATTTATAGTTTTAATTTTTTATTGTTGATATTGTACAAATTTTAGAAGAGTTTGAATATCTTATATATTCATTTATAGTGAAGTAGGTTATGAGATTTTTGTTTGCTGCAGTGACATAAGGATAAAAATCTGTGTGTTGTTCGATTATTTTAATTGATATTGATAATTGGTTACGTTAATAAAATATGGGAAATGTTGCCCGATTTTCTATAGATCTAGTTATCATTTTTAAAACGTTTTGCTTGGATAATTATTTTGATGTTGATCTAGTTATTATGTGGATATAATGTAGATTAGATCAAACTCTAAACATGTCTACCCAAGACATTACCGAATCTAATTTTTTCGATGATGTTGATTATGTTCATTCAAAACTTTGACCTGTGAAATTGGCCAACAGCTGTATGTACAATATACTACACCTTTTGAACGGAATGAACATAATATACAATATAGTACAAATATCTAAGCAAAACACACATGAATTTATAGTGGTTCAGCCCTGTTTTTCTGAACAGTAATAACCTAATCCACTTAGTCTTTGTATTGAATTATTCGATAGACAATTACAAAGATAAACTCGGATCTCAATTTGAACGAGCTTGAGTTTTACCCCGTGAAATGTCTTTGGGAGTGTAGGCTGATAGAACAATTTTAGAGAATAGAATTTTTCTACCAACCTGGTTGGAGAATAGGACCCCCCTTCTGAATGCCATGTGCCTCTGAATCCTACCGTGGGAGATGTGGTTGTAGACCTACTCCTGCAACCTGGTTGCAATCCACTCTGTCGTGGTTCAATTGGTACTGCCAACTCCTTGGTCTTTCCTTTTTCCTGGCTGCCAGTAGCATCATTGCTCCCCTCCCTTGGTTCTTGATCTTTCTTGGATGTCAAAAAGAACTTTGAATTGTTGCTGCAGATTTTCTTGGAACTCATGCTTAGATTGTTGAAGCTTAGTGGCCATCTCCTTCATTGAATTCTTGAATGCAGAGAACTCAGTCTCCAATTCTTCTTCGAACACAGCAGTAGAGTCACTCTTCTCCATGGCCTTCTTAGGTCCCATGTCCGCAGCTCACCGCACCAATTTGATAGAACAATTTTAGAGAATAGAATTTTTCTACCAACACAGTAACACCAAGAATGAAATCCCTCACAGAAAACCTCTTTATTAATGGTGAGAAAAGAAATACAGTCTAGCTTTCGAGATGCTAGTATCTCCAATTACAACCTTTTGAGAGGGCTGCTCTCTCCTAAGTCTAGATCTCCCTATCACAAGCTGCCTTCTAAATGAGACCCCTGCCTTATTTATAGGCTTTGGTCCTTTTACAATATAACAATCTAATGCCAGCTAGGAAAAAGAAAGACCAAATACAACAATTACAACTCAGCCCTAAAACAACCAATTAGATTAACTAATAAAACTAAATAAAACAGGGTACAATTAACACCATAAAAACCTAATTATTTCGGGGCCTCCTAGTATAGACGGCATGGATTGGAGGCTTATCAATACCCCCCCCAAAAACCTTCACCTTGTCCTCAAGGTGAAAAGAAGGAAATTGCTCGAGAATGGTGTGGTATGGCTCCCAAGTTGCTTCATAATCAGGTAGAGTCTTCCATTTGATGAGTACTTCAGAGGGTTGGATGGCATTGGCAGCAGTGAAACGGGTATTAAGGACTGCTTCAGGCTCTGTTTGAAGCTCGAGGTCAGCTGTGAGTTGTGGCGGAATGGTGGGAATGGTTGGTTCATCACCAATGGCTCGACGGAGTTGGGACACATGGAAAACAGGGTGGATCCGGGCATGATCTGGGAGCTGAAGCTTGTAAGCTACTGTGCCGATGCGCTGGACAATAGGAAAAGGCCCATAATAGCGAGCTGATAGCTTCTCGTTGGAGTGTTTGGCAAGAGAACGTTGGCGATATGGTCTGATTTTGAGATAGACCATGTCCCCAACTGAAAATTCCAGCGGCTTTCGTTTGGTATCTGCTTGGATTTTTATGCGGTGTTCAGCACGAAGGAGATGCATTCGGAGATCATCTAGGATGACATCTCGAGATTCCAACAATTCGTCCACTAAGGATACCAATGCAGTCCCTTTTTTGTAGGGTAATAGAACAGGAGGGTCCCTCCCTTATAGAGCCTTGAAGGGGGTGCTTTTGAGTGCAGAGTGATAGGAAGTATTGTAGCAATATTCATCCCACGCCAACCACTTTGACCACTGTTTTGGTTGCTGAAACGAGAAGCAACGTAGGTATGTTTCTAGACATCGATTGAGCACTTCGGATTGATCGTCAGTTTGTGGATGGTAGGCAGTGCTCTTCTTCAATGTAGTGCCTTGTAGCTTGAATAGGTGACTCCAAAATAAGCTTAGGAAGATCCTATCCCGATCTGAAACTATTGATTGAGGAATGCCATGTAATCGCACTATTTCCTTCATGAAAGAATCAGCTACTGTAGGGGCTGAAAATGGATGTTTGAGTCTTATAAAATGTGCATATTTGGACAACCTATCCACCACAACTAGGATAGTATCCCAGCCTTCAGATTTGGGAAGTCCTTCAATAAAATCCATGGTGACCTCATCCCAAACTTGAGCTGGAAGTGTTAAGGGCTGTAATAGGCCGGATGGAGATGTGGTGAGTAACTTGTTTTGTTGACATGTGGTACAGCCTTGGACAAACTTGTGTACATCGTCACGAAGTCCTTCCCAAAAGAGTTCGGCAGCCACTCTTTTATAAGTCTTGAGTTCCCCCGAATGTCCACTAAAAGGGGTATTGTGGAACTCAGTTAGTATCTTAGGTATAAGAGTGGACTTCTTTGGAATAACTAAGCGAGTTTTGTAGTGAAGTAAGTCATGGTGAATGTGAAAACCATGGTGGGTCTTGCTGCCCATTTTGAGGTCTTCCCATAACTGTTTAAGTACTGAATCTTTTTCTATTTCAGTTGCTAGTTCTGGCCATAATTCCCATTCCGTGGTGACCAATGTGTCAATGGAGGCCACATCTACTTGTCTTGACAAGGCATCGGCCACTTTGTTGTGAGCTCCTGGTTTATACTCAATCTAAAAGTCCATTCCCATGAGCTTTGACACCCACTTTTGGTACTTCGAACCAATTACTTGTTGTTCTAGTAAGAACCGGAGGCTTTGTTGGTCAGTTCTTACTATAAACCTTCTTCCTAGCAAGTAGGGTCTCCACTTAGTTACAGCATATACGATGGCCATTAATTCCTTTTCGTAAATGGATTTTCTTCGACGTTGTACCCCTAAAACCTGGCTGTAATAAGCAATTGGTTTCTGATTTTGTAGCAAAACAGCCCCTAAACCATGTCCTGAGGCATCCGTTTCAATGACAAATGGTTGGGAAAAATCCGGTAGAGCTAGAACTGGAACTTTAGTCATCGCCTCCTTGAGTTGCTGAAAAGCCTAATCAGTGGCTGCCCCCCAAGAAAATTGATCCTTCTTCAGTTGGTATGTTAGTGGTTGTGCTATGCGAGCATAGTTGGCTACAAATTTTCGGTAGTATCCGGTAAGGCCTAAGAAGCCTCGAAGAGCCTTGATTGTCTTGGGCAGTGGCCATTAGGTCATGGCTTTTATTTTCTCTGGGTCAGCTGCTACTCCTTGTTGAGAAATGATATGACCGAGATATTCCACTTGTGGTTGTCCGAAAGAGCATTTTCTTCTGTTGGCATAGAGCTGGTGGTTTTGTAGGAGGTCAAAAACCTGAGATAAGTGTTGCTGATGGAGTTCTAACGTCTTGCTATACACTAGAATATCATCAAATAATACCAGCACGAATTGGCGCAAATAGGGTCGGAATACGTCATTCATTAGAGATTGGAAAGTGGATGGAGCGTTGGTTAACCCGAATGGCATGACTAGAAATTCGTAGTGGCCGTCATGTGTTCGGAATGCTGTTTTGTGCACATCCTCCTGCCTCACTCGGATTTGATGGTAACCTGATTTTAAATCCAATTTCGAAAATATTACAGCACCATTAAGTTCATCTAGTAATTTATCAATCACAGGTATTGGATACTTATCTGGTATGGTGGCTCTATTTAATGCGCGGTAGTCCACCCAAAATCTCCACGAACCATCTTTCTTTTTGACCAAGAGGACTGGACTTGAGAAAGGGCTAATACTCGGCTGTATTATTCCGGCTGCCAACATTTCAGAGATTAATTTCTCTATTTCAGCTTTTTGTACGTGTGCGTATCTGTAGGGACGAACACTAATGGGGGCAGAACCCGTCTGGAGGTTGATGGCATGCTCGTGTGTCCTTTGCGGGGGCAGTCCTGCAGGCATATTAAAAAATAGCTGCATATTTATCAATAATAGATGCAAAAATTCCAGGTACCTCTATGGCTAAAAGGCCCTCATCCTTGCCAACAAAATTCAACTCCAGTAAAACCCCTTGCTTCTCGACTTGTAGAGTCTTCACCATATTCTTTAGGGACACCATTGAGCGGTCCAAGGACGGGTCTCCGTCGATTGTGACAGTCTGTTTGCCCAGCTGAAACTCCATAGTCTGTAGTTTCTAATTTGTTTTAGTCAGCCCAAGAGTGGCTAGCCACTGTAATCCGAGTATAATATCCGCACTTCCCAGTTGTAAGGGTAAGAAATCATCCCAAATGTCCACTCCTTGGAAATGTATATTCAGATTTTTGCAAACCCCGCCGCATTTCATTGAGTCTCCATTTCCCATTGTGACCCCGTACTCCTTTGTCTTGGTGACGGGCAGGTTCATTTTAGCGACTAAGGCTTTGGAAATAAAGTTGTGAGTAGCCCCCGAGTCAATGAGGATTACCACAGGGGTTGAGCTGAGTTTCCCCTTGAGTTTCATAGTCAAATTAGTAGTCAATCCAGCCACGGATTGGAAGGACACTTCCACATTGTCGTGGACATCGGTAAAGTCCATTTCTGCCTTGCTCTCGCTGTTGTCATCAGATTCTGGGTCTGAAATGGTGTCGTCGATCACCTCGGGCACCATTACAACTTGCAATTCCCTCCTTTTGCAGCGATGGCCTGGTGACCATTTTTCATCGCAGCGAAAACACAATCCTTTTTGACGTTTGTACTGAATTTCAGATTCAGTAAGTCGCCTAACTTCAGTGGTGGAATTCACTAAATGAGGACGAGCTGCTGGTTTTTCTGCCTTTGGGTATGCTTCCGAAGTTGATGCCCTATTTGTCACGGAATATCGCTGCCTTTGAACCTTATTCTTGTCCTCTATATCCTGAACTACCTCCATGGCTTCATCTACATTCCTTGGTCTCATGATACGCAATTCTTCCCGTAAAGAAGGGAGTAACCCATTCATGAAAGTGCTCAGTTGCACGGCTGGGTCAACACTCTTTAATGGTGCCAGCAACCTGATAAATTTCTTTTTGTACTCCAAAACAGAACCCTCTTGTTTGACTGTCAGAAACTGATCGTATAGGGATCCTTCCTGGGTATCTCTGAAATGCCGAAGTAGCATTCTTTTCAATTCTTCCCAGCTGTGTATGTCACATTTGTTGCTCTCGTATTGGTACCACAATAGTGCGTCACCAGAGAATGAGATGAAAGCTGCCTCTATCTTCTCCTCTTCTTCGTAACCATGGCAAATGAAGAACCTTTCTGCCTGCATTATCCAGCCATCTGGATTGTCTCCATCAAAGGTTGGCATCTTCAACTTTCTGAGTCGATTTTCATGGCGGAGTCGAGTCTCTTGCTGTCCTCGGTCTAAGGACCCCCCTTCTGAATGCCGTGTGCCTCTGAATCCTACCGTGGGAGATGTGGTTGTAGACCTACTCCTGCAACCTGGTTGCAATCCACTCTGTCGTGGTTCAATTGGTACTGCCAACTCCTTGGTCTTTCCTTTTTCCTGGCTGCGAGTAGCATCATTGCTCCCCTCCCTTGGTTCTTGATCTTTCTTGGATGTCAAAAAGAACTTTGAATTGTTGCTGCAGATTTTCTTGGAACTCATGCTTAGATTGTTGAAGCTTAGTGGCCATCTCCTTCATTGAATTCTTGAATGCAGAGAACTCAGTCTCCAATTCTTCTTCGAACACAGCAGTAGAGTCACTCTTCTCCATGGCCTTCTTAGGTCCCATGTCCGCAGCTCACCGCACTAATTTGATAGAACAATTTTAGAGAATAGAATTTTTCTACCAACACAGTAACACCAAGAATGAAATCCCTCACAGAAAACCTCTTTATTAATGGTGAGAAAAGAAATACAGTCTAGCTTTCGAGATGCTAGTATCTCCAATTACAACCTTTTGAGAGGGCTGCTCTCTCCTAAGTCTAGATCTCTCTATCACAAGCTGCCTTCTAAATGAGACCCCTGCCTTATTTATAGGCTTTGGTCCTTTTACAATATAACAATCTAATGCCAGCTAGGAAAAAGAAAGACCAAATACAATAATTACAACTCAGCCCTAAAACAGCCAATTAGATTAACTAATAAAACAGAATAAAACTAAATAAAACAGGGTACAATTAACACCATAAAAACCTAATTATTTCGGGGCCTCCTAGTGTAGACGGCCTGGATTGGAGGCTTATCATAGGCCGACCACCCTACGAAGGATAGGGTGGGCCGACCACCCTGAGGGGTTATTCGGAATGCTTGGGCCGACCACCCCTAGGGGCTAGGGCAGGCCGACCACCCCTAGGGGGTTTTGGCCTGGTCAATTTTTCTATAGGTCCTGGACCTATCTTTTTTGCTCATCGGTCTTTTTTCAATCGTTCATCAATTTTCCTGATTTGTGACGTCACGTGCCGCTTTCTCATTCGCCACATCACCCCTGGATTTTTGAGGGATAATATTTTCCCCCCAAGTTTATTGTAATGTGCTCAACATTACAGTAAACTTGATTTGGCCCTGAGAAACATATTGTAGTAGTACTTTAACAGCAAAGGCCCTTGGGACATTACGTAGTACTTTTATTAACTATCGATTTCAATGATAATTATAATTCCTAAAACTAATTGTATTTTTCTAGGAAATTTGAAGTCCTAAAAATATAATATATTTTTCAAGGAGTTTTGAAGTCCTAAAAGTATAATATATTTTTCAAGGAATTTTGAAGTCCTAAAAATTTAATATATTTTTTAAGGATATTAATTCCTAAAAATACAAAATATTTTTCAAGGAATTTGAATTCCTAAAAACATAACATATTTTTGAAGGAATTAGAATTCCTAAAAATATAAGATATTTCTCAAGGAATTTGAATTTTTAATCACACCATATATTTTTCAAGGATTTTGAATCCCTAAAAATATGGTTAGCTTGAGAAGCTATGAGTAGGGCCTCATTCATCAGACTCTTGACCCATGCACCTCCTTTAGGAAGTTCTGAGCTGTGGAATTCTCCAATTCTTCATTAACTCTGCGTATCTTCTCTTTGGTAAGTATTCTTTCCCAATGTTCACGTTTTTGATGAATCAGTCTGAATCTCCTTGTTTTGTTTTATTTTGATCCAAAATAATTGACTTGTTTGAATCAAAGACTATTCTTTAATAAAAAATTGGCTTGTTTTTTTTTCCCCTTTTTGCGTGATGCTTAGGGTTCAGATCCCTATAGGGCAACTAGGGTTGGGCGATTTCCAAAGTTCCCCATCTCGCCATAGGTGATTTCCAGGTCTTCAAATTCCCTCATTGGCCAACCATCATAGGTTTTCCTTAGCCTGTGCGATCTACAGGCTTAAGGGATTAGGGTTTAGGCCAACTACCCCTAGGGTTTTCTTAGCTGGGTGATTTCCAGGCTTATGTGCCCTATGATTGGCGATTTCCAGGTTTTCATAACTTAGGCATAGGCAATTTCTAGGGAAGTAAATTCCCTCATAGGCCCCACCCCTAGAGTTTCCATCATGAGCCGATCACCCCTAGGGTTTCCATCATGGGTTGACCACCTCTAGGACTTCCCTTGCATTTCCCTTGCCTTATGCGACTTCTAGGCTCACATACACCATCATGGGCCAAGCACCTTAGGATTTACATCATGGGCCGACAACCACACTCCTGGGCGATTTCCAGGGATCCATGGTCTAGGGTTGTCAGCCCAATCATAGGTCGACCACCTGGGACACTAAAAAAAATTTCTCCTCCTTTATTGATGAATTTGGGGTCTTCCTTGTACTGTACAATTTATTGGAGACTTCAACCTTAGTCCTCTGGCATTTTTCTAAGGTTTGCATCCCTAAGGTGGTCGGTCTAAGGTGGTAGGCTGACCACTTATGCCCTTTCTTTCATGTTTTGTAAGCTTAGATCCTAGGTTAACCCTTCTTAGTGAATTCGATCGATTTTTCCAAGTCTAGGGGAGTCCTATGGTGGTCGGCCTAAGCTTAGTCTCACTGGGCCGACCCCTATATATATTTTTCCCTGATTTCTTCATTTTTGCTCCTTAATTAATGGATATGCCCCCAGCTATTGACTTCATTATGCTCACTTTCTAAATTTAGTCTTTATTTTTCCTTTGTTGCAGATGTCTAGCTCCTCTTCGTCAGATAAGTATGTAACCAAGCATACTCCCTAGGAGTTCTTGGAAAGGGTGAAAATTATTTTGCCTCGCTCCGCTTTATATTTTTTAAGTGAGGAAGGCTTCTTGAAAAGGTAAAGCCCAATGGCGAGAGTAAAACACACAACTCAGCAACCTTCCAAAGATGAACCTTATATTGCCAAGCACATCACTCAGGGCTCTTTGCCTAGCTCCTCTCAGATCTCTTCTCAGCATAGTATACCCCATGGCTCTCAAGGCACATCTCAGTGAAGTCATTCTTCTCAGCGAAATATGTCAAGTCAGCGAGACTCATTGCAACGCCCTTCGAATCGGGATACCAGTCGGGTCCCCCATCACTCTTCGTCTCAACGAGAACATACATAGGGATCTCATCGCTAGGCTACTCATCCTCAGGAGTGCTCTATTCACAGGTTCTGGCCTAAGGTTGTTTGCCCTCCTTCCAAGAGCAAGACAGTCTCACCAGCTGCGCAGCAGAAGAGGAGACAACAAAAAGAGTTCCATTCCTCAAATTCTAGAGCCACCTTTGCCAATGTAATCATATGGAAACCAGATGAGAAGCCTTGCCCTGCTAATTAAGAGGTGGTTTGGTTCAAAGGGGTTTCCTCTGACATGACTGAAGAGAAGGTAAAGAACTTAAGGAAGACTCATGACAATTATGGTGTATCTATTACTATCCCTGGTCCAAATCTCAAAGTTGAGGACCCTCATTTGGGTATGTGCACCTGGACATGTTCTGCCATCAAGTTTGGCATCCTACTTCCTCTTCATCCATACTTCCAGAGTGTAGCAGATTATTTCGGTACTATTCCTTCTCAGCTGGCTCCCAATGCGATCTTGGTGTTATCTCCGTTGTAAATTATATATCATCACAGAAAATGGGTTGCTTCAGTACCTCACGAGATCCACTACTTATTCGATCTGAAGATGAACCCTACTCAGTGCAACTCGAGGTATTTCCACTTCCACCATTACACGAGCAAGGGTACCGACACCTTCTTGGAAGAGATCTCAGGATATAGCAAGGAATTTAGATATGCCGACAACTATTTCTTCACTAAGGATGCAGATGCCAACTACTCCAAGTTTAATCATGTCGACCCTTTTTATAGAGTGCTCCTGACTCAGGCTATGACAGTTAGGGCCAAGGCGCTGATTTCCATGACCCCTAAGGAGAAGAATGTCTGGACCCTCGTTACTTCAAAAAACCTTAGGAAGCTCGGGTTGTTTCCTCCTACTATAGCTGATGTTCCGAATGAAGATGGTCCGAAGCCCGTAAATTCCATAGACTCCCCGAGACCTATTCATGTCGAGGATGTACCCTCTTTGCCTGTGCTAGGTGTACATGAAGGTGATGAGGTGGGCTCATCTGTCGCGTACTCATCGCTTGCTTCAGATGACTTTGATGAGACTATGTTCGAACCCGAATCTCATTCAGAAGGTTCAACATTTTATCACCTTTATTTTATGATTCATCTATGCTTGATATCCTTCTAACATTTGTTCTTCTTTTGTAGGTTCTGTTACACCTAGATTTCGAGACCAGAGGATATGACCTCGAAAACTGGACTCATCAGGTGTGAGCTCGAAATTTATGAATGCATTGTATGGTCCAGCCATAAGATCTCTGAAGTAAAATGATGACCTCGAAGATGTGTAACCTCGGGACACTTTCTGAGTTCGAAGTAACACGATGTTAGGATACATCGTTCATCAATCGTCTTCGGATTAAACAGTCTGAGCTTGGGAAGTGCAAGCTCGAGTGTGATAGCTTCGGTAATGTCTATTTGCTCCGAGCATGTCCTCAAGTCGGATGTTAAGCTCATAGCAATACCATGAGTCTCAACAGCCATAGGGTCGATCGCTGATCTCGAAGACCCGATGAGTCATCTGGGATAACCTGTTATGTATGAACATATTTATTGTTGTATAATCCCAACATTTAAGGGATATTATTTAGTCTATTATCCATTCTCGATTCTTATGGGAAGTTTCCATATATGTAGGAGATATTACATTTAATGTCATTATTTAAATTGATATATAGAATATCTTCCCGAAATATGTGGGAATGAACTCTGTAACCTCCCCTATAAATAGAGGAGGAATGGCCACTTGTAAAGGATCGATTTCTTTTGCTGTAGAATAAGCTCTCGGTAATTCATCTCTGAAGAATTTCCAGAAATCTTTAAGCCTCAATAACACAGACTCGTGGACTAGACAAAGTTAACTGCTAAACCACGTAAAAACCCTATTGTCTTTTTTCATTATTCATTCGCTTCATAGCATATGTTGTTTAATTGCTCTACGATTTAAGTTGACGAAAAACGGCGTCAACAGGTTCAAACATGTTCGGCTTTGTCCATACTCTACAACGGTCCGCTCCCGTTAAGGCCAGTCCTTCTGTCCGAGCGGCTAAGAGGGTGAGGGTTAAGACTGAGTCGATAATGGAGGTTCCTTTCGAGGTGCCTCCTCTGACTCCTTTAGCGTCTAGTCCTGTCATAGAGGTAGAGTCATCCTTGCCTACACTGGTTCCTCCCATCTTCACCGATGTTGGTGCCTCATGTTTTGTGCATGCTCCATTATCTGAGCCACACCAGTCTACCATACAGAACATAGGTGCCATCATGGACTGAGCGTCCCATCTGGAGAAGACGACAATGACTTTTAATGGGACTAAGAATGAGGACTTGAGCACCATCCTAACAAAGTCACTCCTTGACATTCAGAGTGTGAGTCCTTTACAATTCTCTTCTTGTCTCGTTAGCTTGTGAGCTGACATTTATTTAACACTTGTTTGTTTTTTGCAGGCACTGATGTTAGTCTCTCATGTTCGTGATAGGTCTATAGAGTATACCTCTACGCTCTCCAACCTTTGTTCTGAGCTTGAAGCTATTCGCCAGGAGGTGTTGGACCTTAGGCATGTTCTTGGCTCTAGGGATCCTGACATTGCTTCGAAGGAAGAAGAGATCGACACCCTCCGCAGTACCATGGAGCTCAAACAGCAAGAAGTGATCGAGTTGACTCTCAGGATAACCCAGATGGAGGGGAAACTTGCAGATCAGCTCCAACAGTCTGAAGCTTAGAAAGTGAAGTTTATTTCTAAGGATGACCAATTGCAGAATGATGCTCTAGTCGAGAAGGAGCAAGAGGTCAAGGCTACTCGAGACAAGGCTCGAGAGGAGTATTTAGAGATAGCTTTCTCTTGCTTCTACTTGATTTGGAAGTCCAACAAAGATCTGAACATGGATTTCCTTCCCGAGAAGACGCGAGCGAAGGAGCTTAGGAAGTGTCTGGCTCATGAGGCTACCGAGGCTCAGGGTGCTCTTTCAGATGATACTCATCGCCCTAGTTATTCTTCTTTTGGTCTTTTATTCTATCTTTCCTTTCATGCCATTGGTGGGGCACCTTGTACTTGACAATTTTTACATGACATTTTATGCCTTTATGCTTTTTTGTTATGAGTACTCATTGTATTGATTGAAATTTTTATTTCCAATGCTTATTAAGTATATCAACTCACAACCCTCATTGGTTCAAGTATCATTATACTCTGAACACATGTATTTCACGTGCCATACTAACCTTACTCTTTTATGTTTTTCATGCTAACAACCATGAACAAAACAGGCTAGGTCGACCATCCTATATAGGTTGATGGATTGGTCGACCACCCTATAAGGGACATGGCTAGGAGTCTCTTCACCAATGCCTTTTTTTTGTTTTTGTTTTTTTCATTTTCAGAACATATGTTGAACAAATGTCCTAGAAAAACTTGATCTTGCTTAGTACTTAAGGTCACATCCTCATTGCTTGTGTATACCCCGATTGGTATGTACTATATTCCCCCCAAGTGATCATGGGTTTAAAAGCCTTTGTCACTTACTACTTGGCCATGCCTTGGTTCGAGCATTTAGACACATAGTACTATCATTTTCACCTAATAATGGAAGCAGCAAATGTTTGTCCCTCATTGGTAGTCGGGTGATGGTTTCATACTCAGTAGTAATGATACCTATACACAGATGCAGATTGTGTAGCAAGTGTCGATCACGATCTACGTAATCTGTCGTGTACTCGTTATAATGTTTGTAGACAGAAGTGTTTAAGTTGGATCGTATGGGTTGATAGGCTCCTCAAGAACCAAGACCGAACATGATCCATTAATTTGGCAACAAGGTCCTAGGACCTATCTCTCTTTTGGATTTATGGGTCAATAGGCTTCTCAAGAACCAAGATCGAACATGATCCATTAATTTGGCGACAAGGTCTTGAAACTTGTCTATCTTTTTTATCATATAGGTCAATAGGCACCTCAAGAACCAAGATCAAACATCATCCATTAATTTGGAGACAAAGTCCTAGGACCTGTCTCTCTTTTGGATCATATGGGTCGATAGGCTCCTCAAGAACCAAGATCGGACATGATCCATTAATTTGGCGACAAGGTCCTATGACCTGTCTCTTGTTGAATGTAATTTAAAGAATTAAGATAAACGTAAGAAATTAAATTCATTCATTGAAGCAAAATGGCTGTTACATAGATAATTTGAAAATGCTACATTTGAAAATTAAAATTGTGCCACTGCTTAACAACTTCACTGATAGTACCGGCGGAGGGGTTAGCCATTCCAAAAGTTTTTGATTAGTTGTCCATGTAGTCGAGCTTTCTTGTATGTCCCTGGTGGGATCACCTCCTCCACAAGGTATGGCCCTTCCCAATTAGTTCCTAGTACCCCAGCTGTAGTGCCCTTACTGTTTAGGAACACCCTTCTAAGTACTAAGTCTCCAACTTGGAATTTTTGATCTTTCACTTTGGAGTTCAAGTATCTGGCCACTTTTTGTTGATGTTCTGCTACTCTAAGACTTGCCTTTTCTCGTCTTTCTTCGATTAAATCGAGCAACTCTTCTATTAGTTGATGGTTCCTCCCTTGATTGTATGTCTCTTGTCTATGCAATGGGGGAGTGAGTTCAGCTGGCAGCATGGCTTCATGACCATATGCCAAAGAGAACAGGGTATGTCCTGTTACCATTCGAGCCGTCATTTGATGTGACCTAGGACCTCCAGAAGTAATTCTGACCAGCCTCATTTGGCTTGTTCAAGGTGTTTCTTTAGAGTGTCTTTGATAGTCTTGTTCACTTCTTCTACTTTACCGTTAGCTTGGGGGTGTGCTACCGAGGAAAAGCTCTTTGTGATTCCATGCCTTGTATAAAAGTCGGTGAACATATCACTATCGAATTGAGTCCCATTGTCTAAGACTATCTTTTTTGGTAGACCAAATCAACATATGATATTCTTCACCACAAAGTCTAAGACTTTCATCAAGGTTATGATGGCGAGCGGTTCTGCTCCAGTCCATTTGGTGAAGTAGTCTACGACTACAACAACAAATTGGACTCCTCCCCTTCCTGTGCGTAGCTTTCCGATCAGGTCGATTCCCCATACAGCGAAGGGCCAAGGGCTTTGCATTTGTGTTAATTCATTAGGTGCCGCCCGAGGTATCTTGGAGAACATCTGACACTTGTGGCATCTTCTGACATACTCTATCGATTTTTCATTCATTGTTGGCCAAAAGTATCCTTGTCTTAGGATTTTCTTTGATAGGCTCTGCCCCCAGCATGATCTCCACAAAACCCCTCGTGTACCTCGATCATTAACAACTTTGACTGGTCGGGTGTAACGCACCTTAGCAGTGGTAGGGAGTACAACTTGTCTCACAAATTTCCTTGCTTTGTTCCGATCACTGGGTACTACTCCTTGGTTGAGATAGTTAATAATAGGGGCCATCCATGTATCGCCTAACTCAATAGGTAGTGCCTCTTGCTCGATTATGCTTCTTTCCGCCAAGTATTCGACAGGAACGACATTCAAAATGTCTGCATCATTGGCACTGGAAAGCTTGGCTAAGGCATCAACATTAGCATTCTGCTCCCTCAGGACTTGTAGAATTGAGTATTTCTTGAACTGTGTCAACAAGTCCTTCACCTTGTTCGGGTATTGCACCATCCTAAGTCCCTTTTCTTGAAACTCCCCAAGCACCTGGTACACCACTAGCTGGGAATCGCTGAATATCTCAAGGGACTGTGCATGCACATCTTGAGACAAGCGTAATCCTGCTAATAATTCCTCGTACTTAGCCTCGTTGTTTGAAGCGTTGAATTCAAATCTGATAGCTCAATGGATTCGGTGATTCTCCATAGTGATTAGTATGATTCATGTGCCTGAGTTGTGTTCATTGGATGCTCCATCAACATATAGCTTCCATACAGGAGTATCGCCCTTCCTTCTCGGTATCTCTATTCTTTGATTGGTAGGAAGGGTCTTCAGGGTTGGTGCCTTCGACTATGAAGTCTACCAATGCTTGTCCTTTTATCACCGTCCTCGAATGATAAGTGATATCAAACTATCCTAGTTCCACTGCCCACTTGAGTAATCATCCCAAGTCCTCTAATTTCTAAAGAACTTGTCTCAGCAGTTGATTGGTCATAACTCAGATTGAGTGAGCTTGGAAATATGGATGCAGGATTTGAGAGACAATTACTAAACAGCAGACTAGCTTTTCAAGAGGAGGATACCAAGACTCCGCACCTACTAGCCTTTTATTAATATAGTACATAGGGTGCTGTACCCTGTTCTCTTCTTTTACCACAGTAGCACTGATTGCATGCTCGGTGGTTGCCAAATAGATGAATAGTACTTCACTATATATTCGCTTCACTAGGACGGGAGGTTGAGCAAGATGCTTCTTCAAGGCTTGGAAAGTTTTCTCGCACTCCTTGGTCCAATGGATCTTCTTGCTTCCCCTCAGTAGGTTAAAGAATGGGACACACTTGTCTATTGACTTCCATATGTACCAACTTAGTGTAGCCACTTTCCCTTCTTTGATTGTGGTAGGTGACTTCATGTCGATCAATGCTTTGATCTTCTCAGAGTTAGCCTTGATTCCACGTGAATTGACTATGTATCCGACAAACTTCCCAGAACCTACTCCAAATGAGTACTTGAGAGGGTTTAACTCCATGCTATACTTTCTAAGTATTGCAAAGCATTCCTCCAAGTCTTGACATATGCCCTCCAGCTTCTTTGGACTTGACCAACATATCATCAATGTATACCTCCATATTTTTGCCGATCAAGTCTCTGAACATGCTATTCATTAAAGGCTGGTAGGTGGCTCTTGCATTCTTCAAGCCAAATGGCATCACCTTATAACAGTACAATCCCTTGTCTTTCCGGAAGCTGGTATGTTCTTCGTCGGGAGGGTGCATACTTATTTTATTATACCCAGAATATGCATCCATTAATGAGAGTATTTCATGTCCTACAGTTGCATCATCCAGTTGGTCTATTCTAGGTAGTGGGAAGCAGTCTTTGGGGCAGTCCTTGTTTAGATCTGTGAAGTCCACGCATGTTCTCCACTTCCCCTTTGGCTTTAGGACCATCACGGGGTTTGATACCCAATATGGGTAGTAGGTCTCCCTTATAAAATAGTTTTCCTTGAGCTGCTCGACCTCCTCCTTTAGGGCTTGAGATCGGTCTATGTTAAGTAGTCTCCTCTTTTGTTGCATTGGTAGGTAGTTTTTGTCCACATTGAGGACATGGCTTATCACGGATGGAGAAATTCCAACCATGTCCTTATGTGACCAGGCAAAGACTTCCTGGTTCTTCTTCAAAAATTCTACCAACCGTGCCTTAATTTCCACCTTTAGCTCCTTCCTAACTTTAATTACTCTAGTTGGGTCCTCCTCTTCTAGTAGGACTTTGTCAAGATCTTAGACTGCTCCTACCCCCATTACATCATCCCTAAAGAGAGGATCGATGTCATTTCCCTCACTTTGGAAAACTTTCTATAATAACAAAACTTCATTAAAAGGAGCCCAAAACTCCAGTAGAGTGTTTCTTTCAATGCCAACTTCCATGTTGACAACCTCATCAGTTCCTTCATTCTCTCTGCAGCAGGTTACTACCATGTTGTTTATGCATGGTCCTTTGTTTTCCTTGACCACTGATGAATTATAGCATTCTTGTGCCTCCTTTTGGTTACCCTGGACGCATCCTTGCCTTGCGCTTGTGGGGAACTTTAAAGATAGATGCCAGATAGACACTGGTGCATGTAATGCAATCAGGAGGGGTCTCCTGAGCACTACATTGTAAGGCAATGAGAAATCTACCACCAAGAACTATGTCATCACAGTCTCGTGGCTAGGGACATCCCCCACTCTGATCGATAGTCTGATAGTTACTGTTGGTGCTAGGAATTCTCCCGTGAACCCATATATCACTTGGGAACACGGTGTGAGGTCCTTGATTGTGAGCTTCATCTTCTCGATGGATGTTTTTTAGATGATACCTACTGAGCTTCCCGTACCCACAAAGCATCTCTTCACTCGGCCATTGGCGATTTGAATGGTAAGGACCAGAGGGTCATTGTGGGGTACCTCACTTGCCTAGCGTCATCCTCTGTAAAAGTGAGAGTTTCACTTTCATAAATTGGATTCTTTGGAGTCCGCTCCTTGACTGCTATACACTGGAAAGACTCCCCTACCTCATGTCTTAGGTTCCTTGCATATCGCTCACGAGCATTGTTACAATTGCCTGCTATGTGCGGTCCCTCACATATGATATCCAATGTGAAGTCTATGACCGCTGGCTCCAGTGGTGGACACCTCCGCCTTCGGAACTCTAGATTCCTGTGTAGGGTTTCACTCTTGACTCGGTACCTCGAGAGTTTTCCTGATCGGAGGAGAAACTCTATCTCATCCTTCAATTGTTTGCACTCGTTTGTGTCGTACCCATAATAATTATGGAAATGAAAAACTTATTCTTGTCCCTCTTTCCTTCTAAGCACAAGGGTGGTGGCTTTCGGTATGGTACCTCCTGATATGTTGCCAAGTTAATCTCAACCCTTGATGTAGTCAGGATGGTATAATTTGTGAACTTGGGCTGGTAGGGCTGATGCTTAGGCTATTTGCTGGCTGGTGCTGACTTAGCTTTCTTTTCTCCACACTTCTCGGCCCCTAAGATACTCCTCTTCTTACCGTTGCCTCCATTGCCACCCTGAGGGTTTGCGCCGTTCTTATCTTCCTTGACAGTGGTCGAATGGTTTATGCTTTTTTCTTCCTTCATGATAGTGTCATCTAGCTTCATGTATTTGTCTGCCCGGTCCAGGAACTCCTACAAGGTTTTGATGGGGTCGTTGTGTATGCTACCCCACAAGGGACTACAATAAATTATTCCTGCCGAGATGGCAACGAACTTCCCTTCATCTCCTACCATGGATGCTCGGTTTGCCTCTCTCATGAATTTTTGGATGTAGTCCTTCAAGGATTCATCCTTCCCTTGCTTGATGTCAACTAGATGATTGACATAAACTAGTTGAATCTGTCCGGCACTAAAGACTTTGCAAAATTCCTTCCTGAACTGCTCCCAAGAAGTGATGGATCAAGGTTTGAATTTCCAATACCATTCCTGAGCTGAGTCAAAGAGAGTGGTAGGGAATACTCTGCACCTATAATCATGCTCCACACCGAGTAACTCCATCTAATCCTCAAACTTTCCAATGTGTCGTACTGGTTCCTCGTTCCCAGTGCATGTTGTGAGTTTCGAGGTCTTTTATTGCGGTGGTGGTTGAGCAGCTTGGATATTAGCACTGAAGGGACTCCCACTTCTATGAGCCAGCTCGATATCGAAAGGTTTCATCAGACCCTGGACAGCCATGACGAGTGAATCTATTTGAGCCTCCACTACCGGTGGGATCGCTGCTCCAGGTAACCCCTCCTGAGGGTTGGTCCTCCTGTTGATGACCTCCCTCAGATCTTGCGGTTTGCATCTTTCCCAAGCCTATCGAACACGGTATTCGTGTTGTTGATTTCTTACTTTCCCTTGCGAGACTGAGGGTGTAGGGGTGGTAGGTCCACATTTCCCTTGTCGGTGCGACCCTGCCCCCGAGCCTCTCCTCCTACGTGACTTTGAGACTTTGAGCGTCCATTTCCATTCCTGTCACACCTCTAAGATTTTAGACCCTCATCTCCTGCGTTGTTTCATCTGTCCCCCTGGGAGGGGGCCTTTGGGTTGGTAACACTCTTACTCCGAGATGAAGTGTTATTCTTCTTAGTCATGGAGGAGGCAGTCTTGGACAGTGCCTCTTCATCTTGTCTCTCGGAAAGTGGTTCTGAGAGCGTCCTTGGGGTTTGACTCCTCCCCTGGGACTCCATGTTACTGCTGTCTCGCATCGCTGCTACTTTGGCCTAAGCCTCCCTCACCGCCTGAGCAACGGCTTCTGCGGTAGCCCGATCTAATTGGGTAGCCGCCTCAAGGACCACAGTAGCCTTCTGGTGCCTCCGATCAGCTTCTTGCTCCCTCTGGATCACCCTCTGGACCTACTCATCTATCTTTCATCGTTTTCATTCCATAGTCACCCTCTGGAGGGCAATTTCTGCAGCAAAGGCCTCATGCCTCGCCAGAAATTGCGCCATCTCCTCCTAGTGAGCGTCCTGTGGATCTTCTGCATCAGGTTGGTCTCCAACCTCCACCTGAGGTTCCTTAACGGGGTCAAAGAGATCCTGAGTGGTGGAATCCCTGGGAGTCATCTTCTTTGTCTTATTGGATTTTGAATGCATCGTAAAATTGATGAAAGTGTGTTTCTGGATTTCGCACTCTCAATGAAAGCACCAAAATGTTGACCTATGAAATTGGCCAACGATCGTATGTATAGTATACGACATCTTTTGAACGGAACGAATATAATGTACGATCCGGAGTGAATATACGACACCTTTTGGCCTAGTTGACTTCTCTATAGGTCTTGGACCTATCTTTTTGGCCCATCGGTCTTTTTTCAATACTTCATCATTTTTCCTGATTTGTGATGCCACTTGCCGCTTTCTCATTCGCCACATCACCCCTAGATTTTTTAGGGATAAAAAACACATACACAAGAGGCACAATCTGTAGGCAATACAAGAGATGAAAATGAGAGTAGAGGTACTAAAAGAAAGAGAACATCTCCTCAATGGGATTATTTTACATTGCAAAAAATAGATGGTAAAATGAATGCAGTTTGTAACCATTGTGGGAGGATATTAGGGGGAGAGAGTAGTAATGGGACTAAACATTTACTTGATCATGTGAAAAGATGCCCAGTAATAAAGGAACAACTTGCCACGAATCCTAATCCTACTGCAAGTCCTTCAGTCACAGCTTACAATTTTGATCCTGAACTAGGGAGAAAAAAGTTAGCTCAAATGATCATTCTACATGAATACCCTTTATCGATGGTTGAGCAATGTGGTTTTATAGACTATTCAAATACTCTTTGCCCTATGTTTAAAATGGTGTCAAGGAATACAATTAGGTATGATATTTTGAAAATGTACAAGGTTGAGAAGGAACAATGTAGCCAAATTTCGAAGAAAATAGAAGTAGAATAGTTAAAACCACTAATATGTGGACTCGCAATCATCAAAAGAGGGGATATATGACTATGATAGCTCATTTCATAGATGACTGTTGGAAGTTTCATAGTCATATTATAAGTTTTAAATATGTACCTGTTAGGAGTGTGTCCTAAAAGCATGTAAAGATATTTGTTTTTATGTGAATAAATAAATACAATGGTTTATTATTATTGTTATATTTAGATTGTTAAATTATTGTTTGAATAATTTTTTAAATATCAGCAAAATTCCATATTCATTATTGAGGATGTGATCTTGTATTAGTACGAGAGAATTAAGATCACATGAATGAATAAAAATAGTCAACAACAACAAATTAAAGTTATGTAATTCTTTAATTGGAGTTGTAAGTACGGTTTACTGAGTATCATAATGATACAAATAATCTAGATTCAGATTATTGATGTGGAAAGACATCTCGGTAAAGGTGCTTTATATAATATGATTATATATGACATGGACTGATATGAATTAAAGTCTTTATCCAAAAACCATTTAACAATAAAGACTATTAATTCATATCATAACTGATGATCATTTATAGATCAACGTAAATCCTGAGTGTTCATGAACTACTGTTCATGTTTATTAAATCTTTTGATTCATTCGTTAAGGTCTCTTCAAAGAATGAGGCTAATGACTTTTGTTTTGGAGATTTAATATCATGGATGGCTGGGAACATATATCAACAATACGGAATCTAATCTTTCCTAACGGATCGTATATTAGTTCCCTTAAGGGTTAATTCTGGAACTGAATGATTTTGAGCTCTAATCTATAATTAGATTATAGATTAATTATTCACTAATGAATTAATGGCACTTAAGGAATAAGAAGTAAATTAGAAAGGTAAAATGGCAATTCTTTCATTCTAATTTATGAACTAATTAATTAAAGGGTTGAACTATTGTAAGATGGTTATATCAATGAACGACTTAAGAAAAGATTTCTGTAAAAGTATATCTATAACATAAAGAGTGCAATTCTGAATTTATAGTGGAGTAACATCAGAATTAATAAATTAACTATTATAATTAAAGAGTTTAATTATTTAGTTTATTTATTGGAGCTTAATGTTATAGGTCCATGGTCCCCGGAATGGCTCAAACAATCACTGACAAAGGTAAATACAAAAATGGACAAAAATGACTTATGTGATAAGTAAAATATTTTTATATGTATCAAAAATAATTATTGTTTAATTATGTGTAATTAATTAATTATTTGATTTAATAAAAATATAATTAATTTTGAATTAATTTATTTTTGGGATTTTTGGTATTTAAATAATAATAAAATTGGGAAAAATCACATGCCATCATTGGCATGTGGTACACATGTAGCACAGTGCACAGTCACTATGCTACACGCATAAGAGACTGTAATCAGTTTCTAAGTTCCACAATTTTAGTTATTTGAATATTAAATAAATAATGAGATATTGTAATTTGATTAAAATATTATTATTTAAAAAAAAATCTGATAACTGATTAGTTGTTTTCAAATTGTTTAAAATAACTAAGATTTTATTTTAATATATTGGATATATTAAATATAAGATATAAGTTTTACAGAACATAACTTTTCAGGGATAAAAAAATATCTAGAAATCTCTCTCAGAGAAAAAGAACAGTGACACAAACAAAAGTCGCTATTCTTCACAAAACCTAGATCCAAACTTTATCAGATCTCATGTGTTGAGAACATCTGATAAATAGTTTTTTGTCTATTGTTTGTATAGCGAGCCCACACTCGTTTTTTGTGTGCTAAGAACATTTTGGAAGATCTTGGTGTGAGATCTCAAGGATTTAGCCATACAAAAAGATAGCAGCAAAGAAGGACCTGAGGTAATTTTTCTATTCATGTTTTTGATTCAATATATATATATATGCACGTGAAGAAGTAGATCTAGAAATCTTATGGGATTAAACTAACAATTTGATTGTTGTTTTCTGCGTATAATCTCTGATTTGATCAATAAAAACCAACAGTACCATCCCCACATGATGATACAGTGAGTTCATGTCTGTCTAGATGGAATATTGAAGACAAGATTAGTATAGTGATTGTGGATAATTGAACTGATGATGATGCAATGATTCCTCTTTTGAAGGAAATTTTTAATTATAACTGTTTCATTTTTAAAGGAAATCTACTTCATATGCGTTGTTGTGCACATATTTTGAATCATATTTTCAAGGATGGCTTGTTTGTATTGGTGATAGCATTGACAAGATTCGAGACAGTGTTGCTTATTTTTCAGGCACACCAAAGAGGTATGACAAATTTGAGGACACTGCTATTTCTCTTGAAGTGACATGTACTAAGAAGATGTCACTTGATTGTTAGACAAGATGGAATTCAAGATACTTGATGCTCAACATAGATTTATTGTACAATGGAGTATTTGAACGATTAAAGCTACATGATTCAATGTATGTTAGATATGCGCCATCATAAGATGATTGGATTAGAGCTAAAAAATTGTGTGACAAGCTGGAAGTGTTTCATGAGATGATTGCACTACAACAATTTTGACATTCAATGACTCCCTACAGTATCTTACACCATTGGTGTAAGACATTAAAAATTAGGAGGGATTTTAAATGTCTTATGTTGGGAAACATTGAATTTTTTTATTAATTGCCAAAATTGCAAGACATTAAAAGTGCAGGAAGACGTTGAAAATTTAGGGACTAAACACGTGTCTAGGGGGACATCAAAGATCTCCCACTGGGAGACATGGGACACGTGGTAGACATGGGACACATGGCATGTCTCCCAGTGGGAGACGTTGGAAGTCCCTCTTGGCTATACCCTTGATTTTCTTCTTTTCCAGAGGTACGATACACAGCAGAGACGGGCAGGGGCGAATTGGGGCTTTTTGTGGCGATTTCTATGGTTCAAAACCTACGAAAATCTCTCCATTTTCAAGTTTTGAGGTAAATTTTCATGAAAAAAATTATAGGTTTTGTAATAAGATGCTATTTATTTGCGATTGTGTGTTGGATTTTATGATTATGAGTTTTTTCATTATATATTTTAGGATTTTCTTGGAGATTATAGGATAGTGAGAACTTGAGATTTTGACTCAAAATTTCTATTTCAAGCACTCATTTGATGTAAGTTTTCAAAATTATAAGTATAAATCATTGTTAAAATGACATTTAGTGATATTTTTCTTTATTTGTTGTGATTATTTGGAGATTTTGGGTGGGTTTCTAAGAAAATAACTTTGTTGACAATGTAGAAAATAATTTTAATTTTAATTTCACATATATAGGGTAGGTAACCATTTGATACCCTGTGTTTTTGTAAAGTATCATTTTGATTCCCTGTGTTTACAATAATGGTCATTTGGTACCCTGTATTTTTAAATCGTACATATTTGGTACCCTTTATTATAAAATCGTACATATTTGATACCCTAAACTCAAATTTAATTAATAAAATTTTACAAATTTAATCAAAATGCTCTCAATTATATGAGTTCCATATTTAATTACTTAATTACATATAAATGAAGGTAGTTTGGTCATAATGACAAAATTTTATCTATCAAATCAAAGTATAGGGTACCAAAAATGTATGATTTTAAAATACACGGTACCATATGAGCATTATTGAAGATAGAGGGTACCAAAATGATACTTTGCAAAAACATAGGGTACCAAATGAGTAAATTCCCTTTTATTTATTAATTATTAATATAATTTTATTGGTTGTTGATTTAATAGCAAAGTGGATTGCTAATTAAAGTAATTTTGCAAGCTTGGATTATTAATTACAAGAGGTACATATATATTCTCTTACTTCTACTTTTAATATTATTAAACAAATGTTAAATGAGTTTGAATATCTTACATATTTATCCATAGTGAAGTAGCATCTGAGATTAAAATTGTGTGCTCTGGTGATATCGGAAGGTTGAGAACTTTGTGTGTTTTAGTGAAGTAGGTTCTGAGAAATTCGGTTGTGTGCTGTGGAGCTATAAGGAAGAAACTTATTGTATGTTGTTTGAATTGTTTATTTTGCTATTCACATGCAGATGGTTAGGCCACTATTATAGGGGAAATCTTGTCCTATTTTATCTAGGATTACAAACAATTAGATTTATATAGACATCCAACTCTATCACGCGCTTATCTAGTGTCGTTTCTTTTATTTTTCATAGACATAGGAGAATATATGAATAGAAAGTGGATGTTATCTAATAGGTTATCTGCATAATATAGGAATGGGGTCGATTTGTTCTTAAGGTTTTGTTCAGAAAATGTTAACGACCCAAATTTTACTTCGTATCCATGTCTTAAGTGTGGAAATGGTAATTTACTAAGTGCCAATTTAATAATGAATTACTCATACTTTTAAATAATTACTGTCCACACCAACTAGACAATGTGGCATGTGGATACTACATAATGAGGATGTTGAAGGATTTGATTGAACATGCGAGTCTAGGACATTACTTGAGAATGGTATTATTAATTAAAATTTACAAATTATTTTTTTCAAACTATATATATAAATGTAATCAAATAATTGATTAATATATTTTACATTATATTTTTTGCATCTAACAAGTACGTCATATACAGAGGCAGAAATTGATGAGTTGTGACATGAATGGGCGATAGATGTGTTACCGATAATCCAGATTTACTGACCTCATTGTTAGGTTTTCTTAATTTTTACCGCTTTCTTCATTTATAGTGCAATATTTGTTAATTTTGCATATGTCTAATAAATATTGCTTATCTTGTAAAACAATCTAAATTTTCATTAATGAAGATTTGAAATTTCATTTCATTAACTATACCTCTAACGATCCAAAATTGCTAATAAGGCTTAGGGCCTTGATTAGCATACCGAGAGGGCATAATTGGTTTATATGTATGTTTAATTGGTTAAATGTGTGACTACGTGCCATGCATGATTAATATGATTATTTGAATATATTATATGCATGTGTTATGAGTATTAGATATGCATGTGGGCCTTTTAGAGCTTATAATGGCATATTTGTAATTTTGACCCGTTGAGGGCATAAATGTGATTATATGTGCTAAAGGGTTGAGACCACATTAGTATGTTGATATATTTGCAGTATATGGCTCGAGACGGTCCTAGTGAGCGGATTAGCAAAATAGTCATGGCGGGGTTTTAATACCTGGCTCGGGGGGAGCGTAGGGTGTATTTTGGGAATTATTAGATATTAAATAAGTATTTGGTAATTAATTAAAAATGATAAGGTTAATTGGATAATAGTATGAACACTTGAGGAATTAGCGGGAATTGAGGGAAATGACCATACTACTCTTATGAGCAAGGAGGAGTTGAATTAGTCTAAGGGGAAACATAGTCTTTTTATGGGTCAAAGGATATACTTTGTGGGATTCTACACTTAGCTAGAAACCACATGAGAACTCTCAATTCCCACTCACTCTCTATCTCACATTTTTGTCTCAAGAAGCCTAAGGGGGAATTTTTGAATTTTGAAAGAGAAGCTAAGGGAACAAGCTGGGAATCGGTGCTGAGTTTGGTTGGGTTAAACTGAGGAATTAAGCTGAAAGAAGGCAAAGGATTGATGTAGAAACTCTTGTTGTAACTGAGGTTAGAATTCAAGATAATTTTCTCTAATTTTGTTGAGATGATGCTGAGCTTAAGACTTGCATAAAAGTGATCTCTTAACTTGATTTTGGGTGTTAGGGAGAGTATGAATTTCTTATAAGATTAGATATGATGTTTAAGTTGTGGGGCTAAGAATCTTGGGTTTTGTTATGAGTTTGGCTGAAGGTTTGGTTGAATTTTGAGGTTCTTGGCTAGGAAGGATTAGGAGCAAACCCAGAAATTCTTAGTACGTGGGGGCGCGCCACGACCTAGCTCATGGATGTCACGGCTCGCATGCCCAGAATGCCCTGGGAGGGCTCTCTATTTTGAGGGCGTGCCGTGACCCTAGAGGGCAAGTCGTGGCCCGCCTCCCCCAGATGCGTGGGTGTTATGTCTCTGTCTTGAGGGCGTGCCGCGACCTCTAGGGCCAAGTCGTGGCCCGCCCAGGGGATTTTGGCCTAGGTTGGTTTTGGGGATTAGAAAGGCTCGGGGGTTCGAACCTAAGCGCTCGGGATGATTTCCACTACCCAGTTTAGTAGAAATCAAGGTCTCGGTGGCTAGTTAATGTTTCCTAAGTATTTATGTGGGGTTAGAATTGATGATTGCCCATCGGCTCTATGACTAGGTTTATCGCTAAGGCTCAGGACTGAGGATCATGCTCGGGACTGTTCTGTATCCTCCGCTCGGGATTTGAGGTAAGAAATTTGCACCCTTGTGTGGTTGAGAATGGGTATGAGGTTCCCAATAATTGAATTCTTATATTGGGTTTTGTAAGATTGATGTGATATATGAGAATGAACAACCTAAGAGAGCCAAGGCTGATGATTAGCACAATGGACGCGGCTCGACCACTATGAGCCAGAGTCAGCTAGATAAACAATGGACTCGACCTAAGCGAGTCGGAGTCAGCTGAGTAAATAGAGGGCTTGGCCTAAGGGCGCCGACCCTGAACTCCTGTATTATTGGTTTTGATATATTCTTGAATGTACATGTTTATCGTTGTTAGCTTGATGGTTTTAATTCGTTGGATTTCTATTTAACTGATTACATATTGGTTAGATGCTACCACTGTTTTTGTGTTTACTATTTATGGTTTTCTTGCTGGGCCATGGCTCACGGGTGCTCGTCCTCCACGGCCGAGGGAATGTATAGGGACAGAGCCTTAAATTTTGTATTTTTACCATTAGAGTGGCTATTGGTTGTATACAACTTTTGGGAGGTGTAAATTGTCTTTTAAACCCTGTTTTTGGGATCCCATGTACCAAACGTTTATTTTAATGAAAATTAACTATTTATGATCAAAATCCTTTTAACCCTAACCAGATAATTGACTTTAGGAACACATTATTGTTCAAACTACTTGATTAGCATGTCTTGCACTATTTTAAAATACACAGTGTAACAATCTTGGTTATCCAGGGCATTACAACTTGGTATCAGAATCGTCTAGGTTTAAGAGTTCCTGAAGACTGGCTGGGCATGTACACTCGCCGCTAAAGACAAGCTCGACTTAGGGTTTGGTAACTATATATATGTGATTACATGTCTAAATGCTTGAATGAAATATAAATGTTTTAATCTGTGTGATTAATAGGAAGCATGAGATACTGATAGGGCCTGGCCCTTGACTGCTGTGTGGTTATGATGGGGCATGCTTATTAGCATTGCTATTCCATGTGAATGAATATTTAAATGATTGTTTGCATCTTGATTGCTTATGGTTGGTTGTGTTTCAATGGTGGACTATGGAAAGACGGTTAACTTGTCATCATTGCCTGATTGCTGAGTCATTGATTGCAGATAAACTTAGATAGTTATGTGCCCAAGGCAATCGATACAACTAGCCGGCAGAGGGTCTAAGGCTAGAGATGATGAACAGAGGCAGAACCCTCCGCAAGTCCCTGAGAACTGGCAACAGATACTTCCTGATATGCAAGCCCGATTACAGAGTCAAGAAGAGCATATTTTCCTTCTAAGACAGCAAGCTCCGTCACGGAATGTTTCCCCTATTATGCCACCTTCTGTGGCACCAGTGGTATAGCCATCTTAGGTTGGAAACAGGTGGGAACCTTTTCATGAGCGGTTCAAGAGACAGCATCCTCCAACCTTTGAGGGAGGACCAGATCCACTGAAGGCTGAGCAGTGGATGAGTATGAATACTTCAATTCTAGATTTCATGAGGGTGAAAGGTAATGAAAGGGTGGCCCTTGCCACCTATATGCTTAGAGAGGATGCCCATATTTGGTGGGAGGTGGCGTCAAAGACCATGGACATTTCTACTTTGAGTTAGGATGGGTTCAGAGATCTGTTCAGCCAAAAATATTATAACATTGTCGCCAGGGCAATGAAGGTGAATGAGTTTGTTGGGTTGGTGCAGGGCAGCATGACAGTTACTAAGTATGCCCTAAAGTTTGATAGGCTTGTGAAGTTTGCACAAGATTTAGTGCCTACTAATGCAGTCAGACAAGACTGATTTATTCGAGGGCTTAATGTTATGATAGCCCAAGATGTGAGAATCACAACAATACCTGGGGGAACGACTTATGCCCAGGCTATTGAGAAGGCTTTTACCGCTGAAGAGGCAGAAAATAAGATCTGTAGGGAAAGCGGTGCAAGACAAGATGTTCGCAAGGCAGTGCCTCCATCCATAGGATCTGTTAGGGGCGGAGGCCCCAATGATTTGAAGAGGAAGACCCTTGACAATTCGACCACTGCTGGTCCTCATAGGAGGGGTCGGGCTGCTCAGGGTGGCCGCCAGGGAGGCGGTGAGATATGGAGGAGTTATTCATAGTGCACGAGATGCATAAATCGCCATTCGGGCGAATTTCGGGCAAAGGCTTGCTATGTGTGCGGGGTGGTGGGACACCTCAAGAAGGACTGGCCAACAATGAATGTAATGCCCCAAATTTCCTAATAAGGTTTAGGACCTTGATTAGGAGGCCGGGAGGGCCATAATTGATTTATTATAATATTTAATGATTATATGCGTGTTTACGTGAATTATATTATTATATGATGGTGAATGCATGCATATGGGTTCATATTTTAATTATGAGGGCATTTTGGTAATGTGGCCGATGTGGGCGTAATTGTGTATTTTTGGTGCATGGTTGTGATTAATTAATAAAGCCATACTATAAGGTGGATTGGTTCGAGCTATTCGGCATGAGACGATCATGAAATGTAAGTGTTCGGTCTAGTCATAACGGGTTTAAGTTTGGGGCTCGGGGTGAGTCTCGGGGTCATTTTGATGACTAGATCATTACCGGGAATAAAAGGGTAATGGGATATGATTTATTGGTATTTGAGATTATTGAGAATAGCGAGAATTGGAGAGCGTTAATTATAATTAACAGTATAGGTTGGAAAGGACAATTTTGCCCTTAGGGTGGCTTTAGGAACCTTAAGTGACCTAGGGGTATTTAGGTCATTTAGTTTGGATATATATGAGGTTTAGTAGGCTGTGGAAAACATAACAAAACAGAGCTTCATCCTCATCTCCTCCTTTCTCTCCCGTACATGATTCAGCCATCTAAGGGGATTCAAAATCAAGTTTGGGGTAAGTTCCAGCCATTAGTTTCATGGTATGCTCTGTTTTGGCTTTAAACTTTCAGCTTGTGATTTCTTGGTAAATAGTTGGAATTAATGGAAGTTTAGTTGATGTTTAACTTGGGTTTTGATGTGGGTGAGTTGTTGATAATGTTTAGCGGTTGAATTGGATGTTAGGTTGAGGTTTGGGACTGGTTTGAAGGTTTGGTTTCGAGGAGAAACGCAGGGGAAGCAAGCTGGTGGCTTGCTGGTTTGCGTAATGTGCCGCAGCCTGGCTATGGTGTGCCGCGGCCTGAGTGTGTTTCTGGGAAGAATTATGCTTCTGTCTGAGGGTGAGCCGCAGCATGGCTATGGTGAGTTGCGGCCCATCAGGGCATTTTTGGCCAGAAATGTGTTTTTAGCTTGGGGATGCTACCCATAGGCCTCGGGGTCAATCCTACCACCCGGTTCAGTGTGGATTAATGTCGCGGAGGCTAGGTATTGGTTTGGGAACCTATGTTGATCATTTTTATTGATTATATCCTATATTTGGTTATGAATAGGTGACCGCTAAAGGACTAAAAGTTTATCGTTCTCAAGGGTCGTTCTTCTAATCATTCTAGCTCGAATCTAAGGTAAGAAAACTGTACCCTGTGTATATGTGACATGCGTGGCTATTCTTGATGCATGTTGGTTGGTTATTAAACATGACATGCATGGCTATAATTGGTGCATGTTGGATTGTTAAGTATAATGCATGTGATGCATGAGAAAAATGTGATTAGGACATGCTTTGAGTACCGAGTATGATATTGTTCAGAGCCTGTGCCTCTAGGTTTGTGCATGGTCCTAATTGTATTAATACTTGTTGAGTAAGCGTGCTGAATACCTTGTTTATGGATATTGGACATGTGACACATGTTTGGTGGCATGACTTACTTGTGTATGGCACTGACTTATTAGTCAGAATCGGTAATGGTGTTGGATTCGTCTGTGAAGCTGTGATTTATTAGTCAAGTTCACAATGAGCTGAACACTGGTCGTGTTTCACTGACCTGAGGGTCAGAAACGGCATAAGCGTCGAGGATGCAGGGCCGAGTGAAGATTAGATCTAATCGATATCAGCGTTGAATGGCTCCATGGCATTAATGCTGGACCGACCCTAAAGTCGATGAACTTATAAGCGCTTGCCTGGTCTAAGACCAGATGTTCAGAGCCAGGGCATATGGCCCCGGTGACTCTTTGTCACATGGCTAGGGAACGCTGTTCCACAGTTACGACTCTAGAGTCGGGAGGAAGGGTATGTTGGTGACCAATCACCATGCACCTATCCTGTTGAAGCTAGTGAGATGCTCACTCATTTGTTAAGCCCTGGTGACCCTACCGTCACATGGCTAAAGGGTACTGTCCCCCAGGTTATGACTCTATGGTCATTAGGAAGGTTATGTTGGTCACCATTCACCATACACTTATCCTGATTGAACTTATGAAAGGATAACCTATCAGTTAAGCCCTGGTGATCCTATCATCACATGGCTAAAGGGTGATGTCCCCACATTTGTGACTTTTGTGATAGTCACCAATTTATTTGGACTGTTGGTCCTGAATAATCAATACAATTACTGTTGATATTATGTCATGTTATATTATGTTTTCTTGCTGGGCTTCGGCTCACGGGTGCTATGTGGTTCAAGTAAAGGCAAAAGGAAGCTGGACCATCCTTGAGTTTGAGAGCTTAGGTGATAACGTGTACATATGCAGCTGCTCGTCCGCCACGGCCAAGGTTTAAAGAGGAACTAGGGTTAAACCCTGTTTTGCCGCTTAGATCGGCATGTTGTAAATAGTTTTCTGTAATGGACTCTGAAATTATATTTTTGGGATCCCAACGTATCTATTAAATGTTCTAGTGAAACGTTATATCTTAACCAATTTTTTTTAATCCCTAAACTGCTAATCATACTTAGTTACACGATTTTAGCCAAATGACTCGATTAGCGTGTTTAGCATTGTTTACAAGGCACACCGTAACGGTCCCTGGAGTTGGGGCGTTACAGTGAAGAAAGAGGAATCAGGGAAGATGGACAACTTGACTCCAGCTCGAGTGTTCACCTTGACGCAGGCGTAGGCCGAGGCTAGTCCCTTGGTAGTGACAGGTATTGATTAGCAAGTCTTGCACTATTTGAAAATACACAGTGTAACAGTGTTTGTTATCCAGGGCGTTACAATATCAATTTAATTTTATTAATTATATCAATTTTAATTTAATTAATTATTAAGTCAAATTCATTTGAACTAATTATTAAATCTATTAAAATTTATATTAATTATTAAATAAATTTTAATTTATTAATTATTAAATCAAATTAAATTAATATTAATTATAATTTAATTTAATTTTTTTTTTTTTAAAATGGGAGACTTTTTAATGTCTCCCATTAGGAGACGTCCCAGGGACTTTCAATGTCTCTCACAGGGATAGGTGAGAGACATCCCATGTCTCCCAGTGGGAGACGTGGGAAGTGCACTTACAATGGCTCCACCTACGATGTCTTCCCCAGCAGGAGACATTGTAGACTTTTAATGTCTCCCAAATAAAATCATAAAACCCTTATATTGTTGTAGTGTAGAGTTATTTTTTGGAACCAAGTATCCTATAGTTAATCTATTTTTCCCAAAGATGTGTCAAATTAAAATGAGAATTAAAGCATGGATGATAGAAGATGAGCCCTTTATTAGGGTGGCAACTCAAATGATGTCTAAGTTTCAAAAGTAATTGGAAGAGACTCACGGGCTTATGATTGTGGCACTTGTTTTGGATCCAAGAAATAAGCTTATGTTGATCGAATATTATTTTCCTACCATTTATGGAAATGATAAATATGAGATTGAAATTGAGAAGGTCTGCAAGCTTTGTTATGAGCTACAAGAAGAGAACAGTTCTAAGTTTCCTAATCTCGGAGAAAGAAGTCAGCAAATGGAGAGTGTATCAGCATCTTCTCAAACACAAAAGGATGATCTATCTAACTTTGACACATATGTTAGAGTGGCATGTGGTGTAGAGAATGTGAAGTCGAAGTTAGAACTCTATTTGGAAGAGAAACTGATACCTAGGACTGATGAGATTTTTGATATATATGCAATTATTGGAAAGTAAAACGACTCAAATATCCTGTGTTGAATATGACTTCCAAAGATATATTTGTTGTGCCTATTAGCATTGTTGCTTTGGAATCTACATTCAATATTGGCGGTCGAGATGTGTTTTCACTATGCGAGACTTCATCCTTCTACATTGGAAGCATTGATATACACTCAAAATTGGTTGATAAGTGACAAAAAATGTAAATATATTTATCTTTATATATATATATTCATATTTTTTTGGATTATTTTGATATTATTATTTTTTATTTTCTTTACAGAAGTGACTCCACTAGTCACCATGAATGATGAAGATAATGATGTAGATCCAACTATGGTAATTAATTAAGTTCTTATAAGTCATCAAATAAATTATTAACTTCTATTATTAATATATATATACATACATATATATATTGTAAGAGCCATACATAGTTGATCTTGATGATTGAGGTAGCAAGTCAATGAAGAAGAAAAAAGTCATTTGATTCTTTTGAAACACCGAAAGTGGACCGCTATGTCGTATATGATAGTTTTATTATACTTTGTTCTCTTGAGAAACTCTCATTATACTTGGTGAATTCTTGATTTAAATGATGATATAATGATATGATTTATGTGGTTTAGAATAACCTTAATTCTAAACAGACTTTATGTGTAAGATTTATATAATTTTTTATTCCACAACTACTCTATGAAAGAATTGTATATATTGAAAAATATGTTTTATATAATCCATCATTATTTTTGTATTTGTTTTTGTAAATTTTAAAATAATAATAATAATAAAATATATTTGAGGGTGTGGTTGATCCGGAGTGTAAAATATAAGGATTGCAATAAAAAAATCAATAGTTTAGGCTTAGAGAGAATTCTAAAATTATAATTTAATGTTTCTTAAAAAAAAGGTTAAACGGGGCGGGGTGACCCGACCCAATCCAAGAAACTAATCGAGGCAGGGTGGGGCGAGCCAAACCCGCCCCATTTACATGCCTACCATGGCCTTGGACATTGCTGGCCGCAGTCGCTGGGCTCTGTTTGTATGGCCGGGCCTAGGATATGGCTGGCCTTGGCCATATCATTTTTTATAGTTTTTTTTTTCGTTTTTCTTCAGCTACAGGCGCTAATGGTATTTTAACCATAGCTTCGTCGATGTAGCTTGGAATTGGACGATTAAAAATGCTATGGAAATCTAAGAAAGCAATCTAAAACTTGTATTTCTAGAAAAAATTACAAAAGAGCATCGAACAATTGTCAAAATAAAGTGTGAAGTTTCAGACTTGTAATTCCGAGCTTAACCATTTCTTGTAAAACATCCCAAATTCTTTATTTTTCACCCAAATGTCTTGGATGTCCTAAAATAAAAATATTAATTAATTAAGTGTATATAAATAAAGAATCAAGTGCATAATCATAGAAGAATAATGAATTAAAAATAGACCAATTCGAGGCTTACCATTGGAATGCCGCATTTCTCAATTGCGATTCTTGTCGTTTTTCTTCAAGCAAATCTAATGCTTCCACAAGACGTTGGTGATTTTGATCTTGGTCATTAGTGTCATGTCAAAGTGTGGAGATGTTGACCTCGATAGGAAACATAGCTTCACTCCCATAGGCGAGTGAAAATGGAGTGAGTCCTGTGGAGGTCCAATCTGTCATTATATATGCCAATAAGACTTGTGGAAACTCATCGTGCCACCTTCCTTTTGCTTCTTCAAGTCTCTTTTGTTCAAAGCTTCAACTTATCCATTTTCTTGTGGGTGAGGAACTGACGAGAAACTCTTTATAATCTCATTCCTTTCACAAACATTAGTAAACAATTCACTATTGAACTGAGTACCATTGTCAAAGACTATCTTCCTCGAAATACCATACCTATAGATGATATTTTTTTATCAAAAAATCTAGGACATTCTTCAAGGTTATTGTGGCCAATTGCTCGGTTTCAGTCCATATTGTGAAATAATCAACTACGATGATGACATATTTTACTCATCCTCGTCCTACTGCTAACGACCTAATTAGATCAATCCTCCATGATGCAAATGACCATGGAGAAATCATCATAGTTAACTCGACTGGAGGATCTTGTGCTATTGTTGCAAGCCTTTGACATTTATCACATTGTTTTACATACTGGAATGCATCTAAATTTATTGTCGGCCAGAAATATCCTTGTCGTATAACTTTTTTTTCAAGGCTATGCCTCCCACCATTGTAACGCCCTACTAATCCAAGATCGTTACATTGCGTGTTTAAAATAGTGCTTAACTCGTTAAGTGAGTCATTTGATATCAAAAGAGTAATAAAATTTAAATAAAGGTTAGGAATTAAAAAATTTGGTCAAAAGGTAACTTCCATTAAACCCTTAAATGTATACAAAGGTTCCCAAAAATATTTTAGACAAAGTATAATTACAATAAAAGGTACAAAATAGTTGGCCTTGGAGAAATTTGTCTACTCATATCTTAAGTCCCTCAAAATGTCTCAATCGTAACGACCGAACATGGCGAACATGTATGCGCCGCTCCAAAGCCCTCTGACTCATGGTTGGTCGATCTTTCCCTTTCCCTTACCTACACCATAGAGCACCCGTGAGCCATGGCTCAGGAAGAAAACTATCATGACATAACAAATATACAATAATACATAACCAGCAAACAATATACTTCACATGTAATAAACAATTCATATTGTCATATATACCATTTACACGGCCTGTGCTGAATGAATGGGTATAACACCCTCTTGGTGGCCCCACCATCACGGCCTGCATTTCGCATGCTTATTGCCGAATATGACCCATGCCAGTCAATCAAAGATAAATACAAAAAAAAAAAAAAAATCAGATACAACAGATTCAATTATAAAACAATGGTACACACCCCTATACATATGCAATGTACGGTTATAACCACATTCAGATAACAGGGCCAATTCTTAACTCTAGGTGCATGTGCCAGCTTTCTTACCTCGGGTCTGATGTGAGAATCAGGACGACCTCGAGTTTGATCCTCTCACGAGTCTCTCAGAGACCTTATGTTGGTTTAGTTTCTCCATAACCACAACCTACCATAACTTTTCTATAAGCTTCATTAACCCCAACTAAACCTTAAACATGCTCAAATATGTCCTAGGGACCTTAGCTTCTAATCCTCCAAGGTTACACTTCAAAATCTCTTGAAAAGGGACCCAAAACCCCCTACCAGCACGAACTGGTCGACCTCCTGCCCCAAGTCGGTCAACCGGTTGGCCATGAATACATACTTTCCAAACTACAAGCCGATTGACCGGGTACCCTAGGCTGGTCAACTGGTTCAAGTAAGAGAGCTTTTCTCTTGGATTTCTCTAACTCAAACCGACCAGAAATTGTCCCAAACCTGCAACCAGCCCAAAGTTTTCATTCCACACAAGATATACGCATAACATAACATCCAATAACCATAACCTAACACTCAATTTCAGTTTCCAAACTAAAATTCAAAGATTTAAGTCAAAATTCCTATTTTCCCCCAAACTCAAAAATTGAACAAATTCTTAGATTTTAATTCAAGTTCAATTCTTAAAACTATCATCTAACTTAATCTTCTTATGCTCATCCAAACAGTCCAAAATTATTAATTTTCAAAAATAAACCAAAAGTCCTAATTCTACACAAGAACATAAGAGCAAAGATAAAGAGCATCAAATGACAGCTTACCTCTAAGATAAATTTCAAATTCCAAACTATTGATGACAACTTAAGCAGCTCCGACGTCCACCTTACAACTCCAATTCTCCTTAAACCTCAAGAAACTAACAAAAGAAAGAGAGAGAATAACGAGAATTGGAGGGTGGCTTTAAATACTTAGTAGAAATTACTAAATTTAGGGTCAAAAGACCATTTTCCCTTTTCACTAATTAACCCTTTAACCACCAACAAGGGCATTTTCATAATTTGCCTTTAAAGTCTAATTATACTATTAATATCCAAATTAATCCACTAATCCATCAAATACAATTATTACACCAACTAATTTCATTCTACCAATAATCCCAAAATATTAAAATTCTCAAAATACCCCTAGGCTCGACCCGAGTTGAACATTTATCCTCGTTGTGACTTTTCAGCTAAATTGCTCGAAAGGATCCACTCATGCCAAAATAACACATATATCCACATAATAATGTGGTCTCAAGCACATAACAGATACAAATTAAAAGTATACCCTCAACGGGCCAAAATTACGAAAATGCCCTTTTTTCAACAAAAGTGGGTCTTTAAACACATTTAATACACATAATAATGCATACTCAATCATATAATAATATAATTCACACAATTCACATAATTACCCAACGTGTCCTCCCGACACGCTAATCAAAGTATTATTCTCATTTAGGAGTTTTGGGACACTACAACAATCGTCTTCATAGAATTCTTCATGAATTTCTCTTAGAATATTTTTGGATTATAAAGGTGTGACACAACTTAATAAAGGCATGGAATAGCCTCTTATATATAATTTCCCACCAAGAATCGTGTATCTTAGGATTTTATATATAAATTTTTTAGCCTCGTTCCGGTTTTCTAGTAATGTCCCAATTATGAGATATTCGAGGATATGAGTCATCCAAGTGGGTTGGGAATCAATAATTCGACCTCAAATGAAACTAGCTCAGAAATAATAGGCCTCCAAAGGAATTCTACAGGATCGACATTGAGTGTATTGACCTCCTTAGTTATAGCAAGGTGAGCTAATGCATCAGTATTTGAGTTTTGTTCTCGCAGAACCTGCTCGATCATGTAATAATTGAATTGGTCAAACTTTCACATGACTTTTTCTTAGTATGCAACCATCTATGTACCTCGAGCTTAATATTCTCCTCAGACTTGGTTTATGATGAGCTAAGAATCATTGTAGCGATGTATAGCTTTTGCTTTGAGTTCTCATGCTATTTGTATTCTTGCAACTAATGTTTCGTATTCCACTTCATTATTCAAGGCATCAAATCCAAACCTTAGGAACGAATGGAATATGTGCCCCTCTAGTGTTATGAGTAGTATTCCTACCCTGAGCTGTTTTCATTGGAAAATCCATTGACGTATCGTTTCCATAGCTCTCGAGCTAAAGTTGCAACTTTGTTTGTTATCCCCGTAAATTCCGCTATAAAATCGGCTAGGGATTTTCCTTTAATCGTTGTTACTGAGTGGTAACCCACAAGCTGATCTATCAGAGCTAGAGGAAAGTAATCTTTTGGGCAAGCTTTATTACAATTCGTGTAGTCAATACGAGTTCTCCATTTTCCATTTAGTTTCAAAACTAGAATGAGATTTTCAACCCAATAGGGGAAAAATGCTTCCCTAATAAAATTATTTTCTCTAAGTCTATCTACCTCTTCTTGTAATACATGTCGTCTCTCATCGATGAATAACCTCCTCTTTCGTTGTTTCAGAGGAAAACTCTTGTCGATATTGAGAGCATGGCTAATGACATTTGCACTAATCTCTATCATATCAGAATGGGACCAGAAAAAAACTTCATGGTTAGCCTATAGGAATTGGCTTAATTTTTATTTTACTTCTTTAGAAAGGTTTTTTTTCCAATTTTGACAACCTTAGAAGGGTTGTTCTGGTCGAACGTTATTTCTTCCAATTCCTCTATAGGTCTGAGTTCAGCTCGATTATCTCCCAATAAAGGATCAATCTTGCCTCCTTCTTTTCGAGTGCAGCTTGATTGAATATCTCTTCAATTGCTACTAGTGCATGGGCATTAGGCTGGCTTCGACCTCTCATAGAGATGCTATAGAATTCTCGAGCTTCCAACTGATCCCCTTCTTGTTGGTAACATGTTTAACATGTGATTAGCGGAAGGCACGAGGAGGTGGGCCCAAGAGATTTCAAATTTTTTATTTCAACAAGCTTTAAATAACAGATCCATTAATATACATGCATTAATCAATGAAATAGAAAAGATTAGGAATATTACCAGTTGATGAACAATCAAGATTCCTTACTATTTTTTCGTATCTCCAGCGAACATCCAATCCTAGCAATCTCCAGGTACTAAGACCACGATCTTCCAAAGTGTTATTTACACCTCAAGACATGTTTGGGCAACACATGAGATCTTGGAATGTTATGTCTGAGATTGGTTTTTAGGCTTAAAGAAAAAGATAAGATATATTTTTTTGTCATTGAAAATATTGAAAGACTCTAGAAACTTTTTCTATCGAATTGTTTTATAAATGAATTAAATTTAAAATTAAAATTAAAAAAGTATTAAATATTAAATTAAATAAATAAAAATATCCAAGACTGATTCTTTGATATTGTTGCACGCCAGTCATAGCGCAAGCACAAAGTCGCAGTGCAAGCACTGTGACTTGTGTGTAACATATGTCCAATTTCAAGACATGAGTCTTAACAACTTTTATTTATTAATTATATAATAATCTATTTATTCCAAAATGATAAAAATATCTAAAATCTGATAACCAACCTTATCATATAAATATTTTAATAATTTGAATATATTTTAAACAAATTCAAATCTAATTTGAATTATCAAATTTATTTTTTCACATTATTTAAACAAATAAAAACTAATTAATTATTTTTATTATTTATAAATTTAAAAAATCACAATTATGATTAATAATAATTTAAAAAAATATATATTTAGTTAATTAATTTTTAAAATTAATAATTAATTAATTAATCTCAATTACATATTTGCTCTTGAGAACAAATTTATTCCAAATACGCCATTTCACTGATTTATCCCAGTTTCAACTCTTACCTTGAATAGTGTTGATAGAACCACCTTGGGGACCTATAGACCTATAATAAATTTATATTATTAATTAAATCTCTTTACTATAATAACCTTAATTTATTAATCCCAATATAATTCCACTAAAAAATATGGGACATCACTCTTGCAATTATAGACATTTATTTACAGTGTACTTTTTAAAGATAAAAAGAGTCCATCGATTTAATCATTACATACAATTCAATCATATATTAATGGTTCATAATTAAAGCTTGGATAAGATCACTGTTTTACTTCTTTAATTATTTATTGTTTGCTTAAGTACCATTAACTTTACTAGTAAAGGTAATTCGTAAAGTGCTTTATGAATTTGAGCTCAATAACCTTTCAGTTCCAAAATCTAACCCTAAGGGAATCATTATTCAATTCCACTAAAAAAGGTATAGATTCTATATATCTGTATACTATGTCCCCAGCCACTTACATCAATGAGTCCCGAAAACAAAAGTTTTCAACCTGATCATTTTGAAAAACCATAACGAGTGAATCAAAGGACTCATTTTGACATAGTAACTTCAGGATTAAGCTCAATTTATTAATGATCATCTTGTTGATATGTTTAATTAATACTTATCAAAGAAAACGGTATTCAGTTAAGTATTAATAACATATCGGGTCTAGTTCTTGTACAACCACAGTATACAAAGTACATTCACTAAGAAGTCCTACTACATCAATAATTCATATCTAGATTACATGTATTCATAATACTAGTGAACCGTACTAACAGTATTTAATCCAAAGATTCCATATAACTTTATTTTCTGTGAATTATTTAAATTTGTTCCCTGCAATCTTAATCCTCTCGTACCAATACAAGATTATAGTCACAATAACGAATTTGTTAATTTTCTGATATTCATATAAAATTATTCAAATAATAATAATAAATAATCAATATATGTAAAAACTCATCTTAATTATTTATTTCATAAAACATTGTCAAATACATATGCTTTCAAGGGCATTATTTTTAACACTTTTATCGTTCCAATCTCGCTTGGAATCAAGAATTTGATTGCTAAGTGCTTGACCAAGGTTACTGCCCCCATCCCTATTATGGTTGTTCCCTCGAGCAGTGCATTGTAGGCAAATGGGGCATTGACTACTATGAATTCAAACATCTTAGTAACTGATACTGGGTATTCTCTGATAGTTACTGGGAGTTCTATTGCTTTTGTGCTCGTGATTCCTTCTCTTGAGAATCCATAAAGCGTGGTATCGCAAGCTTTTAGGTTTTTGAACAGAGAGACCCATATTTTAGCGCTATTTTGTAGAGGATATTCACCAAGCTCCCATCATCAATTAGTACTATTTTTACCTTTTTGTTTGCGAGCTAAAAGGTTATTACCAATGGGTCATTATATGGGAATTGGATATGAGAAACATCCTCTTCGATGAATATAATTTGTTGAGACTCGACCCTTTGCTATTTTGGAGCTTGGGCTTCTGGAACATAAGTGGTATTGTCCCCAATTTTTAGCTCCTGGCCATATCTCTTTTGAGCTCCTTCACTCTGTCCAGCAATATGAGGTCCTCCAAAAATAGGTATAACATCTTCTCTTTATACTATAGGTAGTTGGTTAACTTCACAAGGTGACGATACTGGTACTGGTTGTGTTTGAGCAACTTTATGGTTGTTTAGGGTTTGTCCATGTTGGTTATTTGTTGCTCTATTTTAGATATATTGTTTGAGATACCCAAGCGAGATTAGGTTATGAATCTTGCCTTTTAGTTGCTAACACTACTTAGTGAGATGGCCTACATCCTTATAGAATCGACAGTATTTATTTCGACCCTTTTTTGCACATTGGTTGCGCATGGGTGAGGGTCGCCTAAATTGGACTTGATTGACATTTCTTACAAAAATATTCTCCTGAGTTTATAGTTAGCTCAATGTAGACCGTACATATAGATATATACTTTTTGGCCTTATTTTTCTTATTTCCCTTGCGTCAGGAGCACTACCTTTGTTCTTTTTTCTTTTTCCAACATTATTGTTGGAAATAATAGCTCTAGTGAGAGCAGTTGAGCTCGCGATTGTTGTAGTTGTACTAAGGCCAGAAGTGGTTTTGGAAGCTAGCTACATTAGTTGTATCATTGACCTAGCTTCCTCCGTGTTTATGAGGTCATCCCATAAAGTACAATTAACTCTAGTACAATTCGAACTAGCTTATTCTGGAGGTCATCCCATAAAGTACTTCCAGATATTATTCTAGCTTGGATTCCAATCAAATGGCTACTATCATCTACATCTTGAGCCCTAGCAGCCTTGATATTGAAACTTCTAATCTATTTTTTAAGAGATTCTTCTAATTGTTGCTTTATATTCACAATAGATGAGGCCTCAAGTTTTATGCTCCTTGAAACTCATAATTGCTTCTTAAATTATTTTGGATCACTGCTCCCATAAAGAAGTTAAGTGTTTAAGAAATTTGTGAAACTAGATTTTCATGGTCTTAGTCAACGTTGTGGGAAAAATCATACATCAGAGATCAAGCCCTATGTTGCTTGCCCTCGTTAGGGTGTTAAATGTACTTAGGTGGCTCCCAAGGTCGGTACTTCCATCATAAGGTGCCACATGGGGTATTTTAAATCTCGAGGGGAATGGTGTGCTTGAAATGTGTGGAGTAAATGCTTTGAGCTCTTCATTCAAATCATAAGCTTTCTCCATATTTTTCTCTTCTAGGAGGAGCCTACATTGTTCTTCAAGAATGTGAAATCCATCATGAATAAGATCATTAAGTGGAGTCATTTGTACCTTTGGGAGGTATTTGTTGTTTTGAGGAACTCTAGTTCTTTATTGCAGTATCAGGTTGTAATTATTCATGTATACTTGCGGTATGGGAACCCCTTGTTAAGCATTCAGGTGTGCTCTCATGTGTGGGTTAGGCTGGTTAAATTTCCCCAGGTTTTGATTTAGATGGTCTCGAAGGTCGGGGCCATTTTTTGGATAGTTTTCATAATAGTGTGGTTCAGCATTGTACACGCTAACCGACCTACTAATATCCTGACTATTGGTTTGATAACTTTCTTCGACAAAGCTTACAGTTTGCTGTTGTTGATGCTGAGGATTATTCTGAGGTGGATTCTTTGTAAAGAACGCCCTAGACTAATACTTACAAAGCATTCGCATAACATGATTTATAAAAGAATACCATCCATTATTAAAGTCTCAGGGGGACTTATTTAAAATCATGCAAGTTGGCGCCATAAGTTTAAAATAAAACATAGGGTTTTATGCAAAGTTCAAAGAAAATCCAAATAATTTAAATAACAGAGTCCCACTGATAATTTTAGGAAAGTCTCTTAAAAACAAAACATAATTTAAATGGCGTTCTACGTTGATCGTTTTATCGTCCATAGGATTGCCCCACACCATACACCCCATGATGAAAGAACTCCTCACGTTACCATGCGTGCCATAGAGAAAACCTATTTGCTACCTGGAAGGAAAGTAAGGGGGGTGAGCTAAAAGCCCAGTAAGGAAGTACAAACAAATAAGCAAGTAAGGAAACAACAAACAACCAAACACTAGCATTCATCCATAACATCATGGTATATCATAACATAATCGTAACATTTCATCACGTCATAACATAAATGTGACATATCATCATATCATAACATAAATGTGACATATCATCATATCAAAACATAAATGTGACATATCATCATATCATAACATAAATGTGGCATATCATCATATCACAAACATACAGCATACATGATGAGCATGGAACGCTAGTTGTCCATGTCACCCTATGAGGTAAACAGGAGATCACTGGTCCTTGAATAACCTCGGCGCGTCCGCCCTAGGAGTCACGTCTCAATGTCCTTAGTAACTCGTTCGATGTATCTGACATCGTAATCTGTTTGATGTATCTGACATCGTAATCTGTTTGATGTATCTAACATCCATACACATATCACATTCAACAGATCATCACATTAAGGCATTCATAATTTCATAACAGTTCATTCATATAACAGCCTTACCATTCATAGCATAAAATCATAAAATCAATCTAACTTCCTTACCTCAGGTCCAAGCTAAGAATTTCACAATCTTTCAACGAGCCTATATCATAATCAAAATAACGTTTCTTAGGTTCATAAAATTACTATTTTTCCCTTCCATACAACTCATGTGTGCATGGCCCATGCACTCATGATAACAGTTACATTAAACATGCAATTATCGCCAAAAAGAATAATGCTCGTTCTACCCATTTTACTAACATGATTCTTTTATAAAAATCACATAGTTGAATAATAATCATGATTTTGGACGTAAAAGTGGATTTGCATGTAACATGCATACGTGGGAACATTGCGTAATAAAGACGTTTTCAAAAACGATAATTCTACATTTCTTTTATTATTTTAAAATCAATAGACATATTACACGCCTTATTTTTCTTAAAATTTCTAAGTTGATTAAATTTCTCAAAAACTTTATTTTATTTTATAAATTTATTTTATTTTAGCTCAAAATAAAATATGTGACATTTTCATTAAATAAATATTAATTTACCAAGAATTACCCAACAAGCTTGGATTTAATTAAAATGCCTATTTTTAATATGTTCCTTTAGAAAAATAAATTTTATCATTGTGTTACAAAAATGATGTGAAAAATATATTTTAAGTGTGGGATAATACATTTTGATTTAAATTATTTAAGACTTAGTTTTTAAGTAGCAAAAATCCATATGTGACAATTTAATAACAATTGTTAGCCTTTTTAAAACAAACTTTCAGCCACCATTTATTTTATTCAAAAATCACAAATAAATAGAGTCTAAATATTTTTCTTAATCATAATAAATGAAAATCATTATTTATCAAAATATGCATTTATACCATTAAAATATCATTTTTCAATATTACCATAACTTAGGAAAAATAATTTATTCCAAAAATTAATCAAATTCATTTTTAGTGAAACTTACTTAATATTTTATTACAAAATTCCAGCAACTATTATTATCATTAAAAATCACCATATTCAAGTTTATAAACCCATATTTTCCCAAAATTCAATAAAATTTCTGTAGGAAATTAATTGAATAAAATATCATAACATGAGACTTAAAATCCTCTTTTAATTTCATAAAAATTAACATATTCATCAAGAACATTATTTATGCATGCAACTCATCTTTTTATCAACTTTTACCCAATTATTTACAAAAAAAAAAACAGCAAGCTTAATGCTTTATAAAACTCAACTTTTGTCTAAAAAATTACATAAAATCATACATGCTTAAAATCTCATTATACTCTTATAATATGCATGATTCTAATATCACTAACATATTCACATGAATCCTTTTAAAAACCATTTGTTGCAATTCCATGAAAACCAACAAAACACTATCAATAAAATAACATATAGTAATTTATAAGCACCATATTCACATATGCCTTATATTAACCTAACATGTTTCTATCATTATTTCATGCATCTTATAATTTAATCATTCAAAATATAACATGCATCTAACAAAATTTCATGATCAAGATATCAAGATTGCCACTTATTCTCTTACCCATATAACATAGGTCCTAAAACATGGATTTAATATATTGTAAATCACACAACATATCATGAACACCCTTGGGTGTACCTAGGCCGAAATCACCAAACATGCACTCATAGATTATCACAATTTTTTTATGCATAGCAAAACCAACATCACAACCCTTTAACACAAATCATACTCTCACAATATCCAAAACCTATACATCAATCCTACCAAAATTAACCATTAGCATTATTAACAAAACCTCATAGACAACCCACCAAAAACAAATATAAGGGCTAAGAAAAGACCATTACCTCTCTTGATTGTAAAATCAAGAACACAAAAGATCAATACCCAAACTCCACACCCTTGTTCAAGCCTAGGGTTTTTATTGGAAAACCACCATGAGGAGAAGGAAGAACCCAAACACACACAAAAAAAAAAAACCCAAATCAATAACATATTATCAAATAAAGAGATTATGCAAAAGAGAAAACAAGAAGACATACTCTAGGAGGGGTTCCTCCTCACCTTCTCCTTCCTTCTTCCTTTCTTTCTTTCTTCCTCTCTCTCTCTCTCTCTCTACACGCCACTCTCTCTCTCTCTCTCTCTCTAGGTCACGGCAGCCACACACAAGAGCAATGGCTCTTCTCTCCTTTCATAACCCTTTTATCAAAAATCCTCCCATAAAGTCTCCCCTAACACAATAAGGTAAGTTTCCATTTCCCATTTATTTTCTCTTAATTTCTCTTTCTTTTAAAAAGATATAAAGGAACAAAATGATCATGCCTATCCCCAAAATAATTATGGTCTTCAATTTTTGATTTTTTATCATTTTAAGGAAATCCTTCCTTTCCCACTAGGTCACACGCCCAACACTCTTCTTCCCTTTTCTTTTCCTTTTTTTTTTTATAAATAATTTAACCCAATTAAAATCTAAAATAAGGAAGTATAAAATGTGTAGAAAAATCTACACATGTGCACCATGCTACCATGCACTAGCACATACTAAATCACTAGGGTGAATTACTATCTATCATGCACCTTAGTGCATTCCACCATAGCTCACATAATTACCTCAATTGTCACACTTAATTAAAATGTAACACTAATAGTAAAATAATCATGTTACACAATTATTCTCTTATTAAATTAATTAACCAAACAATTCTAACAATTAAATAAAATAATAAACAATCAAATAAAACAAATAATTATCCAAATAAAAATAACAACACTTAAATAAAACAATTCATCACACTTAACATTTAAATAAAATAAATCACAAAAATTTTAATAATCTAAAAAAAAAAAAATTGGTGCACTACAATATACCCTCCTTAAAAGGAATTTCGTCCCGAAATTCTTTCTTACCAAATAACTCAGGGTATCTTGCTTTCATGTCATCCTCCAACTGCCATGTTGCTTCTCGTTCCGTACTATTCTTCCACAGGACCTTGACTAGTGGAATCCTTTTGGATCTCAGTTCCTTGATTCCCTTTTCTAAAATGCGCTCAGGCTGTTCATCATAACTCAAGTCCTGCTTCAGCTGTAATGGCTCGTAACTTAACACATGAGAGGGGTCTGACACATACTTACGCAACATCGAGATGTGAAAGACGTTATGTGTTTCAGCTAATGCTGGGGGCAGTGCCAAACGGTACGCAACTTGCCCTATCCTGTCCAATATCTCAAATGGACCGATATATCTAGGGCTTAACTTCCCTTTCTTTCCAAAACGCATCACACCTTTCATCGGCGAGATGTTCAAGAAAACAAACTCGCCTACAGCAAACTCGATGTCCCTTCTCTTGAGGTCAGCGTAGCTCTTTTGCCTACATCCATGAGTCACTTTTATTAAGTATATATATTCTGAGTTTAAGCTTTGAAAATTATTTTCCGGAGTCTGATTACAATCATTGGGTGTGAAAAATAAATGACAATGAAGATTCCTTTTTATAGAGGACTCTGGTGTAGATTCTTCTCCCACAAAAATAGGAGAAGTTACAAAATATCTCATTTCAAATTTAAATTACAAAAGTTATTGTATCAACACAAATATCCATCCAGTTTCTTGTAATAGTGGAACCATTTATCTAGATATTACTATTATATTATTTTCAATCTTCTTGATGCGGTTTCAAGCTGGCTCTATTATTCGTTTGAGCCACTACAAGAAATAATGGTTTTAGAGGCGAATATATCAGGGGTGTCTCTGTGTTGCCTCTAATATTCAAGAAATCAGGGGCGACACATCAACAGTTGCCCCTAATATTGGGATAGTCACCCCTGATAATGTGATACTTTGACTAGAACTGGGTAGGAAAATTTTGCGGTGTGTTTTTTTGGTGAAAATTATTAGGGCCGACGCGTCGCCTCTAATAATATGACATGTCACGCCAAATACTATGTCTCAGTACAATTACTTTTAGATTAAATTATTTATGTTTCCCTCCAATCAATGCATGTGTAGGTAAATAGTTTTACTTACAAAAATATTGGAGGGAATGCAATTAATTTTTGGAGCCAAATTTTCCCTCCCAATTATATATATTTTAATTAAATAATACTGACATGTTTTCCTATATGGCAAAGAAATATTATCATATTTGAACTATACATGTCATGTCATTGTCTAACATGACAATATTATTATACTTTTGAATCGATGAAGTGTTATCAGAGTAAACAAACACAAAAACTATTACTTCAAAAATAAATTAAAATACTATTTTCTACTCTAAATTAACTTTTATTTTTACAAATACCCTAAATTAGCTTAGCCTAACATTTTTTTTTCTTTCTTCTTCACACTTTATTGACCACCTACACTCTCACTTTCTCTAATTTTCTCATCTTTCCCATATGAGCACCTGGTTTCCTCCGACAACAATCGCTATCGTAGTTAAGGACGTCGCTGCTACTTCCCTTCAAAGTCACCTCTTTCATCAAAGTCGTTGCTGCTGAGTCGAAGTTTTGGAAAGACGGAGATCTGTCTCTCTCACGTTGAAATTGACCTCTGTCTCACGATGAACTCGACTCACTATCTCGGCATCTCTCTTAGGTTTAATTCATAGTGAACCATTTGTAATCAAGTTCTGAAACTGTAATATCTTATAATATATATATATCATTCTTAATGGGTTCTGTTTTTCCCTCTTTAAACAAATACTAAGTATTCAGTTATGTATGTTTTTTTTCTTGAGTGTTAAATTGATTTCTTGGTGTTTTATGAATATGAATCTCAGTGGAAAATTATTTATTGCTCTTATCGAGACGCTTCCGAAAATGGATATTGAAACCATATATGGGGGGGGGGGGGGGGGGGGGGTTAATTGAAGTTCAGTTCCAATTTTGGTTGATGGCTATATATATTCCATATGCCATGCATTTTATTTTTATAAATGATGGAACACTCCATAGCCCATATAGATATTTTCCTGTTTGATGGTTAAACAATTAGAAAGTGAGGGCAAGAGAAAAGTGTATATACAATTTGTTTTAAATGGTTTTATATATAGATTTAGTTGTCAATGTCAAGAGTGACGTAAGAGAACTATTCTTTTCATATGCATTGCTTGTGGAATGCTTTCAATATATATATATATATATTTGCATTTGCATGGGTTGGGTCACTCACTGGTTTATTGTTTCACCGACTAATTTATTATTTCACCATTGTTCTTAATATGTTTATTAATTTTCAGGTGTAGTAATATTATTGGAGTGCCTCTCTATTGTGTGTAATTTGTGATAGTGCTCTATCCCTTACTAGTTTTTTTTTTTTCATTTTTTCATTAGGTATATGTGAAAATATCTATAATATGTTCTAATTTTTATTTTTGGAATAAATAATGTGTTAAACTATAAAAAATTGTTGAATTTGTGTGAACAATATGTTTGAATTTGTCATATTGCATTTGTTCTAGGGATTCTTCGATTGGAGTGTTTAGTGGTGGATTTGAGCAGTTGTTGGCGAATTGAAGTGGCTGGTGATGGATTGTAGGCTGCAACAACTGGTGATAAATTGATTTTTCCAATGATTTCTTGTTGAGGTATTCCAATGATTTTTCCTAATGAAAATCTCCAAATCTAAAGGATTACTGATGAAATATCTTATTCAAGGTAGTTATTTTGATATGAGTTATATGTTTGTTAGTTTGTATTTTGAGTTTAATTTTGAGAAATTTAAGTGTGGTTTAGTCTTGTTTTCCTTGCAATTTCTTGTGTAGTTTCAAGAGCCTTAGAAATATAGAATTGTTCTATCTCTATTGTGTATGAATTTTAATAGTTGTATTGGGAATATATAGTTTTCTAGAGTTAATAATATGCATATTTTTGCTACTCAAGTGCTGCATGATGTTTCATACTCCCAACAAGCTCAAACTTCTGTTTGATTCTTGCACTTTTGTTATTTACGAGCCAAATGGAAATAGTTTGAAAGGCTAATAATCAACATTAGTATATACGTGTGCTTCTAAATCAGTATAGTTTTTCTATCTATTGCAAATAAATTTTATATTTAGATTTGGTATATGGAAACATAATTAGTTTATCTATGTTTCAGGTCATGGTTTTAACATTAAGCACTACTAATCAAGTTCTTGACTAGTAGTAGTTGCTGCTGTGTAAGTAAGGTATGTGGAGGTATGTGAAAGAATTCTAAGATATATGGAGGTATATGAAGAATTCTAAATACTTCCACAAAATTTAGCAACTTTTTAATATTAAATTAATAATTAATTACCCAATGTCTTGAATATTTCTAAGTAATCTTTTTGTCATACTATTAAGTTCAATCAAGCTGGCATATTTCTGTTATATTATTATTATTTAGTTACACCAGTTAAAAAGCAATGAATTTATTGAAAAAAAATCATTGCAATATTAACAGGTTATACTCTATTATGCTTGAAGAAGCTCATCTTGTTTTAGTTTATATTATGTAAAATCCTGATTGGCTAACTTTATTTTTAGACAAAATATTTTAAATTGCAAAATATCAGCAACATATCTTTATATAATTATCCCATAATTCAGCTGATTTTTTAAGTGAAAATTTCTTTTCGTGTGAATACAATTTTTACCTTATTTATCACAATCAATCTTTATTGTTAAAATATTGTATTTTATCTTGTGAGAATATTTTCAGGGATTATGTTCATTCAGGAATAAAGAAGGTTTCGAAAATGAACATAATCAAAATATTTTAAATTGCAAAAAAACAACTTATTTTTTTAGACAAAATATTGGTTAACTTTATTTTTAGACAAAATATTTTAAATTGCAAAAAATCAGCAGCATATCTTTAAATAATTATCCCATAATTCAGCTGATTTTTTAAGTGAAAATTTATTTTCATGTGAATACAATTTTTACCTTATTTATCACAATCAATCTTTATTGTTAAAATATTGTATTTTATCTTGTGAGAATATTTTCAGGGATTATGTTCATTCAGGAATAAAGAAGGTTTCGAAAATGAACATAGTCAAAAGAAATGACCATGTTCGATTTGCCAGATAAGTCGATGGCGTTGCTGACTCATTAGTTTCCTTTTCTATTGAAACAGAATTCATCTGGCTGGCAGATTTCCTAAGTCAAAGGAATTTGCAAATTGATAACAAAGATCTCAGAGAAAGATGGCATTGGACGATTTCTTTTCCTATAAATACTTTGCCAAGGCATTTGGAAATTTTATCTATTCCATATGGAAATTTGTAAACATTATGTATTTTGAAGAGTGTTTTATTTGTAGAGATTAAGTTTGTTCACCTTAATATTTGTGAGAGTGTTGAGTGTACTTATGGATATCTATCTTGTCCCTTGTAAACAGGTAGTGTCTATTATGAGCGTGTTCATAAGGATCTCTTACTCCCAGCCCGATCTATGTTGGTCCATGGGTCCAATCGATGAGATGATTCACTTACGGGACATTTGGAAAAAGGCGCAGCACTGGAACTGTTCAGGAGAGGATTATATCTAAGTCTCACCTCGGGAGTAACTGAGCACTCACTATTTGTTGAAGGGATTTCAAAAGAATTAGCATTTCATCAAAACCAGATTCGTAGAGAAGAGTACAACAAGATTTCGGCAATAGTTTAAGAGGGAGTCTTACATTATTTAAGTCAATGTTTTTGTACATATTATTTCTTTACTAATTGGTTTATTCTCTAGGCATGGCCCCATGGATGTAGGTTATCTACAAGGATTTCTGAACCACGTAAAAACTTTCTTGTGTTGAATTTTTACCTGTTTTTCTGTTTCTGTTTAAACTGTTGCATAAGTAGTGTTAACAAAATTGAAATCTGTCTAAAAAACTTAATTAGTATTCCGCATTTAATTAAGTTGTTTATTTTAAATCACTTGGTAATATTAAAATACATAATTTCAATTGGTATCAGAGTGGATCACTAAACTTTTAGTGCGATCATGTATTTTTTTCAGTTTTTTTTTTGTGCCTTGTGAAATGTCTTTCTTTGCAAAAGGAGGTTCAATAACATGTCCTCCCTTGTTGAATGACTCTAATTATCCTTATTGGAAAGTTAAAATTAAAGTTTTCCTCAAATCATTGGATGAAAAGGCATGGCGATAAATCTTAATTGGTTGGATACCATCTACTGAATGTGATGTTCTCACAAAGGTAAAATCTAAAATCCACTGGACTGATGCTGAAGATAAATTGTCTAGTTATAATAACAAGGCATTGCATGCTATCTTTAATGGTGTTGGTGAAGGATATATAAAATTAATTTCTTCATGTGAGTCCACCAAAGTGGGTTGGCAAATTCTTAAAACTCAATTTGAAGGAACTGCTGATGTCAAGCGCTCTAGGCTTGTAATGTTAACTACAAGATTTGAAAATCTTAGAATGACTGGAACTAAGTCTCTCACCGAATTCTATGAAAGATTATCTGATATTGCTAATGAATATTTTGCGTTGGATGAAAAATTGGAAAATAGTGTGTTAGTTCAAAAAATTGTTAGAGTTCTTCCTGACAGGTTTCAAACTAAGCTTACAGTTATTGAGGAGGCAATAAATCTTGACACAATGAAAGTAGAGGAGTTGATGGGTTCACTACAAACTTTTGAACTAAATCAACAAATCTGTCAAAAGGAAAATCTGAATGCTCTCAAAGAAAAATCAGTTGCTCTCAAATCATCAAAGGAGAAAGACTCAGATGAAAATGATGGTGAAGATGAGATGGCCTTGTTGACCAAAAATTTTCAAAAGTACACTAAAAAAATTGGGAACAAGAAGCCTACATTCAAATCTTCCAAAGGTAACTACTTCTCTAAACATTTTTATAATGGCAATAAAAAGGTGTGCAATGCAAGGAATGTTAATGATTTGTTCATATTCAATCTGAATGTGCCAATACACTGAAGAAGAATAAAAAGGTAATGGCAGGTACTTGGAGTGATCAGGACTCTGAAAGTAGTGATGAAGAAGATAACTCAAACTTTGCCTTAACTTCTGTTGTTTCTGGATTAATTTTAAATTCGCAGGTTAAAAAAATGTTTGTTTGTCTGAATAACATAGTTCAAGAAGAAAACTCTGAATGTGGATCTAGTGAATCCGATCTGGATAAGGATTCTTTGAAAGAATCGTCCAAAGACATGTACGATCATTGGTTAAAAGTATGTTCTGATAGTCACTTAATGGCAAGCAATAACAAATCTTTACAAAAAAAAGGAATGATGAACTTGAAAATATTGTAAAGAATCTTTAGAATGAAGTTATTGCTAAAGATTGTGAAATTAAACGATTATCGAATAAATTAATCACATGGCTAAAGGTGTAAAAATGCTTAATACAAATTCTAGGATTTTGGATGATGTAATTGTTGCAGGTCAAAAAGCAGGTAATTTTTCTGGATTGGGATCTGATGGGTCCAAATCAAAAGGCAAAATCATTTTCGTAAAATCTGGAATTGTTTCTGGCTCAACCACTAACGTTTCTGCAGGAACAACTCCGTTAGGTGATGCTACAAAAGTACAATTTGTTTCAACAGCTGTTACACATACCAAGTTTCTCAGAAGCAATAAAAGTGGGCATTTTATTCCTATTTGTCATTTTTGTGGAGTAAAAGGGCACATCTGACCTAGATATTTTACTATGATGAATTTTTTCAAAAATAATTATCTCAATTGTTATAGTAAAACAAAACAAATTGTGAAAAAACCATCCAAAAAGGTTTGGATAGAGAAAAAAATAAATTGTCATGCTGCATTTACTTGTCATAAAACCCGTGCATCTAATTATTGGTATTTTGATAGTGGATGTTCAGACACATGACAGGTGATATAAGTATACTCACTAATTTGAAATCTTTGAAATGTGGTGCTGTAACTTTTGGGGATGGTATGGTAGGAAATATTGTTCGAAAAGGTACTCTAAATCTTGACGAGTTACCGAAATTGAGAAATGTTTTTCTTGTAGAGGGACTTAAGGCTAATCTGATTAGCATAAGTCAAATCTATGACCAAGGCTTCACAGTAAATTTTTCTCGTGAAGATTGCAATGTAGTTGATCAAAATGGTTTGAGTGTTTTGAAAGGATATAGATACATTGATAATTGTTATACACTCTCACCAACACTCACATGTCATTCGGCCATAGGTAATACAACAGATTTATGGCACAAAAATTGGGACATATAAATTTTAAAAGTTTGAAAAAGATTGCAAGTGCAGGATTAGTTCGTGGGTTACCCAAATTGGATAAAGAATCTACAGGTAAATGTGAACCCTGCCAGTTGGGGAAACAATTGAAAAATTCTCACAAAAGTGTCACATGAATTAATACTTCAAAATTTCTTGAACTTTTTCATATGGATCTTATGGGTCATATTCAAGTTGAAAGTATCAATGGAAAAATGTACATTTTTTTTGTGTTGATGATTTTTCTCGCTTTACTTGGGTTGATTTCTTGATAGAAAAATCAAATACTTTTGATGCCTTTAAAACTCTTTGCATGAAATTAAGAGTTGAAAAGGATTGCAATATAGGTAAGATTGTAAGAATCAGAAGTGAACATGGTAAAGAATTTAAGAATATCATTTATGATGAATTTTTTAAATCACTAGGTATTTCTTATGAGTTCTCAGCACCTAAAACTCCTGAACAAAATGGAGTTGTTAAAAGAAAAAATTGAACTCTTCAAGAAATGGCTAGGGTAATGTTGAATAGCAAAAAACTTTCAAAAAGACTGTGGGCTGAGGCAATTAACATTGCTTGTTACATAATCAACCGTGTTTTCTTACGATCAGGTACTAGCAAAACTCCATATGAAATTTGGAAATGTAAAAAGCCTAACGTAAGTTATTTTCATATGTTTGGTTGTGTGTGTTACATCCTTAGGGATGGAGAAAATATTGGAAAAATTGATGCCAAAAATGATGTGGGTGTTTTTCTTGGCTACTCCATTAATAGTAGAGCTTATCGTGTTTATAACATGAGAGCTCAACGAAAATCATCTAATGTACCTGGAAGTGATTCTATGACCACAATTCCAGTAACAGTCGTAACAAAACCCGAACCTGTTACGACAACCTCTGGACAAACAGTGAAGGAGGGTCCAGAAATTATCACTGATTCAATTAAGAGAGAACCTTCTACTAGAGTTTAAAAGAATCACCCTACTGACCTCATTCTTGGTATCATTGAGTATAGTATGGTCACAGGAAGAAGGTATGTGAACCTTGTTCAATTGGTGTGTTTTACTTCATCTTTTGAGCCTAAAAATGTGAAAGAGGCTTTGTGTGAAAGAGGATTAAAGCAATGCAAGAAGAGTTGGAACAATTTTCTAGAAATGATGTATGGACTCTTGTTCCTAGGCCTAATCACACCAACATTATTGGCACTAAATAGATTTTTTAAAATAAAACTGATGAATTTGGTACAATAATTAGAAATAAGGCTAGGTTGGTAGCACAAGGCTACACGCAAGTAGAAGGGGTAGACTTTGATGAAACCTTTGCCCCTGCTGCTAGACTTGAGTCTATTAGGCTATTGCTAGCTGTGGCTTGCATCGTTGGTTTTAAACTATACCAAATGGATGTTAAATCTGCGTTTTTGAATGGTATATTAAATGAAGAGGCATTTGTTGAATAACCAAAGGTTTTCGAAGATTTACATTTTCCATATCATGTTTTTCAACTCAAAAAGGCTCTCTATGGTTTGAAACAAGATCCCAGAGCCTGGTATGAAAACTTAACTCAATTTCTTGTTTTAAACGGTTATAGCTGAGGTGGGGTTGATAAAACCCTCTTCATTAAAAATGTTGATTCTGACATTATTATTGCTCAAATTTATGTCGATGATATTGTTTTTGGTTCCACTTCTAACACTCAAGTGCAGGAATTTGTCAAGCAAATGAAAGATGAGTTTGAGATGAGCATGGTAGGGGAGTTAAATTACTTCATAGGATTGCAAGTCAAACAGATAGAAGAAGGAACCTTCGTCTCTCAAAGTAAGTATGCCAAAAATTTGATCAAGAAATTTGGGATGGAGTCTGCTAAACATGCCAAAACACCAATGGGAACCATGGTCAAACTGACCAAGGATGAAAATTGTGTAAAGGTAGATCAAACACTGTATAGAAGCATGATTGGAAGTCTTCTGTAACTCATAGCTAGTCGTCATGACATTATCTACAGTGTTGGGGTATGTGCTCGGTATCAAGGGAATCCTATGGAATCTCATGTGACAGCTATAAAGCGAATCATTCGCTATGTGAATGGTACTTAGGAATATGGAATTTGGTACTCAAAGGACACAAACTCTAACCTTTTTTGTTTTGGTGATGTTGATTGGGCAGGCAATGCAGATGACAGAAAAAGTACAAGTGGTGGATGTTTCTACCTAGGAAACATTCCTAGCACAGAGAGAAACAAAATTCAATCTCCTTGTCAACTGCTGAGGCTGAGTACATAGTTGCAGGAAGTTGTTGTACCCAATTATTATGGATGAAACAAATGATGACAGATTATGGGTTTGATCTTGACACCTTGACTATTTTTTATGATAATACTAGTGCAATTAATATTTCAAAAAATCATGTTCAACACTCTCGCACTAAACACATTGACATTCGTAATCATTTTATCAGGGAACTTGTTGAAAATAAAACTTTGGTCTTATAATATATTGAGACTGACAAACATATTGCAGATATTGTTACAAAGCCCTTGATACAGTCAGGTTTGATTCCCTCAGGAAATCCTTGGGGATGTGTACTAATTAAATATTGTTTTTGTTGTGACATGTCCCTGTGCTTGAAAATGTTGTGTGATGTCTTCTTGTTCTTGTCCAAAGAGAAAGTTTCAATCATTATGACAAAATGTATTTTTACTTCATGTTAGAGTTTATCGTTAATATATATTATGCATATTTTTTAAATAAAAAAATCAAAATAAATAGTTCCTCCAATTAATATTCTTCCAAATCAATCTGTGTTTATAGTGTATCAGCATTTAATCCTTAAAAAGTATTTTCAGGCTCCATTTTATAATAGAGCTACCTGCACTATTGTGTAATTACTATCTTTGAGTAAGTTGGAACTATTTAACAAAAATTATGTAGAAGATAATACACCACAGATGAAGGTTGCCTTCAGTGTAGTGTGAAAGGGTCTAATTTGGGTACTCTTTCAGAAAAATACACAAAATTGCCACATAGGGCAATGTCCTTGAAAAATGCTAAAATTGTCATACAGGGAATGATCTCTGCTTTCACAATCACACACAAATGCTTATGATATACTGATTGGAAAAAATTTGTAAGTCTCATACACACTTATTAATTTGGATAAAATATTTTTTATAACAAGAGTATATTTTGTGATATTTTAAAAAATAAAAAAAATAACAAAAGCATGATATATATTAAATATATTCTCTAACCTTATAGTAAAAATATGTGATGAATTTGTCACTTTCTCCAAAGACATGGCACGAAGACATTGGGGACAAATTAGAATGGGATATGTTTGGTACGTTTGGTTCTTTACTATATATATAAAATAAAAAAAAATTAAAGGAGAAACCAATCTGTGTGTATCAAAAGGGCATGTTGTATCAATATTGTTTTGTCTTTATCATAATTTTTTATGATCAAAAGTTTCATTTTATGGCTTGTTTCTCAATTTTGTTTTGCGTGTTAATGTTAACAGTTAATTTTTTTTTTTGATACTATCGTGCACTTTTCAAAAGTGTATATTCTTATTAATTCTCAAAAAGGGAATAAAGATCAAATCCCTATCTCACTCATCTTTATATTCAGACAACTAGGGTCCCATTCTCATAATCGTTACCATCCTTCTTCTTCTTTTTCTTTTTCGGTATCTGTAACGCCCTAGATAGCCAAGACCGTTACCCTGTGTGTTTATAAAAGTGCTGGACTTGCTAATCAACTCATTTAATTAAAAACGTGTTACTGAAACTATAATGAAACTATGGTTAAAAGATTTTGGTCTCAAGAGCCGAATTTTTTATAAATAGCATTCTCTAATTACACGGGATCCCAAAAATAATAAGATTAAAACCATTTACAAAGATTCAAGATTTAAATACAGTAATTAGCCATTCTAAGGAAAAACAGACTGTTAGGCATTCCTTGTCCTGATCCACTCCTCGGCCATGGCGGCCGAACAGCTGGCTATGTACATTCAGCCCCGCAGCTCTTCGTCTCAAGGTTGGTCCAACTTGCCTTTGCCTTTACCTACACCACGTTGCACCCGTGAGCTAAGGCCTAGCAAGAAAACACAATAACAGAGCATAATCAATCAACAAATAGTCAAATATCTCATATTGCATAAGCATGTACTTAATCAGTTTAAGCTTTCATGATAGTCAAGTATTTATCACACCAAGTATATCAATTCATATCATCAATTAAAACCACATATGATAACTAGGGTTATCGCCCTTAGGCCGCACCCTCTATTTATCCCATTGACTCCGGCCCGCTTAAACCGAGCTCAGTGAATATTAAGCTATCCTCGGCTACCAGTGGCCAAGCCGCGCCCTGTGCGCAAATATTGTGTATGACACCCTTAGGATTTTTATCACATGTCTTATGGCATAATACCATCTACGACATTATACAGATATCGGGAGCAAGTCCAATCACAAACAAATAACCGGGTGCAGTTTTCTTACCTTTAGATTCACTAGCTTCGTTCACTTTGATCCTTGAGCACGATCCCCCTTGAGCCCTAGCGCACACCTAGTCACAACCATAGATCAGAATCATCACAAAACCTCAAGTCCAAAACCTAGCCTCGGGACCAATCCCGAGCCCTCGGGAAGCCCCAATTCCACCAAACGGGGTGGTGGAATCGAACCCCGAACCCTCGGGAAAAACCCTTGAAAATAGCTCAAAAACCCCTTTCTGGAAACAGGGTAGCGCTCTAAGGAGGGCACTACAGTGCACAAACAGAGCCCAAAACCTTCCCAGGAAAAATGGCCTAGCGCTACAGCACCCAAATGCTAGCGCTAGTTACAGACAGCCAACGCTGCACTTTTCCTTCCTACGATTTCCCCGAGCCAACCCTTACCAAAACTTTTCCAATCTTCAACCAAACTTAATAACAATCTTATCAACATACTCCACTCATCCCAAGCATCCCAAATACACAAAACCCAATCACATGCATCCCTAAACACAGAATTCACCATAGATGAACCTAGAGTTCAAAAACTCAGAAACTCAGCAAAACTATAAATCACCAAGCTTGAAACTAAAGTTCCTTACCTCTGATGAATGAGCTTAGCTTAGGTTAACCTACTCACTAGCTTGGCCTTCACCTCCTGAAATCTCAGCTTCACTTTCCCTAGAATTCCCCATCAAAACTCAGCTCAAAACCACAACTATACCAAGAACCAGAAACTGAAGAAACGTCAAAATCTTACCTCCACTAAATAAGTTGCCCCGCCAATTCCTCAAGCTTAACTCAGAAACCTAATTTCTCAGCTTGATCTAGCCCTCCTCTGAACTTTGCTCCAAGAAACCTCAAGAAAATAGTGGAGAAGAGCCTAAACCGACCTTGCTTTTCTTTCCCTTCTTTCTCTTTCTTTTCTTTCCTTTTCTTTCCTTCAGACTTCTATTTCCTTCTACAAACTCCTCTAGGCATAAAGCCTCAGTTATGCTTATCCTTTATAACCCAAATGACCACATTACCCTCCCTTAAATCCTAAGTCTTTTAGTCCACCTAGGGGAATTTTGGTCATTTTACTCAATTCCCGCTAATTCCTCGAGTGTCTCTATTATTTTCTGCTTACTTCCCGATACCTAATTAGTCACCAATTATATTCTTCAATATCAAAATTAACCCCAATGTATTCTCTAAATTCCCACTTATACCCCCAGGCTCGCCCTGAGCCAGGTATAAATTCCCACCGTGACTTTTTTGCTAACCTGCACACTAGGATCGTCTCGAATCAGAGATCACAAATATATCCACATAATAATGTGGTCTAAAAAATTATCACATATATATACAGTTATGCCCTCAGCGGGCCAAAATTACAATTATGCCCTTTCTAACCTAATCAGGGCCTACATGCATACTAATACACATAGTCATGCATCTCAGATATTCAAATAGTCATATAGCATACTTTTAATCATTAGATCACATATATTCCAATTATGCCCTCCCGGCACACTAATCAAGGCCCTTAAGCCTTATTAGTAAATTTGGGTCGTTATAGGATCTCTTTTCCTTGCGGCAGTTTTCTCTCTTTGTCTTGCAGCCATGGTGAAAACTAGAGGAAGTGGGTCACGGTCTCTCAAGGATTTGAAGGCTGGGTCTTTTTCTGCATCACTTTCACTCACCAAGAAAAAGGCTCGAAAGAGTTCCTTATCTCAGCCTAGCCTCATTGACACACCCATCAGCATGAGCTCCAACCAGACCTCCTTCAACGGCGGCTCTGCTCGCCTCTGTCCCTAGGTCTTCCAAAAAGGCTCGAGCATCTCGCTCTGATGATGCCTCCGATCATGAAGGTGCCTTGGCCAAAACTCATTCTGACTCCACCGAATCTCCTGATATTCTTGCAACCAAGAAGAAAAACAAAGTGTGGCTTCAAGTTTCTTCTTCTCGAAAATCCCCTAGGACCAAAGGTTCTCACCTTACGGATTCATATCCAAAATCATTTTCTCCTATGGGTTCCCTCTCCAAGTTTAGGACAAAGGTGAAGAAAGTTCCTCCACCATGTTCCTCCTCTGAATCTAACCCATCTGAAGCATTTGAACCCTCTAATGTTGATCCACTTGAAGATGATGTTGTATCTGAAGCCGAATCTGACCCATTAGAAAACTTTTCTGTTTCTCCAAAGGGCAAGAAAGTTGTGAAAATTCATGAGATTCACACAACGTCACCCGTGGTTCCTAATGCCACAGCAGGTTCATCTTGTAAAGCTCACTCTTTGAATTTATGTTTCAATGACAATGAGACAAATATGAAGCATTATGTGCATAGAGATGTTATTTGTGAGAAAAAAATTTCTTTCTCTGCCCATAGTGTTTTTGGCGTCATTAAGAATATTTAGGATAGAGGGTGGTTGCGATCTTTAACTGGGTTTAGTGGTTCTGTCCCTCAGGTTGTTCAAGAATTCTATGCTAATCTTAATGATGAATTGTTTGATACCAAGTCTTTTATATTTGGTCAAGTTTATGTTCGGGGCCATTGGTATTTGTTTAATGCTATTGAAATTGCCAAGGTACTCAATGTGCCTACTGTTGTTACCAATGATGCAGTGGATTTCAACAAAGATAAGGTTTTATCTGAATTGGTGGGACAGAATATGGTTTGGGAATAACACTCGGTTCTCAAAGTGACCGATCTTACTCATTACTATGTCGTGCTTCACAAATTCGCCATCAATAATTGGATTCCCACCACTCATTCATCAACCATTACCTTTGGCACGACCTTCTTTCTATTCAAAGTTGAGACTGGTCTCCAAGTTGATCTTGCTGCTCTTATTTTTCATCAGATCACTGCTTTAGGAAATGCCAAAAAGAAAGGTCAATATTTGGTGTTTCCTCATTTGATTTACAAGTTTCTTGATTCTCAAAAGCCTCTCCGATTGGAATATGAAATCATGACACCTCTCACTGCTGGTCTAGATTACAAACTCAAGAAGGAGTCTTCATCTGCCAAGAAGACTAAAGGGATTGCTCTCAAGGCTGACGATGCTGATTCTGTTGTCACTAAACTCACTTGTGTCAAGACCACTCTGGAAACTGTTTAGACAGAAGTTCACAATCTCCATAATTGTCTCTCAACCATAGAACAACTTTAGCGAACCATGATGTCTCAATTAGTTGCGGTCATTACAAATGATGCCATCTGTCCTATTTATGTTTTGGTTGCACCGTTTTCGGTTTCAATAAATTGTAAAAGAATGATTGTATGTCTTTTGTTTGATTTTATTTTCCTCCTTTGGCTTATTGATAGACAACAAGGGGGAGGAATGTTTAGCTTTTATGTTTATTTTGTCATTGTGATAATTGATTATCTTGTTTGTCTTGTTATTGTTGTTATTGAGATCACTATCGCAAGGGGAGTAATTACATTACTATTTTGCTCTAACCTGGTTGTCTTTGCAAGGTCTTTCAAGTCTTAAAATATTTTTTTCTATAAAGTTGCCAAAGGGGAAGATTGTGAAACCCTGATTAGCTAACTTTATTTTTAGACAAAATATTTTGAATTGCATAAATTCAGCAACATATCTTTAAATAATTATCCCATAATCCAGCTGGTTTTTTAAGTAAAAATTTATTTTAGTGTGAATAAATTTTTAGCCTTATTTATCGCAATCAATCTTTATTGGTAAAATATTGTATTTTATCTTGTGATAATATTTTCAGGGAATATGTTCATTAAGAAATAAAGAAGATTTCGAAAATGAACATGTTCAAAAGAAATGACCATGTTCGGTTTTCCAGATAAGTCTGATGGCGTTGCTGACTCATCAGTTTCTTTTTATGTCAATAAAAAATTCATTTGGCTGGCAAATTTCCTAAATCACAGGAATTTGCAAATTGATTACAAAGATCTCGGAGAAATATGGCCTTGGACGATTTCTTTTCCTATAAATACCTTGCCAAGGCCTTTGGAAATTTTATCTTTTCCACTTGGAAATTTGTAAACATTATGTTATTTTGAAGAGTGTTTTATTTGTAGAGATTAAGTTTGTTCATCTTAACCTTTGTGAGAGTGCTAAGTGTACTTGTGGATATCTATCTAGTCCCTTGTAAACAGGTAGTGTCTATTGTGAATGTGCTCATAAGGATATTAATGAGAGGATTCTATCTAAGTCTCACTCCGGGAGGAAGTGAGCACTCACTATTCTTTGAAGGGCTGTCAAGAGAATCAGTGTTTCATCAAAACCATATTCGTAGAGAAGTGTACAATAAGATTGCGGCAATAGTTTAAGAGGGAGTCTTACATTGTTTAAGTCAATGCTTTTGTACACATTATTTCGTTACTAATTGGTTTATTATCTGGGCGTGGCCCTGTGAATTTATGTTATCTGAAAAGATTTCTGAACTACCTAAAAATTCTCTTGTGTTGAACTTTTACCTATTTTTTTGTTTATGTTTAAACGGTTGCATAAGTAGTGTTAACAAAACTGAAATCAGTCTAAACAACTTAATCCGTATTCCACATTTAATTAAGTGGTTTATTTTAAATCACTTGGTAATATTAGAATATGGAATTTATTTTGCACTTCAAGTGTCTCTTCTAACTTTTATTTATTTGATTCATTATACTTCTTTTTTCTTAATGATTAATAGATATTGTGACATGTTGTTTTAGTTTATACTTATAAGTTATGACATAATATTTCTATGAGAATCCTAATCTAATTATGGTCTTTTTTTTTGGACTTGATGATGTTTTTACTGTCCAAATATGTTTGTCATTGATTTTTTTTTCTATTTCTTGATCAAATGGCCTAGCTTGGTAGATCAAGAATCTTAACATCCCTATATATATATATATATATCACCTTAATCTCGGCCACTCTCTTTCCCTCTTTCTCATCCAAGAATCATCACATTTTAAATATAAATATATATATATATTGATCACAGTTTTGTTTATAATAATTATATTATGATATCATATTCATGAATTTTATTGTTTCCAATTTTGAATGCATTTAAATATATATATATATGTCTGTATATATATTTAGTTTTTTTTCATAACGATGTATATTATGTTTGTGTAGAGATTTAAGGAGTATCTCTTGGAAATTCGATCACTAGGGTATTTCTAATTTTGTGGCATCAAGGTATTTATTTATTTTATTATGCTATTGTTTTAATTAATATGTGAATGTGTGTAGAAAGTAAGATGTGTTTAGTGATATATTTATATATGTGTGTAGAATAACATATTGTGAATGTGTGTATAAAATTGTATGATGTGTTAGTATTTGAATTTAATTAATAATATGTATATTATGAATGTTCTGGGAATTTTGTGAGTGTTATTTGCAGGATTTTAAATTTTGGGATATGTTAGAATATAGATGTTATGCTGCCAAAATTTTGGTAAAATTAGGGGACTAAATAAATAATAATATAATAAATAAAATTTTGAATAATTACAATTAACAAAATAAATTAAAAATTAGATAAATAAATTAATTTAATATTAATAAATTTAATAAATTAGATAAATAATTTTAAAATAAATTAAAAAAATTATAATTTATTTTAATATTAATACATTTAGTAATTTAAAAATAAATTTAACAATTAGATAATTAATTTTAAAATAAATTAAAAACATTATAATTTAATTTAATATTAAAAAACTTAGTAATTTAAAAATAAATTAAAAAAATTAGATAAATAATTTTAAAATAAATTAAAAATTATAATTTAATTTAATATTAGCGAATTTAGTAATTTAAAATAAATTAAAATTTTTTATTTTAATTTAATATTAACAAATTTAGCAATTAAAAAATTATAATTTAAATTAATGTTAACAAATTTAGTAATTTAAAAATAAATCATTAATTAATTAAGATGAAAAAAGTAAGTTTGATAATTAAAAAAAACTAATTATGAAAATAAAAAACAAACAATAAAACATATTACTATTGGTTAAATTATTTAAAAAATAATTAAAATAGAAATTAATAATAATTTTAAACATTATATAATAAGAGTTTCTAAAACATCATAATTTTTTTATGGTATCGTAAGATTTTATAAGACATCATAAAACAGGTAGTGTTAAAAAATATTTCATTTTTGTACTTTTCTTTGGTGATAAAATTTGATCACCAAAGATAAGAGAGAAATTTTATAGAAGGGATACAAAGCATGTCCAATGTGCAATGAAGACACCACTTCCATCCGAGTAATTGGTAAGACATCTTATATCGTTCATAGGATATTCTTGAGGAGTAATCATAAGTATAGAAGGGACAAAAAATTTGATGGCAAAGTTGAGAAAAGAAATCCTCCACAACAGTATACTTGTCAACAAATCTTAAATCAACAAATCCTTGAGACTTTGTCGGATAATAATAAATCTAATGACACCACTAATGCAAGGCATGATTTAAAGAAAAAGAGGGTTATGAAATCGTTGTGGATTTACGAGAATGCCAATAAAAGGTTGCATGCTCCATACGTGTTCACTCGTGAACAGAGGCGAGATTTTTGTTAATTTTTTAAAGGAGTAAAGTTGCCCGATGGTTTTTGTTCTAATCTGAACAAAAGTCACAGACAATGACTCAAACATTGTTGAGTTTAGGTTCCATGATTGTCATGTGATAGTGTAACAATTACTTGTAATAGGTGTTCAGATGTTTTTACCAGAATCTATATCTAATACCATTACACAATTGTGTAATTTCTTCAAACAATTGTGCTCTAGGACACTGAACATTTCTGATATGGAGAAAGCTAAGGATGACTTGATTATAATTTTATGCAAGATGGAGTTGATTTTCCCTCCAACATTCTTTGACATAATGATCTATCTAGTTTTGCACTTGCCTGATGAAGTTATATTGGGAGGACACGTATATATGAGGTGGATGTTTCCTTTTGAAAGATACACGAAGCACAAACGAGGTGTAAAGGAAAGTAATTGGAGGAAAAAAGTATTTTCTATGAATTTGAATACTGGAGTTCAAACCAGTTAAAACGCAACCTAGATGTGATGCATGTCAAGAAGAATGTGTGCGACAGTCTCCTTGGGACTTTGTTGGATAATGATAAATCTAAGGACACCACTAACACAAGGCATGATTTAAATAATACGAGGGTTATGAAATCGTTGTGGATTTACGAGGATGTCAATAAAAGGTTAGTGAAACAACATGGTCCATACGTGTTCACTCGTGAACAGAGGCGAGATTTTTGTCAATTTTTGAAAGGAGTAAAGTTTACCGATGGTTTTTGTTCTAATCTGAAGAAGAAAGTCACATAAAATGACTCAAACATTGCTGGGCTGAAGTCCCATGATTGTTATGTGATAATGCAACAATTACTTGCAGTAGGTGTTCAGAAGTTTTCACTAGAATCTATATCCAATACAATTACACAATTGTGTAATGTCTTCAAACAATTGTGCTCTAGGACACTGAATTTTTCTGATATGGAGAAAGCTAAGGATGACTTGATTATAATTTTATGCAAGATGGAGTTGATTTTCCCTCCAGCACTCTTTGACATAATGATCCATTTGGTGTTCCACTTGCCCAACGAAGCTATAATGGGAGGACCCATATTTATAAGGTGGATGTTTCCTTTTGAAAGATACATGAAGGGAAAAAGAGATGCATAGGAAAGTAATTGGAGGAAAAAAAATATTTTCTAGGAACTTGAATACAAGTGTTTAGAACGCAACCTAGATGTGATGCATGTCAAGAAGAATGTGTGCGACAGTCTCTGATAACTCTACAAAATAGAGTAATTTTACCTCTTTTTATGTGCTAATTCTTGCTTAATTCTTGAGATTTTAAGTAATTTATTAAGTTTTTAAGTAATTTTGAATTTATAAGGTTTATTTTAATTTTATAGATTTTTGTGTATTTTTATAGTTATTTTGTTGTAAAATATTGTAGTTAATTATTTGAATTATTGTTGTTTAGTTTGAGGTAAAAAAAAATGTTGTAATATTGAACTTAAATGTTAAATATAAATTAAGTTTTAATTAATATTTTCATGGAACTTATGTTATATATTTGATTATTGAAAATATGTAGTTTTAATTTAATTTATGTTTTTTTTAGGAAATATGTTGTATTTTTTGGCTCTTGAAAAGCAAGAAAAAGAAAGGAAAGGAATATGGAAAATTTGAAAATCAAAAGCTAGAAGTGTCATGCCCAAGTTCAATCAACCAGCCATATGCCCAGGCCCAAAGTCCCTTGTTGCCTCCCTTGGGCCCGCTCTAGCCAGGCCCACCAGCAACTCCCAGTTGTGCCTCAACTCAGCTCCAGCGTTCAGCTTCCCATGTGGGCCTCCGCCTCTCCTTCGGCCCAGTGGCCTCAGCCGAAGCCAGCTCCTCCTCAGCAGCTTCTCGGGCCCGCAAGCCCAGTTGGGCCCAATCTTCAATCCCAGCCGCTTCAATCTCCACGAAGCCCAGCCCACCAGCAGCTTCTCCCAGCCGAGCCTTCCTGCAGGTGCCTGGCCGAAAGGCTTCATCCGCCACCACACCTGATGCACCCAGTAGCAAGCACCCCAGCAGCCACCTCACAACCAGCCGAATACCAAAGCAGCCCATGCCACCAGCCACCAAAGCAGCTGCCATTTCCCTCTGAGCCCAACAAAATGCATTTTGTCCCCTTGTCCATTTGTCCCAAAATACCACATCTTTTACCCAAACTTTTCTACACATTTTACCCCAAAACATCATCATTACACCCTAAAATTTACCCATATTTTCCATATTATTATTAATTTAAATTGATTATTTTCATACTCATTTTTTTGGCTATAAATAAGAGATTTGGGTGCTTAATTTTGGGGGAGGTTACCATATTGTTCGAGTCGTTTTTCCACATGGAGCTATGGACCCATGTGGAAAAACGACTCGAACAATATGATAACCTCCCCCAAAATTAAGCACCCAAATCCCTTATTTATAACCAAAAAAATGAGTATTAAAATAATCAATTTAAATTAATAATAATATGGCAAATATGGGTAAATTTTAGGGTGTAATGATGATGTTTTGGGGTAAAATGTGTAGAAAAGCTTGGGTAAAAAATGTGGTATTTTGGGACAAATGGACAAGGGGACAAAATGCATTTTGTTGGGCTCAGGGGGAAATGGCAGCTGCTTTGGTGGCTGGTGGCATGGGCTGCTTTGGTATTCGGCTGGTTGTGAGGTGGCTGCTGGGGTGCTTGCTACTGGGTGCATCAGGTGTGGTGGAGGATGAAGCCTTTCGGCCAGGCACCTGCAGGAAGGCTCGGCTGGGAGAAGCTTCTGGTGGGCTGGGCTTCGTGGAGATTGAAGCAGCTGGGATTGAAGATTGGGCCCAACTGGGCTTGCGGGCCCGAGAAGCTGCTGAGGAGGAGCTGGCTTCGGCTGAGGCCACTGGGCCGAAGGAGAGGCGGAGGCCCACATGGGAAGCTGAACGCTGGAGCTGAGTTGAGGCACAACTGGGAGCTGCTGGTGGGCCTGGCTAGAGCAGGCCCAAGGGAGGCAGCAGGGGACTTTGGGCCTAGGCATATGGCTGGTTGATTGAACTTGGGCATGACACTTCTAGCTTTTGATTTTCAAATTTTCCATATTCCTTTCCTTTCTGTTTCTTGCTTTTCAAGAGCCCAAAAATACAACATATTTCCTAAAAAAAACATAAATTAAATTAAAACTACATATTTTCAATAATCAAATATATAACATAAGTTCCATGAAAATATTAATTAAAACTTAATTTATATTTAACATTTAAGTTCAATAATACAACATTTTTTTACCTCAAACTAAACAATAATAATTCAAATAATTAACTACAACATTTTACAACAAAATAACTATAAAAATACACAAAAATCTATAAAATTAAAATAAACCTAATAAATTCAAAATTACTTAAAAACTTAATAAATTACTTAAAAACTCAATAATTAAGCAACAATTAGCACATAAAAAGTGGTAAAATAACTCTATTTTGTAGAGTTATCACACCCCAAACTTAATATTTTGCTAGTCCTCGAGCAAAAGAAAATTTAAAAACACACATTTTTTTTAATTGGTGATGTGTAATGCTTTCGTAAAAAATTACAATATGGAAATAGTTCAAAGAAAATCACAAATAAAAGTAAAGCTTATGTAATTAATTTGAAAAGTTAAAATTGTTTTCAAAATAGATACTTAACATGCAAACACAGAAACATCAAATCATCATGTGAACATTAGACAAGCTTATGCAAACAAAAATAAATTAAATCTCAAGAGATAATCAAGCAAATTCTAGGATTTTTCAAAATTTTTTTTTACAGATTTAAAGAATTTAAAGTTTAAATAAACTTTGTCCAAATATCACAATAGTTCAAATAGAATAGAAAAGTGTCATATATTGAAAAAAAAAATCTATAATTAAACAAAACTAACTCAAAAATTAAAGACAAAGCTTAAGATTTATTTATATTATTCTAAGAACTAAGAACAATTTCAATCAAAATTTTTATCATCGGAAAGTGAAAATCACCAATATTTCTTTTTTCAAACAAAACAAACAAAATAATTTTTTTTTAATTTTACAACAAATATAAAACATGCATAAATACAAAGAAAAATACATACAGTCTCCTTGAGACTTTGTTGGATAATGATAAATCTAAGGACACTACTAACGCAAGACATGATTTAAAGAATAAGAGGGTTATGAAATCGTTGTGGATTTACGAGGATGCCAATAAAAGGTTAATGAAACGACATGCTCCATACTTGTTCACTCGTGAACAGAGGCGATATTTTTATCAATTTTTTAAAGGAGTAAAGTTTCTTAGTTGTTCTTGTTCTAATCTGAAGAAAAAAGTCATAGACAATGACTCAAACATTGTTGGGTTGAAGTCCCAAGATTGTCATGTGATAATGCAACGATTACTTGAAGTAAGTGTTCAAAAGTTTTTACCAAAATCTATATCCAATACCATTACACAATTGTGTAATTTCTTCAAACAATTGTGCTCTAGGACACTGAACGTTTCTGATATAGAGAAAGCTAAGGATGGCTTGACTATAATTTTATGCAAGATGGAGTTGATTTTCCCTCCAGCATTCTTTAACATAATGATCCATCTGGTTTTGCACTTTCCTGATGAAGCTATATTGGGAGGACCTGTATTTATGAGGTGGATGTTTCCTTTTGAAAGATACATGAAAAAAAATAAAAAAAACTATGTCAAGAATAAAGCTCGTCTTGAAGGATCTATAGCAGAAGGATATATTGCAGATGAGGCTTTGACATTTTGTTCAATTTATTTCGAAGGTGTGGAAATTTTTTTTAAACAACCTGATCGTAATGAAGATGCACCGTATGTGAATCGACACCTCACAGTGTTTGAATCTCAATGTCGTCCACTTAGTAACGGAATTCCCGTACCCCTCGACGAAATTACTCAGAATAAAGCTGAGTTGTTCATATTGGATAACTCTCCAGAAACTTGAGTGTATTTAGAGTAAGTACAACGTTAATTTTCACATTCTTCTTTGTTCAATATACTCCTCCCATAATCTTGACACTGTTAATTAATTGATAGGGAACACCTAACTGAGGTGCAACAAAGAGTTCTGGCTCCTAATCATAAATTGACACAAAAGAAAGAGTTTCGTTCATGGTTTCAAAAAAAGGTAACTTGTACTTAGAAAATTGTATACTAAAAATTACATTCTCATTCCAACATATTTCTTTATTATTAGATATATGACTTGAACCAGCTCGGTTCATTAGAGAATGCTCATGAATTGCTAGCTTTAACATCTGGGTCAGATCTATTGCCCTACTCATATCAAGCATGTATTGTAACACCCTGGATAGCCGAGACCGTTACTCTGTGTGTTTATAAAGTGCTACACTTGCTAATCAAGTCGTTTAATTGGAAACGTGCTATTGAAACTATAAAGGAACTAGGGATAAAATGTTTTGGTCTCAAAAGTCACATTTTTCATTAAGAAACATTATCTGTTTACACGGGATCCCAAAAATAATAAGTTTAAAGACCGTTTACAAAAGTCATAAGGTTTAAGTACAATATCAAGCCATATTAAGGCAAAACAGACAGTTAGGCAATCCATGTCCTGATCCACTCCTCGACCATGGCGATCGAACAGCTGGCTATGTACATTCAACCCCGCAGCTCTCCATATCAGGATTGGTCCAACTTGCCTTTGCCTTTACCTGCACCACGTAACACCCGTGAGCCAAGGCCCAGCAAGAAAACACAACAACAGAGCATAAGCGATCAACACACAAATCAATATCTCATATTGCATCACATGTTCTCAACCATATAATCAACCAGTATAATCAAGTATTCAACATACTAAACATATCAACTCATATCATATATCAGTTCACAAATGATAACTAGGGCTAGCGCCCTCAGGCCGTTCCCTCCGTTATCCCACTGACTCCGGCTCGCTTAAACTGAGTTCAGTGAATATTAAGCTGTCCTCGGCTACCAGTGGCCAAGCCCCGCCCTGTGCGCAAATATTGTGTACGGCACTCTTAGGCCTCTATCACATGTCCCATGGCGTAATACCATCATTGACATAATACAAGTATTGGGAGCACTTAGTCCCATCACAAACATATAATTGGGTGCAGTTTTCTTACCTTTCGATTCGCTAGCTTTGATCACTTGACTCCTTGTGTAACGACCCAGATTTTCAAGACTCGATAATGCGGAAATATAAATGTTTTCATTTAACAAAATGTCTCAAAAACCCGTATAAAAAAAAACTTTTTAAAAAGTCGTATGGCCATACTTAACATTTAGTTTCAACATATTTTATAAAGAGTAGAGTGAGCCTAGTTTAGGAAAATTACACAACATTTCCAAAAATAAAACGGCTTCCCAAAAGGTCGGTCCACATGTACATTTGCAAGGAAGACTCCAGCGCTCACTGCTCTGCCTTGCCCTTGCTCTTACCTACAACATGAAACAACTAGGTAAGCGAAAACGCTTAGTAAGATCAACTTTCAAACAAAGCATGTAGAGAATTAGGGTTCCGGACCCATCCGGACCCTAAACAATCAATTTCAAGAACGCTAAAGCGTCCTGGCAAACTTATGGTCATGCCTGATAACCAATGATAAATTAATTCGTAACTAGATAAAAATCCTGCACTCAGAAAAATCCCAGAGCAAGCAGATATATTATATTACCAAATAATTCGAGACCAACGCTCGACAATTTCCAACAATTCATGCGTAACGCGCCCTCCAACATAATTGCTAATCTGTAAAAGAGAACTGAGTCCCCACACTAAGATCTAGCCAATAAATATTCTCATCAAGGGTAACTATCGTGTTACCTAGGGCATCGCTACATATTCAAGAGTGTAATCCAATTTACACGATTTTTCGGAGACTTCTATGTTAATCAGTGGTGCTGGTGAGCAGCTGCCCCTAGGGTGTTCAACCTCACTCAATCTTGGCAACCCCTAGTATCTCTAGGCACTCTCACGGAATGGCCAATATTCACGGCTGCTATCCGGGAATAACTTATCAGAGCACTTGCTCGGATTCTAACCGTCCAATGATTAAGTAAGCATGAGGGCCCCTAGGTCCCATTTATCTTGGCACCCCTAGGTTTAACCAGCTTATCCTCATCTCATGGCCACTCGTCTCGGTAATGAACCGGACATAAATAAAATCAAGCAGTGTGACGGGGATCAATCGTCTAGGATATGACGGACTTCTACCGTTCATATTTTCTAAATCAGCACTCACTAGACTAACGTCTCTAAGCAACTTTCTATGACAGCCTATGTATATGCATGTATCCCTATACTAACATACAAGACAATAATCATTTCATGTTGCAGCCATACAATATAAGTTAACTTACTTGGAGTCCTTAGCGCTCAGTAGGTTTTCACCCTCCAACGTTCAGTCCAGTTACGCTTAGCCAATACTGTAGTTATCCATACAGTATACTCGGATTAATTATGGCACTCATAATTCATTATTATTATTTTGGGCAGTTGGGTCATTTTAATAAAAGTCATTTGTAAGGATTTACAATCCTTATTTGGTTTTAAACCTATTAAGGAAAGTCATACAAAATATTCGAGACTAAACCCTAAGTCTCGGGGAGACCTATCCTAAGGTCTCGATACCTAGGCTCGGGTATCACAATGGTATTTCCCCACAACCCGCTAAAAATCTTACTCTTTCAAGGTATCACTATTAACCCGCACTTTCGACTAGTCGGTTAAAATATGTAAGATTTTAGCCGATATTATATCCAGAAAATACAAATAAATTCCTTAATTATTTTTAAAGAAAATAAACTCTTTAAATTTTCCTTTTATTTTTCTTAAGGTTTTAATATCTAAAAACCGTTTTAAGAAAATTGCCTAATTTGTCTTAATTAGGAAAACCGTTATAAATTTCTCATCTTGACTAATTAATTTTCCCAAAAGCAATTAATCATTTAAACTCAAAGGGGTAATTTTAGTGAAAATATGATTTCAAGACTTACCAATTTATATCTTGAAATAAACAAAATTTTACTTTTTACCTTATGTTCCAAAATCTAATTTTTACACTAAGTGTGAAAAACCTATTTTTCACATTTTTAACTACATACTTCGTTAGTTCATAACTTGAAATTTACTTACCCAATTGTTACCAAAATTTCCCAATTCCATTTTTGTTATGCCATTTAGGTCTTTGTAAAATCTTAGGTCAAAATGAGCATTTTTGATTGGTGAAATCATTTTCCAACAATGAGGTAAAAATGACCTTATTTTCAAGTCCTTATTTTTTCCAAACTTTGACAGTTAATAACTTTCAAACCGTTCAATATTTTCTTACCAAATTTTACAGTGGACTAATAGGTTATGCCAGAAATATGTCCACAAAAGTTTAGAAAAAACTGGGTTCATTTGCCCTATACAGTGGCTGTCCAAACTTGGTTCCGAAAATGAGAATACGAAAAAACAGTTTTTTACCTAAACTTTGAAATAGCATAACTTACTCATTTCTAAACATTTTTTAGTGTTTCAAAAGCTCAATTTTATGTACTCAATCTCAACAACATAACAGTACAATTTAATTTTACAAAAACAATATACAGTGGCTACTTGACCCCTTGGAAGTCACAGCTTAAAACATGTTTTGTTTTAGGGTATCCTACAAAACCCTTGGGGGTTTTGGTTCCCATTTTCAAAAATCAATACACATGCATCATAAAAATTATTAAACAACTACCATAACCTTATTACATCATCAACAAGAAACTCTAAGCATTAGATATACAAAATAATGCTTAAAACTAAAAACCCTACAACAAAGTCATCAAAAGTAAACTTTTTACCTCTTTGGTGTTCTTGCTTAAGGTTTGGACCTTCCTATAAGCTTTGACTCCTTCAAAACCTTTCAAAAACCCTAACCAACTTCCTCCAACAACATAGGTAATTAGCTATTTGAAACTCTATGATTAAAACTTGACAAAAGTCTAGATTAATGAAACTTTACCTTAGGGAAAACCATTCCTAGACCAAGACTTAGCTTCCAAGTTTCTTTGGTGTTCTTGGGGTTGAAAATGGAGAGAACACTTGAGAGAGTCTTCAAAAATCAGATGAGAGTGAATGAGGGAGGGAGAGTGGTCGGATTTGGGGGTTAGAATGGCTCACACAACTCTTCAAAATATCACAAAACACTTGAGTGCTTTTCTACCCACTTGCCCACTTGACTTCTTAATTAAATGGGATTTGAATTTTATAAAATTGGGTTCACACCACTCTAAAATAGCACATGGCCAGCCACCATTTTCCATATATGTGACCATTAATTTTTTTTATTTATTTAAATTTTTTTTTTATAAAGGTTAATAAAGGTTTATAAGAAGAAAAGTCCAAATTGACTTTTGACACATTTTTTCACTCTTATTAAGTTTTAATCACCAAACTTAACATTAATTAATTAAATTAAATGTCTCTCACATTTAATTTAATTAATCACATAATAAAATTTAACCTAAGGTCTATTCATGGAATAAAATTCCCCATTTCGGCAAAATTAGGCATTTAACACAAAATGCCCTAAAATTTCCATTTTCTTTTAGGTTTATTATTTTTGACCAAACTTTAACTTTTATGAATGTATTTTATGCCCAAAATATAATTGCCATGATTTTTCGTTTTATTTTCCGAGATTTTTACCCGATCAGGGTTTTTGTGTCGGTCCAGGACCGAAAGTCTTATCTTGACTTTTAAAATCACAAAATTCATATTTTGGCTAGCAATAACTCATGGAATACTTACAAACAAAATATAATATTATTTAAAATAATATTCTTAACCCGGGGGAAAAATACCGACCCGAGTCGTTTAAAGGTACCTGAAAACGTAGAACGTTACACCTTGAGCACGATCCCTTTTGAGCCCTAGCGCTCACCTATACACAACCATAGGCCAAAGTCATCATCAAACCTCAAGTCCAAAACCTAGCCTCGGGACCAATCCCGAGCCCCCAGGAAGTCCTAGTTCCACCAAACAAGGTGGTGGAATCAAACCCCAAACCCTTGGTCAAAAACCCTTGCAAACAACCCTAAAATCCCTTTCTGGAAACAGGGTAGCGCTATAGCGCTACAAACAGAAGCAAAATCCCTTCAACATGCATGGCCTAACACTACAGCACCCAAAGGCTAGCGCTGTAGCGCTAGTCATAGACAAACACCACCTCAGTTTTCCTTCCTGCGATTTCCTTCAACCAAACTCAACCAAAACTTCTCCAAACCTTCACCAAACTCAAAAAAAACCTTATGAACATACTCCACTCATCCAAAGCACCAAAAATACTCGAAACCCAAACACATGCATCCCTAGTCTCAAAATTCACCATAGTTGACCCTAAGTTCAGAAACTCAGCTGAAACTAGTCAAAACATCAGAGTTACAAGCTTGGAATTCATACCTTTAATGGGATTTCGACTTCAATACAACCTCTACACCTCCTTAGCTTTCTCTTCCTCAACCTTTGCCCTGAATTCCCTAAAGTTCCCATAAAACTCAGCTTACACACCATAGTTCAAAAACCAAAACCAGAAACTGAAGAAACTACAAAACCTTACCTCAAGTGTTAGGGTGTTCTTGCTAAACCTCTGCCAATTCTCCAAGCCTAGCTTAGGATTCTTGATGCTCAGCCTAACTTAGCTCCTCCCTGATCTTTGCCTCAAAAATACTCAAGAAACTGATAAAGAAAGCATAAACCGACCTTAGGAAACTCTCTGTTTTCTCCTTTTCCTTTTTCTTCCTTTTTCCTTCTTTTCTTTTCAGACTCCTATTACTTTCTACAACTTCCACTAACATAAAGCCTTAGCATATCTATCCCTTGCAAGCCAAATGACCTTAATGCCCTCCCCTTTATTTCTAACCTTTTAATCCACTTAAGGGCATTCTAGTCATTTTAGCCAATTCCCGCTAATTCCTCGAGTATCTCAAATATTTACCGCTTAATTCCCGATACCTAACTAATCACCAATAATATTCCTCGATGCCAAAATAGACTCCAATATGCTCACAGAATTCCCATTTATACCCCCAGGCTCACCCCGAGCCGGGTATAAATCCCCGCCATGACTTTTTCGCTACTTTGCTCACTAGGATCGTCTCAAGTCACAGATCACAGATATATCCACATAATAATGTGGTCTCAACAATTATCACATATATCAATACAGTTATGCCCATACTGGCCAAAATTACGATTATGCCTTTCTAACCTAATCAGGGCCTACATGCATACTAATACACATAGTCATGCATCTCAAATATTCAAATAGTCATATAACATGCTTTAAATCATAATCATGCATCTTACTCATTAAAGTCACACATAAGTCCCATTATGCCCTCCAGGCACACTAATCAAGGCCCTTAAGCCTTATTAGCGAATTTGGGTCGTTACATGTATAGTGAACGAAGTTTGATTTGTTTCATACAATCGAGATCGAAATTGAACTACACAAAATCATGGAATGTTTGTTGCTAGAATAGAATGTTTTAACTATTATGGACATCTTGAAGAAATACTCTAGCTGTCTTTTAGTGGTTCTTATTCAATGGTATTATTTCGATGTAAATGTTTCAATACAGATCCGAAAAAGAAGAAAACCATCACTGAAAATAATATCACTAGTATCAATGTCAACAGTAAATGGTATAAAGATGAACTGTTCAAACTAGCTAGCCAAGAGAAACAGGTATTCTACATCGATGATCACGTTAAAGGATGAGATTGGAAAGTTTTCCAAGAAGTTAATAATCGGCAAGTTTGGGACATTCCAGATGCTTTAGATATAATTACGGATGTTGATGTTGTACATGACACCAACTTATCGAATTTTGTTTTGACTATGGATCTCAGAGAGTTGGTTGTTCAACAATCTAATGCTCCAACGACACAAGTAAACACAACTCATTGACTTTCTTCAGTTGTTCAAGATGATCATGGATTTATTATTGACTATGATGATGATATGCCAGACAACGTATAAAAAGCAAAAGATGAGGATGAATTGCTTGTCGACCTTAGTAATGATAATATTGATGATGTGTGCCTTATAGATGTTGATGTAATTAGTGAAGATAGTGACTATTCTACTTAATTTTGTATCTAGTGTTAAAAGTATAATACATATTGAGAAATAAAAAGTTTGTTTCCAAATAGCATGTTACAAAGTACGTAATAAATTAAAATAATATTCACTAAAATTTAATTATAAATAAGAATTAAATATTAAAATAGATATGCTAAATTATTACCGTGTTAGCAGATGTCAATAGGATCCTCCACGGTGGAGACACTGGCGATGATCCTCCACCGGATCCTACTAGGATCCTGAATTCATGGGAGTCAGGTAATTTTTTTTCTTTTATTCAATCAAATATGTTTATCCTTTATATACTAATATTCTTTGTGATGTTAATAAAAAATAATACAGGAATCCCAACTAAGAGAAAGGGTCGTGGCCCAGCTATTAGAAAAGATCTGAAAGTAACATTTTGCCCGCGAACATACAAGAATGTTAGGGGCGAGCACACTGTTTTTTCCGCCTCATGGGCACCCAAATTAAAACGAAAGTTCCCGGATATTTCGATTCATTGGAATCACTGCCTAAACAATACAAGGACCAAGTCCTTGGCATGATCCAGGTAAAAAAAATATCAAATGATTGTTTTTAAAATGTGTCTTTAATATAGTATATATATTATTAATATGTTTATTTTTTAATTTAGTATTATTATCAAATAGAGGGCCGCGAGGATTTCTTAAAGTGTATAGATGGTATTGATAGAGATCTAAGATCGATACCATCATAGGAAAACAATAAGACGCGAATAATTTTTGAAATACTACAAAGGACTAGAGGATTGAGACTATTATCCCCAAAAAATGGAGATCGATGACGTGGCAATAGAGGTGACAAGTTGCATTAGATGGTCCGTAAAAGACACATTAATAAGTCAATAAATATATTGGCTCCTCAGAGTTGTGATAAAGTGACTTGGCTTAGGAGTAGACCAGTGTGCCATGTTAGACCAGAGATGTGTCATGCTAGACCAGTGTGCCATGTTAGACCAGAGATGTGTCATGCTAGACCAGTGTGCCATGTTAGACCAGAGATGTGTCATGGTAGACCAGAGTACCATGTTAGACCAGAGACATGGCATGCTAGACCAGTGTGCCATGTTAGACCAGAGATATGGCATGCTGGACCAGAGTGCCATGTTAGACCAGAGATATGGCATGCTAAACCAGAGTGCCATGTTAGACCAGAGACATGGCATGCTATACCAGAGTGCCATGTTAGACCAGAGACATGGCATGCAAGATCAGAGTGCCATGTTAGACCAGAGACATAGCATGCTAGACCAGAGTGCCATGTTAGACCAGAGGAGTGCGTGTCCTACCAGCCAAGTGCGTGACTGTCCAGTAGAGGTATGGCCGACCAGAAGGTGATATTCATCAACTAGGTAGAACAGACTACGTCAAGATTCCCAGAAACAGCTTCAACAAGAATCGGTCTTGGCATACACGGGAATCTCTCATTCTTCCCACAAATTGGGTGTTCTGTTAAATTTTGAATATTTTTGTAATTTAAATATAATGAATATAATGAAATATCCCGAATCTAGGGGAGAGCAGGTGTATAATCCAAAGCCTATAAATATATGGCTTATGGGATGAGAAAAGGACTTTTGGACTTTTGGAAATTTGGAGTCTTGATCTGAGTTTTCTAGAGAGAGAAAGTGCTTTTTCTTGAGAGAGAACTCTTTTGTATTATGAGAATTAACACTGAAGAAACTCAGTTGACACAGGTTCATCTGATCTTGAGTGTAGATAAAATAATCATATCTCTAAGTGGATTAGGCTACTACCAACATATTGGGGCTGAACCACTATAAAAATTGTGTTATTTACTTTCTGTTCAAAACGTCTGTGTCGTTTTATTTCTCTTGAAGGTGTTATCGCTTTTGATGTTCTCATGCCGTTGGCCAAAAACGCGGTCAACAGGGACTGTAACGTCCTGCGTTTTTAGGTACCTTTAAACGACTCGGGTTATTGCTAGCCAAATTATGAATTTTGTGATTTACAAAAACCCTGATCGGGTAAAATGAAAAACTATGGCAAATATATTTTGGGCATAAAATACATTCTTCAAATTAAAGTTTGTTCAAAAATAATAAACCTAAGGAAAAATGGAAATCTAAGGGCATTTTGTGTTCAATGGCTAATTTTACCGAAATGAGGAATTTTAATCCATGAATGGACCTTAGGTTAAATTTTCTTGTGTGATTAATTAAATTAAATGTGAGAGACATTTAATATAATTATTTAGTGTTAAGTTGTTTTGTTTAAAACTTAATAAGAGTGAAAAAGGTATAGAAAGTCAATTTGGACTTTTCTTCTTAGGAAATAATTATTAACCTTTATAAAAAAATTAAATGATCACATATATAACAAATGGGTGGCCGGCCATGTGATAAGTTTTAAGTGGGTGTGAAAAAAAATTAATTAAGTTTAAATCCTATTTTTTTAAATGTTAGGGATAAAGGCAAGTGGGTAAAACACTTGAGTGTTTTTAGAATAGTTTAGAGTTGTATAAACTATTCCAACCCCTCCCCAAAACCGACCCCCACTCTCCCTCATTCAATCTCATCTTTTTTTTTTTAAACTCTCTCTAGTTTTCTCTCAATATTAAACCTCAAGAATACTAAGGAGACTTGGAAGCTAAGCTTGGTCTTGGGAAGGTTTTCCCTAAGGTAAAGTTTCAATAATCTAGACCTTTGTAAAGTTTTATTCATAGAGTTTTAAATAGCTAATTAACTATGTTGTTGGGGGGAGTTGGTTAGGGTTTTTGAAAGGTTTTGAAGGATCCAGAGCTAGTAGGAAGATCCACACCTTAAGCAAGAACACCAAAGAGGTAAAAAGTTTACTTTTGATGATTTTTGTTGTAGGGTTTTTAGTTTTAAGCATTATTTTGTATATTTAATGCTTAAAGTTTCTTACTGGTGATGTAATAAGGTTATGGTAGTTGTTTTATAATTTTTATCATGCTTGTGTATTGATTTTTGAATATAGGGACTAAAACCCCCAAGGATTTTGTAGGAAACCTTAAAACAAAATACATGTTAAGAGCTGTGACTTCCAAGGGGCAAGCATCCACTGTATATTAATTTTGTAAAATTTAATTGTACTGTGATGTTGTTGAGATTTAGTACATAAAATTGAGCTTTTGAAACACTCAAAAATGTTTAAAAATGAGTGAGTTATGCTATTTCAAAGTTTAGGTAAAGAACTATTTTTCGGATTCTTAATTTCGGAACTAAGTTTGGACAGCCACTGTATAGGGAAAATGAACCCAGTTTTTTCTAAAATTTTGTGGAAATATTATTGGCATAACCTAGTATTCTACTGTAAAATTTGGTAAGAAAATACTGAACATTTTGAATGTTATTAACTGTCAAAGTTTAGAAAAAATAAGGACTTGAAAATAAGGTAATTTTTACCTCATTGTTGGAAAATGATTTCACCAATAAAAAATGCTCATTTTGACCTAAGATTTTACAAAGACCTAAATGGCATACCAAAAATGGAATTGGGAAATTTTGGTAATAATTGGGTAAGTGAATTTTATGTTATGAACTAACAAAGTATGTAGTTAAAAATGTGAAAAATAGAGTTTTCACACTTAGTGTAAAAATGAGATTTTGGAACTTAAGGTAAAAAGTAAAATTTTGCTTATTGCAAGATATAAACTTGGTAAGTCTTGAAAAAATATTTTCACTAAAATTACCACTTTGAGTTTAGTGTGAATTATTTTTATTAAAGATGTCTACCCAAAGATGGCTCATGATGATGTGGCTGGCACGTGGTGATTTCGAGTGAAGGGATCCTGTTCCACCATCGACCTGGTAATTATTGATTCGTTAAATCTCGCGATTAGGTGCGACCAGTCTGGTCGTATACTTTCATTTACTTCCTTTGGGATACACAGTCTTGTAATAATTACATTTATTATGTTTCCTTTTATTACATTGATACGATGATCTTAATTGTAATAAGGCCCATCGGCCCATGTAACCCCTCTGGAGCCTATAAATAAGAAGAAGATGGCTCAAGGAAGGGACTTTTGACTTTTGAACTTTTGATCTTTGTATTCAGAGAGAAAAGCATAGTGTGATTATCCACCAAAATTTTAATCCTCCCAAGGCTTGTGAAACTCATGAACCCTAGTTCATTGATCATAATATTGAGATTCAATATCAATAAGAAAACTAAGTGGGCATAGGTCATTACCATCGAGTTGGGGCCGAACCACTATAAATCGTTTGTGTCATTTTCTTTCCATTTGATTCTCTTCTTGATTTCCTTTTGCTCTTTGTCATTTATTTGACTCCGTGTTGTTGGCCAAATCAAGGGTCAACAAAAGAATTTTTATTCTTTTTAAAAATAAGAGATTTAATTTATTAATAGTTAATAAATTAAAAGAGGTTTAAAACCCTATATTTTGAGAAAATAATTAAGTGAATTATTTTCTAGTAAGTCAAAGAACTCAAATAATACAATCAGTTAGAATACTAACCACTCACAATTGAGATTGAGTTGACCTATGGTCAACTATAAAATATGACTAGAATAGATAATAACGGTATGTTTACTTCTCCTATCAACTGTCAATATCGGTCAACTCCGATGTAGCAAATACATTTGATCTTATCTACTTTGCCAATGTTCTGGAAAGGACATAACACTGTGATGTGTAAGCAGAATATATCGAGATTGGCAAGTCAGTGTAAATCTTGTGCACCGACTAATCTTAGGACTAACTTATTTTGAACATATAATCATATTTATATTCCACTGTGATGAGGTCACTATAAATAAGATTAGCTATATGCTCGTGATTTAATATAAGTTTATATTAAACAAATAATCATGAAAATAAAACATGTGAGCAAAGTGATTGACCAAGTCAAAAATGATTTCTATTCTTTTATTGATAATAAAATGAGATTACAAAGAATTTGGATTTTAATTAGGGCATAAAACCCCAACAAACTCCCACTTGCACTAATTGAAACTAATGCCTTAATTCTACTAATCTCATCTCCTTGATATGCTTATCAAATGTAGCTTCTTGTAGTGTCTTTGTAAACGGATCCGCAAGATTGTCTTTAGTTGCAAACCTTCACATCTCCCCTGGCCACATATTCTCGAATAATGTGATACTTCCTTTCTATATGCTTACTCCTCTTGTGACTTCGAGGTTCTTTCGAGTTAGCTATCGCTCCTGTATTGTCACAAAACAACACAAGTGGTTTATCCATTTATGGAATAACACCAAGATCCGAATAGAACTTCTTTAGCTAGACTATTTCCTTAGCTGCTTCTAACGCAACTATGTACTCAGCCTCCATGGTGGAATCTGAGATTGCAGACTGCTTTACGCTTCTCCAAATCACAGCTCCACCCCCAAGAGTAAACACCATTCCAGAAGTAGACTTTCTGTCATCGAAATCAGTCTGAAAATCTGAATCGGTGTAGCCTACACGGTTCAGAACACCACCCTTGTAGACTAACATATAATCCCTAGTCCGTCTCAAATACTTCAGGATATGCGTAACTACTATCCAATGTTTCGGTCTTGGGTTTGACTGATACCTGCTCACTACTCCCACTGCATGGTAGATATCTGATCTAGTATACAACATGGCATACATCAGACTTCCAACTGCAGATGCGTAAGGAACTTTTCTCATTTCATCTTCCTCTTCAGGAGTTTGGAGAGACTACTTCTTTGAAAGATGAATTCCATGGCGGGACGGTAGACGCCCTTTCTTGGAATTTGTCATTGAGAAATGTTCAAGCACTTTATCAATGTAAGCTGCTTGAGATAGAGCTAAAAGTTTGTTCTTTCTATCCCTGATGATCTGGATACCTAGAACATAACTTGCTTCACCCAAATCCTTCATCTGGAATTGAGTGCTCAACCAATTCTTCACATCTGATAATTTCTTAACATTGTTTCCAATGAGTAAGATATCATCTACATAAAGAACCAGGAATACCACTATTTGATTTTCCAAGCTTTCCATTAAGAAAAGTTGTCTTGACGTCCATTTTCCAGATCTCATAGTCGAGAGCTGCTGCTATGGATAGGAGGATGCGAATGGATTTGAGAATGGCTACCGGACTAAAAGTTTCCTCATAGTCCACGCCTTCTCTTTGGGTATAACTCTTTGCCACTAATCGAGCTTTATAAGTCTCAATATTTCCATCAACACCTCGTTTCTTCTTGTAGATCCACTTGCACCTAATGGCCCTAAAGTCACCAGGTGCTTCCACAAGATCCCAGACTGAATTTGAGTACATGGACTCCATTTCCTGTTTCATGGCTTCGAGCCATAGTTCCTTTTCAAGTCTAGCCATTGCCTGTTTGAAAGACAATGGATCATCATCACTAGTGTCACCAACAACCATATTGGTTTCACCATCCAAACCATAGCAAACTGGGTTCCTAAAAACCCTCCCACTACGACGAGGCTCTGTGACTGTTTGCTCAGGAACAATGCTACTTTCTTCATTTAAACCAACTTGCGTCGGTTGGACGTGAAGAGTGGGAATTTCATCATCAACTCACGTTGATGACGATGGAACATTGGTTGGATTCAATTCTTTAACCATCTCCTCTAAAACTACTTTGATGTGAGGTTTAAAGTAATGGACATAGTCATTTTCCAGAAAAGTAGCATTTGTAGAAGTAAACACTTTCTTTTCTAAATGACTATAGAAAATTCCACCCCGAGTACCTTTAGGATAGCCAACAAACATGCAAACTTCAGTTCCCGGTTCTAGCTTTCCCTCCTTTTTCCTCAGGACGTGAGCGGGACACCCCCAGATTCTATAATTGCGTAAACTAGGTTCACGACCATTCCAGTGTTCTAAAGGTGTTTTGGGGATTGATTTTTATGGCACGACATTGAGAGTGTCATTCGCGGTTTAAATTGCATGTCCCCAGAACGAAGTTGGTAGAGTTGAGTAACTAAGCATGCATCTAACCATTTCCAATAAATTTCTGTTTCGGCGTTCCGCTACACCATTTTGTTGCGGAGTACCTGGGGCAGTAAGTTGTGATAAAATCCCAAGTTCAGTTAAATGATCTTGGAACTGGATATCCAAATATTCTCCACCCCTATCAGATCGCAAGATCTTTAACGTTTGACCTAATTGGTTCTGAGCCATTGCTAGGAATTCCTGAAACTTTGAAAATGTTTCTGATTTCCTATGCATTAGGTAAAGACATGAGTATCTAGAGTAATCGTCAATGAAAGTGACAAAATACTCAAAACTACGCCTTCTTGTACATTCAAAAGTCCATAAACATCTGAATGCACAAGACCAAGTGGTTCTTTGGCCCTATCACCCTTTGTAGAGAATGGACGCTTGGTCAGTTTGCCTTCTAGACAAGTTTCATAGACAGGTAATTCACCTAAGGTGAGTTCCCTCAAAGGTTCATCCTTTGTAAGTCTTTGAGTCCTATCATAGCCAATGTGACCTAGTCTCAAGTGCCATAAATACGTCATATTATTGTTATCAGTCTTTTGACGTTTATTGGTCCTAGGTTTAGCTACTTTGAATAATTCATATTTAAGAGCGAGGGGTTCGTTAGGTCGTAGAATATCAAGCTCATTTCCAAACATGCAATACACAATTCTGATCCATTGAAAGAAATAGATATATTAAAACTTGTGAAATTCATAACAAATCGTTCTAATTGCAACATGGAAACTGAAATTAAATTTCTACTAAAATCCAGAATAAAATATATATCTTTTAAAATTAAAAATTTATTTCTGAACTTCAGAAGAGCTCTTCCTCTAGCTTGGAACGCAACGAATGCTCCGTTCCCATCTCTAAGCTTTAAGTCGCCTTCGTCCACTTCCTCCCACGATTCAAGAAGCTATAAAGAGTTACAAACATGTTTGGTAGATCCAGAATCAATAATCCAAACTGATTTATCATTCTCTAAAACACATGTTTCTAAGATAAATGAACTATAATCATTACCTTTGTTTTTCGTTGCTAGAAACTTGGGGGAATCTCGTTTCCAATGCCCATTATCTTTGCAGTGAAAACATTTACCTTTACCTTTCTTGATTTTCTTGTTTTCCCCCTTAGGCGTCTGTGCACTTGGTTGTGCACACGCCTTTGCAGGCTTGGGGTTGTTGTTTTGCCCACCTTTCCTCTTGTTTCCAGCTTTTGAAGATGAAGCTTGGTTAGCTTCAGCCTTAGCTGGATCAGCAGTAGTAGTAGTAGTTGTCTTTTTTACTCCTCCCTTACTAGGTCCACCCATGATAGACACAAAAGTTTGAAGCTCATTCATGAGCTGCGTCAGACCATAGTTTAGTTTATTCTACACATAGTTGGTGGTGAATGGAAGGAAAGCTGGAGAAAGACTGTTGAGGATTAAGCCAACTTGAGTTTCCTCATCTATTATGGCTCTGTGCAGTTCAGCTTCCTAAAAGTAGTTTGTCATCTTGATCAGGTGATCACGAACATGTTGAGAAGGTTCCATTCGAGCATTGGCATATTTCTTGGTGGCCTCAAAACGAGTCTACGCTGACTTGGCACCAAACATGTCTTGGAGGTGATCCATGATTTCGTAGGCTGTCTCGACATTCTCCATCTTTGTCTTGAGAGTGTCGACCATACTAGTCAACAAGTAGTACCGCGCCTTGTTGTTAGCCGCCTGCCAACACTCATACTTGTCCCTCACAGACTTGGTAGCTCCTTCAGCTGGAACTTCCGGGGATTCCTCAGTCACGACGAACTTGGAGTTTTCACCTATCAACACAATGTTGATGTTTTGCTTCCATTTAAGGAAGTTTTCTCCAGTGAGTTTCTCCATCGAATGTTGAGAAAGGATGGGAGTAGACACAGCCATAACTCAAAACTACAAATTACCAATAAAATAGAAATCAATCACATTTTCTCAATAAAACTTCTATTCACACATATTTCAAGAAATAGCACAACATATACCAAAAATATGTAAGATATGAGAAAAAATACCAAAAACAATCATATCTCTATTTCTTTAGGTTTTTAACTAATCTATGATATCCTTGTCCCAATTGGCGAGAGTAAAAAATACCACTAGTTAAATAGAGTTGTAAACTCATTTAATAATGGACACCACTATTAACAACCTACTATTCGATCAAAATAAGAAAACAAAATCTCTTATTTTATGAGCTAGACCCACGGTTTCAATAATCATAGATTTAGTCCTAGTAGTCACCGTTGGGGAGAGTCTAGTAGAATTTGACCTATAATTATCTATCTTTCGAAATCTAACATTGTCAAAATAACTAATGAACACCTTCCGTAGGGGGACGAATCAAAGCGCCTCGAGGCCCCATTAAGCTATTGACTATGTTAAACCAACGGTGGAGATCGAATAAAATTCTTAAAATAAGCTCATTATAAAATTAAAAATAGTATTTTTATTATTTATGTTTAGAAAATTAATGACTATGGTTTTCCCAAAAAAAAATTAAACAGATTAAAATTTTTAAAACCAAAGTCCTATAATTTTTATTAATTCTAATGTGTCACATTGAAACAAATTCAATTAAGTTAGAATTAATTTGTTGCTAATCAATATTTAGGTTTAACTAATATAATGAACCTACACAATTAAGTCCAACTCAGGTAAATGGGCCTTAACAATTGGGCTTGTATGGAGGAGGGCTGGGTCCAGTATGTCGTTCCCACTACAAAGGCCCCCTATCTTCCATACAAGGTCCAAAAGACAGGAATTTAAACCATCGTTTTATTAATTGTTATTAATTTATTAGGCCCACTATAGTCATGCAAAGCAAATGGGCCTCACAAGTGGAATCACCCACAAGAGAGGAATTTAAACTTTACATTTTCTAATGGGCCCAAATAAAACCTATCATTTTATGAATATTTTATTTGGCAAAATACCATATATCTTACAAACATATGGGCCACTATATGCATCTAAGCCCAATTGTAAAAATACCACATATAGTGCAAACAGACATGTTATAATTGGATGGGCTTAATCATGTTACTATATGAGCAATTCTATGAATTTATGCAAAAATACCACAATTAATTATCTATAATTTATCAAAAAATTCAAATTAATTAAATTTGTACAAAAAATAAGTCACTTTAAATTAAATTTATCAACAATTAACAATAGTTAATTTAAATTTCATTTATCAACAATCAACTTGGTTTTAGGTTAATTTGAAAAAAAATATTAATTTAATTTAAATAGGATTTATCAACAATTAACCAAAGTTAATTTAAATGCCATTTATTAAAAAAATATATTTTATTAATTGGTTGAAAAAAATGATATTTTTCAAAATTTAAACAATTTAAAATTTTTAAATCAATATCTAAACTATTTTCCAAAAATATCTTGTGTTGTTACAACTATTAGCAAATATTTTAACTATTTTAAAAATATATAAATAGTTATAACAATCCTGAAATATCTCAAAATAGTTAAACAAATTCAAATATCCATAAAAATATCTAACTAACAATATTCAAATTTCAAATATTTAAATATTAAAAACTATAGAATAAAAAGATATTTATATTTTCAAATAAAGATTTAATAAAAAAATCAAAAATTTAAATGAAAATATCTTAAATATCTGATATCATAATTCTAATATTTTAATATATTAAAAGATTTAAAATTAAGTTGTTTGTCTATTTTTTAATTTGAATTTGAATTTGAATCTTTGTAGAGAATATATAATTTTTTAAATCTCAACTAACTAAAATATCTTATTAAAAAAAAAATTAAATGATAAAACAAAAAAGATATTTTTGGTTTTGATTATAAATAATAAATTTCAACAATTCTTAATTTTCAAAAAAAAAAATTTGATGGTACTGTTCACTGTCTACTGTTGGGCTTGCGCGCGCGAGGATGGGGTGCACGCGCGCATCGGAACCAGTGCAAACAAAATATTTTTTTGAGCAATTTTTCAAACCAAAACCATTTTCTAATTAATTTTTATCATGTTTTACACAAAGTATAGCATATATAAAAATTAATAGCATAGAAAACACAACAAAATAACCTAAAAATTGCTAAAATTCACATAAAATCAATATGCTTCATAAAAACATGAAAACCATCCAATTATTCAAACATATCAAATAATCTAATTTTAAACATGTTCATGCATGAAAATAAAGATTACCAAAGACTCTGAGGCCAGTTGTTGGATTAGCTTATACATGATCTTTATTTATTTTCATGTATATCTAATATTAAACAAATTAATACGAGAAAACCTAAAACATGTTTCTAAAATTGAATTCAAAGAGAAACAAAGAATAGAATACTTACAGTATACGCAGCGAAATTAAACAGTCTATCCTTCAGTTTCTCTAACTCTTGTATCTTCTCTCTCGCAGAGTATTATCAAGAAACTGAACCCATTTTTTATTTTCTTCACCATCTTCCAATGTATCCTTAGAACCACCTTGACTGGTGTGGGCAATTCTCAACACGTGAGATAGATATAAAGAGAAGAAGAGAAAATAACTAAGAGGCTTAGAAAATGACTTGTGTTTAGAGAGAATCTAAAACTATCAGAAAATCTGACTTGTGACTTATGTTTTGACTTTTCTCTAAGCACTCCTTTTATAGACTCAATTAGGCCATTTAATTTAATTAAAAAATCATTAAAATTATAGCCATTTTGAAGCCCTAGGTCGAAATTATCATGGGCTATAGGCCCATGAAATTTCTCATTTGATTATAAGCCCATTAGACTTAAAATCAAGTCCTGTATTATTTTCTATTGATTTAATTAATTAAATAATGATTTAAATCCTTTATCAAATTAATTATTTATAATTTTAACTTTGATTTAAATTTATTTATTAATTTAGATATCAATTTATCTTAATTAATAAATCTGCCATAATTTCTCTTTTCTTCTCAAAATTACACAACTATGTGAAACTATCCCAAATTGACCTGGTCAACTTTGATAATTCTAATTGATGATTAAATCAATTAATTGAGACTATCTAGATGTTTTTATCCAAGGTACAATGGGGACCACGGGCCTATGAAATCAAGCTCCAATAAGTTATCATAAATCTAACAAATAAATTTACTAACTTATTAATTTCTCGTGACTCCACTATAGACTCGGAATTGCACTCTTGAAATCATAGAACGCTCTATAACAAATATAGAAAAGCTATTAATTATCCATTGTTACAACCATAATTGTCACTTAATCCTCTATAGACGATCTACAATGAGATAGGAGTAAAATACCGTTTTACCCCTCATTGTATTTTATCCTTAAAACACTTAGTTCCTTGTAAATGATATTTCAGTAAACTAATTTAATTACTGAAATGAGAGCTCTATCATTTAACACCTTGAACCAAACTAAAAGGAAACCATCGTTTCACTTCTTCATCAGAAGCTATAGATGTTCGTATCTATGATTAACACTCCCACTCAATTATACTACCCAGTTCCCAAGATGTAAGTATGGGCTAGTCCGTAGGGTAAGCTGGTAACGAACAAGTCAAAGAAATCAAATAATACAATCAGTTATAATACTAACCACTCATAATTGAGATTGAATTGATCTATGATCAACTATATGATATGACTAGAATAGATAATAACGGTATGTTTACTTATGTTATCAACTGTCAATATCGGTCCTGTCCGATGTAACATATACATCCGATCTTATCTACTTTGCTAATGTTCTGGAAAGAACATAACACTGTAATGTGTAAGTAGATCATATCGTAGATTGGCAAGTCAATGTAAATCCTGTACACTGACTAATCTTAGGACTAACTTATTTTGAACATATAATCATATTTATATTCCACTGTGATGACGTCACTATAAATAAGATTAGCTATATGCTCGGGATTTAATAGAAGTTTATATTAAACAAATAATCATGAAAATAAAAAATGTGAGCAAAGTGATTGACCAAGTCAAAAAATGATTTCTATTCTTTTATTGATAATAAAATGAGATTACAAAGAATTTGGATTTTAATTAGGGCATAAAACCCCAACAGCAACATGAAACGATTATTGTATTGTATGTTAGTATAGGGACACATGCCCATATATACACTGTCGTAGAAAGTTGCTTAAAGACATTACTCTAATGAGTGCTGATTTAGAAAATATGAACGGTAGATATCCATCATATCCTAGACGGCTGATCCTCGTCACACTGCTTGATTTTATTATGTCCGGTTCCGTACCGCGACGAGTAGCCAAGAGGTGAGGATTGCTGGTTAAACCTAGGGGCGCCAAAATGAATGGGACCGAGGGGCCCTCTTTCTTACTTAATCATTAAGCCCGAGCAAGTGCTCTGATAAGTTATTCCAGGATAGCAGCCGTGAATATTGGCCATTCAATGAGAGTGCCTAGAGACACTAGGGGTTGCTAAGTTTGAGTGAGGTTGAACACCCTAGAGGCCAATGCTCACCAACACCACTGATTAACATAGAAGTCTCTTTAAATTCGTGTAATTTCGATTACACTCTTGGATAAGTAGCGATGCCCTAGGTAACTTGATTGTCACCCTTGTGAGGGATTTACTCTTGGATAAGTAGTGATGCCCTAGGTAACACGATAGTTACCCTTGATGGGGATATTTATTAGCTAGATCTTTGTGTTGAGACTCGGTTCTCTCTTAGAGATTAACATTTATGTTGGAGGGTGTGTAACGCCCGACTTGTTGGAAATTGTCGAGCATTGTTCTCGAATTATATTGTGATATGATATATCTGCTTGCTCTGGGATTTTTTGAGTGCAGGGATATATTTGTTGATAAGATATACTTGCAATATAATATATCTGCTTGTTCTGGGATTTTCTGACACTACAAGAAAAAATGCTTTTAATAAGACCAAAAATGTGTTATCAAAACTTACCATAACACTTTTTTATGTGTTAAGACCGACTACGTTATCGTAGGTCAGGGTACTTTACATAACACTTTATCATTGTTATACAAATGTGCTATTATACTGTCAATGACAACACACTTTCTGTGTTATTTTAAAAAATAGATAAGTGTTTAATTATATTATTTATAGTCGATTATATAACACATTTCAATACTTATAAATTTGTGCTATACTATACTTTAGTATAACACATTTTTTGTGTTATACTACACTTTAGTATAACACATTATTTGTGTTATATAATGAAGTTTGCATAACAAAATTCTTTACTTATAAAAAGTTTTATTGTAATAGATATTATAACACATTTTTCGTATTATTATAATATTTAGATACGTTTAAATTCTTATTATATATTCATTTATTTAACACTAATTTATTCTATTATATTTTAATTATTTTTATATAATTAAAATTAGCGTTCTAATATATACTAGCATCATCAAATGAACTTGATTTTCAAATAACAAAAAGTAAAAACATTCAACATTGCATTAACAATCCACAAATTAGTTTAGAACATTCAACACTATCATCAACAACAAAATGTTCTTTAAGTATTCAAGTAGTCTTAAATATTCAACATATTGAAAAGTTACTACTTTTAGCACAAAATATTCTACAGCTGCCCAACACAAAGCATTCAAAATTAAGTATCATTTTCTATTTCGCTTGTCACATCTACAAAATAAAAAAAGAAATATTTTATTGTTATTATCTAGTGTCACAAATTAATTCAAGAAAAATGCTATGGAAATTATATCCAAGGGAGGACACCACATACAAAATAATGAATTCACAACTACACCAAAGCAAACAAAGAAACCAAACACTAAATTATAAGACATTGGTTCTTTTTTTAGTATGAAAATGTACCTCTTGGAATAACTTTTTTAGAAGGCCATGCAACTGTGGAACTAACTGCTTCTTGTATTGTAAGTATCGCATTATTAGGACGAAATAAGTAAGATTCTAGTACAATATCAACATCAACCCATACTCGCATAAAGTCTGGTCCAAGAGGCTTTCCATGTACAGTTAACTTTGGATCACTAGAATCCCAACGACCTTCAGTAACAATTACATCTGCCTAGTGAAGCAAGTAGCAAGCATTCTTCCCCTCTGTAAATTTATGTCTTTTTTCTAGTGCAATACTCTACGAAATTGATTTTAAAGACAATATATTAGTTTTTGTATTTGTTCTTCTAAAATGAATCATTAAAACAATAACAACTTTGATAATTTACCTTAGGGGAATGAATATTGTTTGACTATGGTACATTGCGAGACTGTCCTTCGCTTGGAGTCGCTTTACCACCAACCTAAATATAAAACCAAGATAAGTTTCATTGGAAGGAAAGAAAACTAAGGTTAATAAGTGCAAGATAGAATTACCACCAAGTGTTCTTTAAGTAGATTCATCATTTCAGTCATTTTGAGCTTCATATTCTGTTGCTCTTCTTCTAACTTGGAGATCTTGCTATTACACATATTAATAACAGTTAGATTCGACCTTGTTATGCCTCTTCTGTGTCCGATTAAATGACCATATTTTGGGTTACCAAACAATTTTGTCAAGGCATCCTCATTAGTGTTGTCTATAGTTCCAAATTTGGGGTCTTCAAGGATAATCTCATTCAATGAACCCTGCATATAAATTAGTATAACTAATGTATGCATTATGGAAAATAAATATAAAATCACAAAAATTAAATGACTAATACTCACAAAAATATCAGATGTCGTTGGGTTTACAGGTTCACCATTCTTCTTGGTATGGGCTCTCCAAAAAGCATCGATTCTAGATATTTTAACATCCTCATATTCTTTTTTCTACACAATACAACAATAGAGATTATAAAATAGAAACTACAATAATGGAAGCAAAAATACAAACAGTATAAAACTTAATTATTACCATATCATTGATTGTTCGAGCATATCCTCTTCGACTTAAGGTGTGTGGAACAGCTTTCTTTCTTCTCTCTTGGTATTTGGCCCTTATATCCTATTTAATAAATAAGTAAAAGAGGCATAACGATATTTAATTTAACACCAATAGAGATGAAAGAGGCAGCAACATCACTTCTTATATCATATTTCTTACCAAATGTTCTTTACTAATTTTTTTAGCAACAAACGCTCTCCATTCTACATCAATTTTTATGCAATCCGGCTTTAAGGCTAGTCGTTCACTCTCATTTTTTGCATTGATAATATCCTTTACAAGTCTAGATTTCCCAGATCTCCATAGTTCTGCCATCATTTCAAAGCGCATCTTTTTTTGCCAATCATCATGTAAGTCATATTGTGCCTACAACAAAATATAGAATAATATATTATATGTTTAAGTGTAGAGCTGAATATATGAAAAAAATACAGTCATAAAGCTTGTAATTCTACCTGAATAGATTCCCAAAGAACATCTCTCATGAGGGGTGAAACTTTCCTCCAATCTGAAATAGTGTAAGGACAACCTCTCGCACAAGAGCGCCCACAAAAGAAGAAAATTGCACTGAGTTAGTACCAACTAGTTGCCCTTTTTCATTCCGATTTATTATCCTTAAGTCATTGTTCCTCTTGGTAAGATTTGCCAATAGATTTTTTCCCCTTGTCTTCTTGGCTAAGTTCATTACATTCGCATCTACATCTTGAGTTATTTCTTCAATCTCAGTTTGATTTGCCTCATCAGTTGTTTTTTGTAATCTAACAGATTTTCTAAGAGGTTGTTCAAGTTCTACCTCAGCCACTTCTTCACATTCTGCAGCAACCACTTCTTCACATTTTGCAATAGCCCCTTCTTCAAATTCTGCACCGACCCGCTCCTCATTAGCTATCTCTTCATGTTCCTCCCTTACTCCCTTTTCACAAACACTATCAACTACCTTATCGACTTCATAATTAAGAGATCTTCTAGTTTTTTAACTTCCAAGTGACATCTCCATGTCTTCCACATCATCATTTGGATCTGGCTTTGTATTATAGACCATACGACGAGTTGTTGCTCTAGTACTAAGAGCAGGTGGTGAGTCAATTACGACATTAACAGGTGCAGATAACCTATGAAGAGCACTCTTTTTCTTTAAAATAGGGCTTCCAAGCAACGTATCGTCCCAATCAGCTTGAGTCTTCAATGATGCTTTTTGCATTTTGGCCACAAAATTGCATAAAGCACTTGGACGAAGGTGTTTTTTTGGAGATCTTCGTAATGTACTCATATTTCAAGTTGAAATTGCTGCAATATAAAAAGAAAGACAACATAAGAATATAAATCAGAAATGCAGATCACCAAAGAGTAATAAACATACACGAAAACCATAAAACCAAAATTGTTTCATTCAAAGTAAAATAAAATCATAAAGTACACCATAAAGAGTAATAAAACTAGATTTGTTTCATTCAACAAAAGAGTAATAATACACCAAAATTACATACAAAAAGTGTAAGCAGATTTGTTTCAATCAAAGTACATAAGAAACAATGGAAAACTCAATTTTCTTCATTGGATTCAAGTCCGAAACACCCTCTATTTGAATCCTTTAAAGCTATATACCAATTACTTGACTCATTCTCCCCTGCATAAAAAGCTTTTTTCACTTGTGAAGGTAATACAAATGGATCCTTAATGGATTGAGCTTGTCCTATATTAAAATTTACAAGCGTATAGAACTCCGACTTCTTAACAGCCATTCGAATATTCGCCCAATCGCACCTTAAAAGTACGATAATCAAGAATAATTATATCCTTGATAACACCAAAATACTCTTCTTTATCATTCAATTGCCCACTATCATGTGCTTCCAAGTATACACCGTTGTTTTGAGCTGTTTTTTCAGCTCCTTTTTTATGGAATCGAATTCCATTAGTCATGTACCCTTTATAGGAAGTGACACTACGACTTGGACCTTCAGCCAATTGAGCTAACATGTCATCTACTTTGTTCAAGTTAGAAATCTGAAAATAAAAATATACTTGCAAGAAATTTGTACACTAAAACAAAACGTAAACTTTTATCTTGGCAATAGAATACAACCATTTCATAAAACCATAATGGGAACCCTTCAGAATGTCGATTCCACAACAAAGTTTGATTTTTATTTAGATTTGAGTGCCTCTCTTTCAGCTCATCCATATGGACATGGAGAAATGGTTCTACAATATCTGAGTTAAACAACACATACCGATGCGCTACTGCCAAGTTCAATCGGTCAAGCTCAAAGCACTCTGCTGCTGATAGTGGATTTTATTCTAGTAATGTACTATCTTGATTATCATTTTGCTTTAAAAATGTTTCACAAAAGCGTACACATTCAACAGCAAGATAGCGATTTGCAATACATCCTTTTGGCCGTGCATAATTTGCTACAAATCCTTTCAATACTTTCATATATCTCTCAAAATGGTACATCCATCGAAATTGCACCGGACCACAAAGTCTAATTTCTCGTGCTAAATGAACAATTAAGTGAATCATTGGATCAAAGAAAGAAGGAGGGAAATATTCTTCTAGTTGACAAAGAATTTCAAAGGCTTCTAGTTCCAATTTCATAATTTCTTCCTTATCAACTACATGCTGACACAGTCCATGGAAAAACTTAGAGAGCCGAAGAATTGTCTCTCTACAACCTTCTTCCATTAAACCCCTTATAGAAATAGGCAATAGTTGTTGCATAATCACATGACAATCATGGGAATTAAGTCCCGTCAGCTTCTGTTTCTCCACATCTACACAGTTTCTAATGTTAGATCTATATCCATAAGGAAATTTCAAGTCAAATAGCCTCTCACAAAGCAACTTCTTATCAGATTTTGTTAGAGTGTAAACTGCAGCAGGAAGATGAGTAACACCATTTTCTTCATACGGATGGAGATGAGGCATAATGCCCATCTTTGTCAAATCTAATCTCGAGTTGTAGTGATCTTTATATTTTCCTTTGCAATCGAGCAATGTGTTAAGTATGCTTTCACAAACATTCTTTTCAACATGCATAACATCAAGGTTATGACGAACAACTAATATTTCCCAATAAGGCAGCCTAAAAAAAATAGACTGCTTCTTCCAGATTTTTTCAGTGTCTATACCACGACTCCTCTTTTTTCCCTTTTCAAAGTCATTAGTCACTTTGCTTAACTGCTCAGCTACTTCAACACCTGTCAATATAATTGGACATTGGGGTGCTCTTTCCCTTGCCCTAGCTATTGTATATTTCTTCTTTCTATGACAGTGTTCTTCTAGTAGAAATCGAATATGATTGCAAAAGGACATCTTTTTGCTATGCTTCAACCAAACAACATTTGAGTGCTCCCCACAAACAGGACAACCATACTTCTATTTAGTCACACATCCAGCTAAGTTTCCATAAGATGGAAAATCATTTATGGTCCATAGCAACATGGCCCTTAAATTAAAAAACTTCTTTGTAGAAATATCATATGTATAAACACCATTCCATAATTTAAGTAACTCATCTATTAAGGGCTCTAACTAAACATCTATGTCATTCCCGGGTTGTTTAGGTCTAGGAATCAACATAGATAGAAAGGTAAATTCATCCTTCATGCACAACGCAGGTGGTAGATTATATTCAACGAGCATTATATGCCAACAACTATATGTAGAACTCATATTTTTTTTTAAGGATTGATCCCATCAGCAGCAAGTCCTAATCGAAGGTTGTTAGGTTCAAGTTGAAAATCTGGCCATCTCTCATAAACTGCATACCAAGCCTCTGAATCTACCGAGTGCCGCATTTTCACGTCTGTTCTTTTATTCGTTGAATGCCATTTTAAGCTTAAGTCGCCTCTTCTTTTCTAAACATCCTTTGAAACCTTGGTATAATAGGAAAATATCTCAACAATTTTGCAGGCTGCCCTTGTAGAATCTCTTTTGTGTGTTCATTTTGCTTCCATCTTGGATATTGACAAGTGGGACATACTTGGGCATCAGCATTCTCTTTTGTATACAAACAATAATCGTTGACACAAGCATGGATATGCTTATAGCTCAGATCAAACATCTTTAGAAACTTTTTAACTGCATACATTGATGTCAGTAGGAGATTATCTTTCGGCAACATTTTTTTGATCATCTCCAACATCTCAGTAAAGCCAACATCTGAGATTCCATGCTTTGTTTTTAGACTACACAGTCCAACGATAGACGAAATTTTTGTGTACTTTGAACAACCTTCATACAATGGAGATTCAACATCTGCTAATAGACTATGAAAATCAGCATCATTGTTATCGTCACCAAAATCATTGGCGTTACTTGAAAATACTCCCGCTGCCCGAAATAAATCATATTCAAAACTTTTGTTTGTCGTGCTGCTTTGAACTGGATCTTCCCCATGATGAAACCATGTTTTGTAAGATTGGTCCATGCCCCACAAAACTAAGTGTTCGACAACTTCGTCTGAAAGTTGATGTCTTAGATTGTAACATTTGTTGCATGGACAAAGAATCTTGGCTGGAAATCCGAGATTCGTCATGGCTGTCTTAACAAACTCCCTAGCTTTTTGCTCATATTCTACTGTTGCTCTACAATTTTAGAGCACACTTCAATAATCAAGAACTAAAACTTAAACATATACCCAAAATAAACTATATGATTTTGTTTACTAACCTGGTAAGATGGATCCAACTTTTATCCATCTCCATTATTATAAATGTCACCCAACTACCTTCTCATTTACTATGAAATTTAGAAGTAGATTGTAGTTAGATTTCATCCATGTTATTGAACTACTATTACTACAACACTATACTACGTTAATTCATATTTCTTTGACAAAGATATGAGTAGAATTGCTATATATATGTGAACATAGAAAAATAAACAAACAAGAACATGTATTTTCAATTATTGACTGTTCTTTGACATTAAGTGAACTACATATATAAAATCGATTGGAAATGAAAGCTACCTTTACAAGCATATAGACAAACAACACACATGTTTTCTTCCTTATCTCGCCACAACACACAAATTTCTCAGATCCTACTTCACTAAGACACACAAGTTCTCAACCTTCCGTTATCACCGCAACACACAATAATAATCTCAAAACCTACTTCACTATGGATGAATATTTAAGATATTCAAACTCCTCTAATATTTCAATATTATAAAACCAATGTAAAAGTAATACCTCTTTCAAACAAAAATAAGAGTCTCCCGTAACAAATTACTTGCACACCAAGTATCTTGCCTCTTCTTTTAAAGGCAGCCAACTAGAAAAGTTTCAACTAAAGAGGAAAAATAACTCATCATTAAATAAAATAATTAGATAAAGAATATATCATGATGATGAGGGTGAGGGGAAATTTTGAAATTATGAATTCTAATCACTCCAAATGTCTACCACCATCATCATCATCATAATTAAAAAATTTCACACAAAAGATTAATCACGTGTCTCTAACTCATTGAATAAATTTATTACCCTCATTAATTAATAATACTGTAGAGAGAGATGTATATGATTTCATTAACTCACTCTCAAATTATGTCTTTTTTTAAAATATATATATTTTTATATATATATATATTAGCACAACTCACAACTCACACTTAAAAAAAAATTAAATATACTAGTTGATTAGGTGCATGCAACATCACCTTCAATTCAAAAAAGGAAAATTTTTATTGATAAATAATTAATCTCTTTTCCAAATTGCATGGCATCCTAGATTTTTTAATTGATATTATATATTACTTTCCTGTTAGTCTATGAACAAACTAAATATAGAACCATTAGCTTCTATTTATTACTTGTATGCATATGGATAAGAGGAATATAATTAACAATGCAAAGATTAACTTTACTCGAATTGAACTACACATTTACAATGGACAATGTCAAACTTTTTTTGCCCATGGCGATCGGAAAAGGAGAATTTCTTTAAGACCCACAAATCATATTGACAGAAAATTTCAGTTAGCTTTTAAAGTATTTGATATTTCAAATTTCATTATCCTTAAAATAACAAACTGTGGAATGTTTTTTTAGCCCAAACTTCACTTCCCAGCCAGCAAGGCAAAAAAAGCCAGAGATGCAAAAAATGTGTAGTGGTGGTGTAGATAAGGGAGAACTTAGGGTGATGTCCACCAAAACCATAATTTTACCATGATGAATCCATGTAGTATAAAGAGCATAAATTCGTCCTCCAGTTATTCTGAAATCATAACCTTTTCTCAACTACCTATCATATAACCACACAAAAAATAAGCATAATAGACAAAATAAGCCAAAAGAGCCAAAAAAGATAATTTAGATATGAGAATTAACACTAATACAGTTAGTGTTAATTCTCATATCAAGAAAAGCCAAAAAAGATCAATTAGATAGAAGAAGATATGCATCAAGTTTTGTAAATTCACACAAAATACCAACTGAGAGAATCAAAACACAAAACACCATCCCAAAGCTTCTTAGAATAGATAATTAATGTATCATCATAGAAAGGTTTCTTTTGCTCACTGTAATTTATGTTCACTACCCCTCACTGTAATCATTGACTTCTTCATATATTCCAATATCTCTAAGAAGTTTCAATCATCTCTTGGTAAGCTTAGAATTTCAGTATATAAAAATCTTGATTCTAATAAACTATACTCCATTCTCTATCTATTTTTGTAAAATTCTTCTGATGAAAAAGAAAAGAAAGATTGTTTGCTAAACTAAACTTTGATTCCCTTTGTTTGTAGATATCTATATATTTAGAATCTGGGAGAGTTGTTGCGTGGTAGTTCCCCGTCAAGGAAAAAAGTAAAAATTCTTGCTTCCCTAAACAAACCAGGTCCCTATTTTCCTAGACTTCTCTCTCTTGATTCCCTGTATAAATGTTTTTCTTTTATTGCTCTTTTGAATAAAAACAACTATTTTTGCTACATGGCTCTATGTATAGGAAGCAATCATGGAAAATAGGTATGGTTTGTTCAGGCAGAGCAGTGGGGTATGGAGAGCTTTGAGGGATGGAGATTTTGAAGAAGAAGATGTTTGGTCTGTTCTCAAAGAAAGAACAGATTCTAGTTCCAAGACCAACAACAGATCCAGCAAGGAGTCTGCTTTGTTTGTTCCAAGGCATGTTCCAATTGCTGCAAGAATGATTCCCAAAGCTATCAGAGGAGGATTTGAAAGTAGCAGCAGTATTAACTCCTCACAGGTAAACTGAACAACACACTATGAGCCACCTGCGTATGGGTTAAGCCCTTTTTTACAAGAATACTATTTTGACTGTTTTTTCAGGCTGTTATACCAGTCAAAATCATCTTTTTAGGAAAAGTATATTTCAGGACAAAACTCCACTCCAATCATATCCATAATGTATATTAATTACATAGTGTATATTAGTTTATTTTATAAACTTAGACTATAAAATTTTTAGTTTATAAATATTATTCATAAATGTATATTAATTATTAATGATATCTAACTCCAACCATTCAATACTATTATTATAAAATACAAAAAAAAAAAGAGTTTATTATATATTTATACTATTACTATTACTATATAATTTATATTTATACGTATACTATTACTATATAATATATTTATACTATTATTATATATTTATGTATAGATATATGCAACAAGGACTACTTGAAATATTTATTGGTTATATATGCAGATTAGATCGTTATATGTAGAAGAATGAGATACCAAAACATATCAACTATAATATTAACATGTGAAGGTTTGCTAATGCTACTCTTATAGCCATGGTGAAGAAAAGGAAAAGGGGAAAATGAACTTTTGGGAAAATAAACAAATTTAATGCTACTCCTAACCACTAATGAGTAAAATTGTAAAAACACCTCTCTACATGTTTGATGGCAACCAACCATTTGCACAACCCTAACCTATAAAAATAGTTCTACTCCTATACTACTTTATTAACTTATAATATTTTTTAGAGATAAATTACGGGATCTTACCCACAAAATATTATACTCACAAAATTAAACTAAATATACCATGATTAAGTATTAAGGATGGAAAATACTAATAATATAATACACATTATTATCTAGAATTAGCTAATATTAGTGACGAGGCTAGGAATGTGAGGAAATAATATAAACTCAAAGACAATAAAAAAAATATACTACATTTATTTTTACAAATCTACATTTCAATTGAACAAACCATTATCATATGAAAAAACTATAATTTTTTAATTGATGAAGTTTTTAAAGGTTTATGTTAATATTTGCATGGATTAATTTTATAATTATAATACAAAAATTATATTTGAAAATTGCAAGACAAAACAGATAATATGCATATTTATTTAATTGTCTCTTTAAACTTACAATTTCTCAAACTCCTCTATTCTAATTTGTTGGTTACTAAGAAAATTGAGCAATTAGAAGAGCAATTAGAGAATCGCCTCATTATACTTTTGTTAAAAATAACAGGCACATTTGATAGACACTAGTACACAACTCAGAAAAATAGGTAGAAGATGAATAGAAACTTTATTTTATCATTTTTTTTTATCATCCTGGTTGTTAGATTGGATTAGAAAATTATATTTCTCTTTGCCTTTCAATTTATCTTTTATAAACATCGATTTGTGTAATTAAAATAGTATAAACTAAGCTCAGTATTTTTCTATATATTTTAGGTGGACAAGCTAAGACTTTGAAGCAACTCAAGGCTGAGAGTAAGATGAAGTTTCAGTCAATTAATTTAATGGTGAGTTATATCAAGATATTGCTAATTGATTTGATTTTGTTTAAATTTAATTATTTGGGTTAATTTTGCTATATTTGGGTTAATTTTGCTATATTTTATAAACCATCAAAAGCTGTCCTCTTCCTATACTAATTATTTGTAGAAAAGATCTATAGATCACCCAAGGTACTGAGCTATAAACATTCTAGAACAGGGTGGGATTCTGGACCTAATGCAAAATAGCAGGATTATTATTTGATTTCAAATTTTCTCCCTTTGACCATGCTGGAATTACCTCAAGAGTTCTCTCATCATTGTATTCTTAATGCAGAAACCTTATTATTATTCTCTGGTGTGAATACCTGGCCCACTAATGATGAACACTTACAAATTATATCATGATGCATTAACATGTGAGTACTTTTTACTTTGTTTTTTTTTTCTGTAATAATTTCTTGTTTATATTTCAGCTAAGTTTTCTGTTACACAGTACATAAGTGGACTATTGTCTAAGCTTGATCAATTAAAATTTCTTAATGATTTATAGTAATACTATTTTGATTGTTTTTTCAGGCTGTTACACCAGTCAAAATAATCTTTTTAGGACAAGTATATTTCAGGACAAAACTCCACTCTAATCATATCCCATAAAGACAAAACACATAAAACTCCATTCTAATCACATCTCAATAAACACAACGTATGTGTCTGTGTTTGTGTTCCTCTGTATGTTTCATTTCTGTTTTGATTTGATTCCTTGATTAAACCAGTTTTGTCTTTAAGATTGATTATTGATCAATTATTTTCTAGTTTATGGTGTGTTTATGTTCTTGTTTTGAGGTTGTGTTTACATCAGTATATATAATAAGCCTTGACTATTTCCATATGAAATAATACATGGGGCTAAAGCATATTAGGAGAGATGTATCTATATATGTAAGAAATTTTTTAAAGATATGAACAATCTTATATTTACAAAATAAAATATTAAGAAAAATCAATATGGTGTATTTTCTGGTTTATGGTGTGTTGATTTTCACTACAATTTATCAAATATATATCATCATTAGGAATGTATTATTATTATTATTAGTTAATTCATTTTCATTTATACAAGTGCCAAGTACTACAGTTTTATATAACATATATTTAAATAGTTGTATAATGGAGACATTGTAATGACCAAATATCTATTAGGACCCAACATCTAGTTTTTGTTTGGTAAGGATGGACCCAACTATCTCTCTCTTTCACCTATACCAGCCAAATAAGTTTTACTAAGGAAGGAAAATAATGGACCAAAAAGAAAGAAAGAATAAAGAAAAATAAAAGTGGCAGATTTATAAACAGTTGCACTGAAACACACAATGTTGATGATGTTGCTACTTTGTCAAATGCCTATGCACCTGAGAACTTAAATGTTCATCATCATGGCCTACAGTAGTTCGAAAAGGAAAAAGGGATTCTAGGGTGTACTTGACAGAGCATCATAAACAGTCCATAAAAAACAAGACTTCCAGTTTAGAAAGAAAAGAACACAGCAGCATAAACAGTCCAAAAAGAAAATTCCCATTTTAGAAAGAAAAGAAAAAACAAGACTTCCATTCCATGTATTTCTAGAAGTTGAACACAGCCAAAACCAGAATTTTACCATGATGAAAAAACAAGAACTCAACCAAAACTAGAATTTTACCATGATGAATCCATGTAGTTCTAGAAGTTGAAAATTTTGATGACAAAGTCTGAGCAATGATCATCTAAGAGAAAGAGGACGAAACTATAATCTAAGAAACAAATACTAATTAATAATCTCATTCTCTCTAAGTTCTCAAGATCACTCAAACAAAATACACAACTCAACAACAAAACATAAACTGATTTTCATCCCAATCCTAGTTGAATATTGCTACAAACAAATTGTTCAAAACTATCTCTTTTTCAAGTTCCTCTACCAGAATTAGATACTATATGACCAAACCAAAACAACACTCAATATTGATAACCTTATACTAACAAGTCTATGCTCCTTTCTGCCTCAATTCAATATATGACATATCATATTTGACAACCACTGTCTTTTTACAGATTGAAACTTAGAATCAATAAAGAGATTTTCAAGCCCTTGGGCTAGTTTTGGCTGTGGAGTAGAGTGGTGTCTAGCCAACACTCATTCGAATCACGTATGTGTTTGTGTTCCTCTTTATGTTTCATTTCTGTTTTGATTTGATTCCTTGATTAAACCAATTTTTGTCTTTAAGATTGAATATTGATCAATTGTTTTCTGGTTTATGGTGTGTTGATTTTCACTACAATTTATCAATATATATCATCATTAGGACTGTATTATTATTATTATTTAATTCATTTTCATTGGTGCAGTTTTCAAAATTTAATCTCATTTACTAAACAAAAAAAAAACACTTTCTAAAATCTTAATTATAAGGAAGATCAATGATCTGGGACTTGGAAAGACAACAGAAAATCTTCAGGATTACATTGACTAATACCATTTAAATTATGAAAAGAATAGCTATGGTGTTCAGTTTTCTTTCCGAAATTTGAGACAGCTCCTAAACTCTTTTCACGCCAGAATTTTATCCATGCAAAACTCATTCTACATCAATTAGTTGCTAAAATTCGCTGATCATACTAATAACTCTAACAATATCATGAGAACCCTAAAATCCATAATGGAAAACATCACCATGCTAATTATGGAAAATTAGTTTACCCATTATAGGCCATATAAATACCAAGTTTAGTATGAATAAAAAAATTTACAGGAAACAAACTTCTTATGTCCAAACCAACCGAGATAGTTTATAAATATACAATCAGAGAAAGGAGTTAAACCTGGTTAGGATTAGCATTCTCAAGTTCAAAATGATACTCATGCATGACCCATTCAGTCCCTTGGCTAGGGCAAGGGCCTTTATAAAATACCAAAATCCTCTTCCCCCCTATGACACCTTTGGTTTATTTAAGTCTTCTGAATGCTATAAAGCCTGCCTCAACTCTGCCATTCACTTCCTTCTAGCTCCTCAAACCAAGCCCTGAAGTGAAATTGCAACAAAATGAACATAAAACAAAGGGGCATTTTGCCAAGAATTTAACCAGAGAAAACTCCACTCTAATCATATCCCAGAAAGACAAAACACATAAAACTCAACCAAAGATTTTAATTTTGAAATATGCAAAATATGATTTTATAGATTCTATGAGACCGTACCAAAACACATGTCCCAACAATATGCAAAATCGAAAATTAATTTTGAAAACCACAAATTTTATAGATTCTATGACATTCAAGCTGATATATCTAACATCTACAGCTAAATACTTACCTGGCTTGCCAAGACCGAAGAGAAGAACAAATTTGAGATGCCCAATGACTGGAAATTGAAGGTTGACTGAGAGATAGAGAAAGACGAGAGAGAGAGTGTGAGGAGTTCGGAGACCGTACCAAGTCGAAGAAATGGGTCTCTTCTTTGTGTCGATATGTTGAAGGAAATGGGTCTTAGAAAGGTTGAAGGAAAGGAAATGGGTCTCAGAAATGTTGAAGGGAAATGGGTCTCAGAAATGTTGAAGGAAAGCTCGAAAATGTTGAAGGAAAGCTCAGAAAAAGGAAAGCTTGGAAATGTTGAAGAGAAGGGAAATGGGTTGTCTCGGGTCTCAGAAATGTTGAAGAGAAATGGGTGTCTCGGGATTCTCAAGTCTTAGAAATGAAAAAAAAATTCTAAGTGGCGGGATGGTGCAATATATTACCACCCTTTTTGCCTAATATAATACTCTACCATAATACTTTTCTATTAGTATTATATTCATGAGTTATGGAAAAGGGTATTTGGTGTAGTGACCACACTAGCTAGGAACCCTATGCAACCTCGCAATAGGTCTCTAGCCCTCAATGCTAATATCATGGGAATCGGGGTCCATGCACAATGCCAACAAAAACAAAGGGGTCCTCACCCTCAGGCTAAAAAGTCACCATCTTCTTCTTGCAGTCTATAGTCGCCCCATACCTGGCCAACTAATCCATTCCCAAAATCATGTCGAAATCATGCATACCAAACTCAATCAAGTCCACTAATAGTTCTCTGTTGTCCACCACCACTTGTAATGGCCTAACCCATCTTCTAGAGGCTACCAGCTCACCAGTAGGCAGTAAAGTCCCAAACACCGCAGTATAATAATCACAAGGCTTACACAATCTATCAATCACCCCACTAGAAACAAATGACTGTGTAGCACCAGAATCAATCAATACAGTGTATGGAGTGCCAACACTAGAAAGTTGACCTGTCACTACTGAGGAACTAACCTCAGTCTCTCCTTGATTCATGGCGAACACTCAAACCGAAGTCAGACTGTCCGTCGTCTTGGGTTTCTATTTCTTCGAACTCGGGCAGTCCTTCTGGGGATGTACAACCACCCCTCAAAGATAGCATTCCTTCGCCCGACAGTCTCCTAGATGGTGCCTCCTACACCTGGCACACTCAGGGTAACTCCTCCAAGTCTCATTTCTACCTTGGAAGCCACCCATAACACCACGGCCCCTCCTATTGGGAAATATAGTGGTTGAGGTGGCAGGGGTCTTCCTATTCTGGTCACTAGGGCCTCTGCCCCTACCAGATCTTACAAATGGAGGCACAACCCCCCCGAACATCGCGTCGTGCAACACTCTCCCTCCATATCTTGTTCTCTGACTCCTTAGCTGTGAGGCTTTTCTCAACCTCTTGAGCACAAGTAGTTTCCCCAAGTATTGATGTAATCCAAACATCCTGGGCTATCATAGCATTCAACCGATGAACAAATTTGTCATGTCTTGCTATGTCTACATGCACTAGATCAAGTGCAAATTTAGCTAGCCTATCAAACTTCAAGACATACTCAATGACTGACATACTTCCCTGCACCAAACTGGTAAACTCGTTCACTTTCATCGTTCTAACGGCATTACTGTAATACTTTTGGTTAAATAGGTCTTTGAACTCATCCTAGTTCATAGTAGAGACATTTTGAGTCTGAGATGCCATCTCCCACCAAATACGAGCATCATCTCGAAACATAAAGGTGGTGCAAGCCACTCTGTCATTACCTACCACCCTCATAAAATCCAGGATGGAGGTAGTCGGGCTCATCCACTACTCAACCTTGAGCGGACCTGGTCCTCCCTCAAAGGTTGGAGGATGTTGCTTCCTAAATCTCCATTATAGTAGTTCCCACCTGTTTTCAACCTCAGGTTGTTGTACGACCGGTACCACTGCAGGTGGCCTTTCTGGTGTAGCGTTCCTTGGCAAAACCTGCTGTCTCAATAAACAGATCTCTTCCTCTTGACTTTGAAGTCTGGCATGCATATCAACAAGCATCTGCTGCAAGTTCACAGGGATTGACGGAGGGTTATGACCCTAGTTATCATCTCCAGCCTCGATTTCAATGCCAGCTAGTCAAACAGATCGCCTTGGAGGCATTGCTCTCCAAGTATATCCGTAATCAACAACTCACATGATCAGGCAATGATAATAGGTTTTTAGAAGTCATCCCATGGTCCAACACCAACAATTAAGCAAATACATGCAACCACAATGCTAACAAGCATTTCAATGACACCAACATACAATAGCAATGCTAATAAGCATGCCTTTTCATGTACACATAGTAGTCAAGGGCCAGGCCCTATCATTATATCTCATGCTCTCTAATAAGATAGGAAAATAAGGCATTTATATTTTATTTAAGCAGTTGAACACATAACCACATAAATAGTTACCAATCTTCTGAGTCGAGCTTGTCTTTAGCGGCAAGTGTACATGCCTAGGCAGTCTTCAGGAACCCTTAAACCTATCTGATACCAAGTTGTAACACCCTGGATAGCCAAAACCATTAAACTGTGTATTTTAGATAGTGCGGGACTTGCTAATCAAGTCATTTGGATATAAACGTGTAACTAAGAGTAATTAACGGATTAGGGTTTAAAAGTTTTGATCATCGAAACAGTTACTTTCATTTAAAAGGTTATGTCTATACATGGGATCCCAAAATAAATATTTACAAGGCATTTAAAACTCTAAAGATAATTACAACATAAGCCGACCTATGCGAAAAAACTAGGATTTGACTCTAGTCCCTCTTGAATTCTCAGGAGAGACGACCCCCAAGCGGGATCCTGCCCCGAAACCTAGCGTACACCTAGTCACAACCATGATAAAGGATTCTATCAATAATTGCATAATGGTTTCTGGATAGAATTCTAGCCTCTGGGACATTGAATTCCACCAAACACGGTAGTGGGATCGATCCCGAGCACCAAAGGTCAGGTTCCCACGCTTAAAAACACCAAAAGGCCATAAATTCCCATAAGGGCCGCGACCCCCAAGACCTGCGCCGCGACCCTCCCCCTAAAACAGAGGCTAGGCCTCTTAGACCACAGACACGTGCCACGACCCTCCCCCTGTGGCGCCGCGGCGCTCCCTTTGTTTCTAGCTTGTTTCCCCTAGCTTCCACTGAATTCAACCTCCAATTGCTCAGCTCAAACTCTAATTCCCAGCCACAAATCCTTTGGTTTCACTGAGTTCCTTGAGAGTAAAGGAGAGAGGAGAGAAGAGTCGGTTCCTTGAGTTTCTACTGTTTTCTATTTTTACTTAGTGTAACATTAGTTACTTAAGTCAATCCCAAGGCTCGGGGTACTGGAAACGTCCCCGAGGCAACGGTAAACTTCCCCAATATTCCCACTTAGGCTTCCTAACCTCAAATATATCTCCAATTATTTATTTTCATAACTCGATAATCCAAATAATCATCTAATACCTGAAATACCCCTTGACTTTCCCTAAGTCAAGTACTGGGTCCCGTTGTGAATTTCCCGCTACTTGCTCCCTAGGATCGCCTCGTATCGAAAGCTGCAAACATATATATCCACATAATAATGTGGTCTTAACAGATTATCACAAAATCACATTTTTGCCCTAACGGGCCAAAATTACAATTATGCCCTTACAAGCAAACAAGGCCCACATGCTTATCAAATACTCATAGACATGCATTTCACATAATCATGCATATCACACCATTAATTCACACAACTTCCAATTATGCCCTCCCGACACACTAATCAAGGCCCTTAAGTCTTATTAGTAATTTTGGGTCGTTACAACTATCCCCTTCTTAAACTAATTTCGTCCTCGAAATTTACTTGAACAAATCAGAGAATAATCCTCTTAGCTCTGACTATAATTCCCAAGGTCCAACGCTTTTACTCTTAATCTTCAATAACACTCAAGCGTGAGTAACGATTTTGTTTCACAAGATCTTGTCTGATAACTATACCTTCTTTAATTTTTTACTTATACATCAGATTTGCAGAAACTCTAGAGTCTGCTTAGTTCACAACAAATCAGAGAATAATCCTCTTAGTTCTGACTCTAGAGTCTCACTACCCGAAATACTAATGAGTCACCACCCCTACCAAGGTGAGCTCAGCTTATAGGCCCCCTGTCTAAACCTTGGTACAACCTCAGAATTCTTGTTGAATTGGGAGTCAGAACTCCCCTTTCTTTTCCAGAACAACATACTTTCCAGAACAACTCTCGGGTTGGTCTTCTCTAGGTGGTGGGCCCCCTATCTTCATTTCTCCAACCAGAATTTCCTCTGCCTGAGTCAGCCTCATTGTAACCATGGCCATCTTTGAACCTCGACTGGCTATGGTGGGATCGACTGTTCCTTCAGTAGCCACCTCGGGCTAGAATTTCCTGAGCGTTAGAGGGTGGCCTGAGTTGGTCGGTAGGTCCCCGTGCATTTTCATGCCGTGGGGGGCCTCGGACCACAGAGCTTATCTTTGAGTTCCTTCTGTTACCAGAAGGACGCTGCCCTCTGCTCGGTGGGTTCGGCTCTTCGCCTCTATGGCATCTAGGACTGCGGGGCTGCTGCTCGACCCTATTCTGCCTTGGCTGCGGGGGAATGTCACGACCAGCCTGGGATGGAGACTGCGCTTCAAGATCCCTTAGCGGGACATCATCCTGAGGCATTGGTGGCTTCTCGGGCCTTTGGGGGCTTGACGGCTAGATCGGCGGGCTAGGATTGGGACCCCTTTGGGGCGGCCCATTTGTGGGTTGATCAGGCTGTGAGGCAAGTGCAGCCTGATTCCTAGCCAACTGTAGGGCTGCTTCGAGGGCTGCCATGGCCTCCCTCTGACGACGGTCCATCTCCGCCTGTCTCTCACTCAACTCCTGGCGCTGTCGCTCAATCTTTTGTTGCTGCCGAGCCATAATCTCAGCAACACTTTCCTCGCTGGCCCTCAGATTGGCCAGTTCATCCTGCAATACCCCCAGGGTATTCCTCAGCATCTTGGAATCCAGTTCTTCCTCATCAAATTCCAAATGTGGCTCATCTTAAGTCACGTTTGGAGGAGGAGGCGGTTGAGATGGTGCAGCGCCAGTCGCCTGCCCAGTCTTCTTTGTGGTTTCCGCCATTACTGTTTCAATAATATCATATCAAGCTCTCAATGAAAGCACCAGAATGTTGACCCTGATTTTGGTCAACTGTCACGGAGTCAAAATGATTGATGTGGACAGATATGTTGGAATGAATATAATGACAAAAACAGTAAATCACACAAGAATTTATAGTGGTTCGGCCCCAAAAACTTGTAATAACCTACGTCCACTTGAGCTATTATTGATATGAGATCTCAAAAAAGTGATCAAAGAACTAGGGTTCTATGAGTTTCACCAACCTCTGAAGAATAAACAATATATCGTAATGTATTAGCTCTGATTCTCTCGTAAATCTATACTCTCAAGTCATTAAAAAGCCAAAAGTCCCCTCCTTGAACTATCTTTCACTATTTATAGGCTCAAGGAGGATTACATTAATTTGTTACAGATATTCTCTCCTGATTAATCGGATCATCAGGAATTATTAGAGACAATCTCGGGATTGACTATGATCTTTACAAAATCATCTTGAAATATGTGGAGTGTACGACCATGCTGGTCATAAGAAAAACTCAACTGTTGTGCTTGCAATATCTTACTGGTCGATACTCTAACAGAATTCTGCCAGGTGTCAGCCACGTGTTCAGAAATCACCTGCCACGTCATCCGTGCTTGTTTTTTGGATAACACTCTCAATATTCAAGTACACTGAATTATGTCCCCACTCAAACCTTCCGGTACAACATACCCTAGGGAGTGGAACGATACTCTTTTAGAATTACCATCTCCATGCCAAACTTCTATCGGATCATTCATGTGATCCTGGTACCCTAACTCATAATATCATGACAGGGTTCTTCCCTGTTTCCTCCTAACCGTCACTTTTGATTTCGTGGTCCAAAGGAACACATACCTGCTCATTACCACACACTAAGGCTATACCAATCTCAATCATTTCCTTGTCAAGTCCATTATGACCCATGACATTCTTTTTAGCTGACACACATTTCCCAAATAAATGATCCTCCTACAAACAAATCTTTCCCTCACACAAGCGAGGATTTCGAACATCAACCGTCTATCCATTATATTTCACTAAATCTTGGTCTCAACATTATCTTTCTTACAAATGACCAACCGCTCATTACCTTACTCTATACATACCCCGCCTACCTACCACCTCCGGTACATCCACCATGTTCCCATTTTACCTACCGCAAGACGTGATCCATCCTCACATCAGCCTGAGTTTGGGCGTGCCCAACCTGTGATGCACCCTCACAATATCATATCCTTATCATAGGTTAGGTTCTTTTTGCTATCCCTCTATACTCAACCATAACATGCATATTCCTGCATTACCAAGTGCTAATCTATTCTTACCCTGTCTTCGGAATTTTCGATCTGACACTATCCATTCAGTCTAATCTTCAAGTTATATCGTTCCTCTAATTTCTGGTGTAGCTGCCTGCAAAGTTACTTATGTGGTAGATGACACGCTTACCAATGTTTTTGTGCTTCCTGTCCTTCAGATGTTCTTCAGTAGCTTGTTTGTGACTTCAAACCAAATATCTTCATACCTGAACCCTCTTCTTCCTGTAGCACTGTTCTGAATACCCCTAGTGAGACCAAACTGATACTTCATAGAGCCTTACCTGTGACCCTGCTTCCTTAGTGCTAACGTCTTCAGCGCTCGCTTCTCACTTTGACTGGAGAGTAATCTGACATACCGCTCTTAAACCTGAAGGAGACTTGTCCATACCGCTCTTATGTTTCCTGCTTGAAGAACTTATCTGTGTGGCTGAAGCTTGAACCAGGTAAGAACCTTTGTTACCAATTCATCACACCCTACCCGGTACAAGTGGTAATTCCTTAAATGTCTCTTTCCTTGATCTCCAGCTGGTAATAACCAGATCGTAGATCAATTCCCAGAAACATTGTCTTGTTTTATAACCGAGCATGTAAAACTCTTCATCCTTAACAAACGATACCGACAATTCCCACAATATGATGCTCTGTCTAATCCGAGATCAAACTTCTTCAACTGCTTCAGTAATTCTTTCTGTCAACCAGTACCGTCTTCCACAACGTTCCTAATGTCAAACCTACCTGTGGTTCGACCTTGAAGTACACCCAATCTTTCCTTGTATACCCATCTGAATTTCCTACTGATCATCTTAGTTCCCATTCCATCCAATTGAAATACTCCAACTGATATCCCCTACAATCCATGGTTGTCTCTTAACAGATTCACTCTCACTCTGGCCCATGTCGAGGCTTCTATATGATGAGCTCTATTGCTCTCACCACGAACCCCTCGATTACTTGTATCCCAATTTCTCTTCTGGAAGTGTCTAATCCCTCCTTAAGAAACACTAATACCTTCAGCCCGCACAGTACCCTTGAGGCACATTCTCAATATCGAACTCCCCCAGCTCGCTATATAACCAAATAAATATATAAACTATTCCATCCACAGATCGTCTTCGAGGAACTAGCATCAGACTTCTTCTATAGCAAAACATCCTAGTCTTACGTTTCCCTAACCATGGGAAATCCATCCTAACATACCAAATCATTCATGTAGAAAGCATGCCCTCATCCGATATCCTTCCAGGTGGCGTCCTCTACCTCAGGTGCATACCAAACAATCTGACTAGTTCCCATCACCATCCTGACAATTACCTTTACAATCAAACCCCCTTCTTATAAGAAATTACGTGCCATAGCACTGCTTGGGGCTCTTCTACCTCGGTTGCCAAAATTGGGTCCTTACTGAATTCCACCAATGGAAGTATTGTCTTTTGCATTTCCTGCTCTAAGACATTCATGCTGTAACCTCACTTCCCCAAATCACAACTAACATGACCCTCATTGCTGCCTAAACACAGACGAAGATCTCATACATTAAAGCAAGCCTGATACTCCGACCCATACCAGAGTTTGACCCTTAACCGGGCCATCATTTCCAACTACCTCCACCCATACCAACCTTCCAAAATGAGTTACCCAACTCACAAATCTCATTGATATACACTATTGATACCTTATCATTCCAAATCAAGCTTATAAGCCTATTAGTCTTCGCAGCTCAGACTATGCTTTTACAACCTCTTTTATCAAATCACCAACTGAGTTCTTTCCAACCCATTATGCCAGTATCTCGGTCCGAATACCATTTCCTGGCATCCTTCTGTCACCAATACTTAGTGCAACTCCTTATTTATGACCTCTCATCTTCATATACCCCAAGGAAGAATTTCCCATCCAGTAACCAATTCTTAAACAAACCCGAATTTTTCCTCTTAAAACCAGAGGTCAACGCCCTTTTTGGTCTTCCATTTAATACTCTTTCTCTTCCTATATCCTTATATTAAACCCATACCGTTTGCTCACATGCTAGCAAACATCTATGTGACTTTCAGGGCAGCTGGAGGTTTCCAACAATCTGAGTTCATCCGCCACCGCTGACTAAGCTCCTCAGCCCTGAGGTTCACACTCCGAACCAAACCACATCCAGGTCCAAATAACCATAATATTCATGCACACATAAAGTATAGTAAACATTAATTCACAATTCTACGCATTTAGCTACCCAATTTATTACTACCATGTTTATTCACACTCTATCATGCTTCCTACAAGCCAATAAACTTGCATAACATATAAATTCAAATTGGGCAGTCACCCACATACAATCGGTATGCAAACCATTATCCAAATATTCATTCACATGCAACAGCAATGCTGATCAGCACGCCTCAATCTCATCACACAATAGTCAAGGGCCAGGCCCTATCAGTTCTCATGCTCCCTATGGTCATACAACATAATACATTCATATTTCAATCAAAAGCTTAAGCATGTAGTCTCATATATTCAATCATAGAACCCTGAGTCGAGCTTGTCTTTAGCGGCTAGTGTACATGTCCAGCCTATCTCCGGGAACCCTTAAACCTAGGACGCTCTGATACCAATTTGTAACGCCCTGGATAACCAAGACTGTTACACTGTGTGTTTGAAATAGTGCGAGACTTGCTAATCAGATCATTTGGTTAAAAATGTGAATCTAACGATACAAACAGGTTAGGTCTAAAATATTTTGGTTTTAAATGAATATTTTTCATTAAAATACATGTTTGGTACATGGGATCCCAAATCAAGGTTTCAACAACGTAATTACAGAATTTCCAAAGCTTATAAATAACCAAGGCACTCTAATGGCATTACACATTTTAGGTTCTCGTTCCTGTACAAACCCTCGACTGTGGCGGCTGAGCAGCTGACAATGTACACCTCGCCCCCAGAGCTCTCCAACCCATGGTCAGCTCGTCTTACCCTTGCCTTTACCTGCACCACGTAGCACCCGTGAGCCAAGGCCCAGAAAGAAAACATAATATTTAAAACACAATCACTAATAATATCCAATTATTTTACAAGACATAACCAGGTACGCAACAGTACACAACATTCACCCATTCAATGATAATATTCAACAAGCTAACAATCAGTCATTCTACTAACCAGCATATCATAATCATCGTAATAATAATTGTAATCAAATCACATGATAGTTAGGGCCGATAACTTAGGTCGCACCCTCTGTTTAACCCACTGACTCTGGCCTGCTTAAACCGAGCTTAGTGCATAATAAGTTGTCCCCAGCTACTAGTGGCCGAGCCGCGCCTTGTGCGAAAGTGTAAACTTCGACGCTTTTAGGTCGTTCGTTTACTATTTATATGGCGTGATACCATCCATTTACAATGCACATGGCATAATACCATCCTCTTAAAGAGCACACAAAATAGGGAACCCTTAGTCCCAATACAAATTCACAACCGGGTGCAGTTTTCTTACCTTTAATTAGGAGAGACGACCCCCGAGCGCAATCCTGCCCCGAACCCAAGCGTACACCTAGTCACATCCATGATAAAGGATTCTATCAATAATTGCATAAGGGTTTCTGGATAGAATTCTAGCCTCCGGGACATCGAATTCCACCAAACACGGTAGTGGGTTTGATCTCGACCACCAAAGGTCAGGTTCCCACACTTAAAATCTCCAAAAGGCCACAAATGCCCTTAAGGGCTGCGGCCCCCAAGACCTGCGCCGCGGCCCGCCCCCTAAAACAGAGGCTAGGCCTCTCTGACCACAGACACGCGCCGCGGCCCTGCCTCTGTGGCGCTCCCTCATCTCAGAGCCCTCCTGGCTCTTCCTTGCTCCAAAGGGCTGCGACACTCTAGAACAGAGCTGCAACCCAGCCCCAGGAACCCATAAAAACGACCATTTATAACATTCAAACCTCAGCCAAATCCACCCTAAACCATCCCAATAACACAATTCAATTATCCCAACATTCTAACATCATTTCAACAACATAACCCAACATAAATCTAGTCTAGAAACCCATCAAAACATCATTGCAATCTTTTGAACCCACACACTCAAGCACACTCAAACCGGCCATGAAAACACCAGAATTCAAACATTAAATCATAATTTCGAGCTTACCTTCACTGCAGAAAAATTTCTCCAAATTATTTATGGGCTAACTCCAAGTTCCTAGCTTCAATTCAGTCCTTAAATATCAAAACCATAAACACCCTTAAAACCCAGCCAAAACACAGAATTCTAATGATCAAGAGTATGATTCAGTTCTTACCTTTGTTTCTAGCTTGTTTCCCCTAGCTTCCACTGAATTAAACCTCAAATTGCTCAGCTCAAACTCTAATTCCAAGCCACAAATCCCTTGGTTTCACTGAGTTCCTTAAGAGAAAAGGAGAGAGGGAGAGAAGAGTCGGTTCCTTGAGTTTCTACTGTTTTCTATTTTTACTTAGTCTAACCTTAGTTACTTAAGTCAATCCCGAGGCTCGGGGTACCGGAAACGTCCCCGAGGCAAAACGGTAAACTTCCCAAATATTCCCACTTAGGCTTCCTAACCCTATAATCCAAATAATCATCTAATACCTGAAATACCCCTTGACTTGCCCCAAGTCAAGTATCGGGTCCCGTTGTGACTTTCTTGCTACTTTCTCCCTAGGATCGCCTCGTATCAAAAGCTGCTAACACATATATCCACATAATAATGTGGTCTTAACGGATTATCACAAAATCACATTTATGCTCTAACAGGCCAAAATTACAATTATGCCCTTACAACCAAACAGGGCCCGCATGCTTATCAAATACTCATAGACATGCATTTCACATAATCATGCATATCACACCATTAATTCACACTTCCAATTATGCCCTTCCGGCACACTTATCAAGCCCCTTAAGCCTTATTATTAATTTTGGGTCGTTACACAAGGGTCAACAAGAAAACTTAAATCAATAGATTCAAATACACAAAAAATTTTAAATAACAAGCTTAGCGTGTACATTTGCAGCTGCTCGACCGCCATGGTCGAGAATACAATAGGGACTAGAGTCAAATCCTAGTTTTGCCACTTAGGCCGGCTTATGTTGTACTTACCTTTGAAGTTGTAAATTCTTTGTAAATATTTATTTTGGGATCCCATGTACAGACTTATCCTTTTAAATGAAAGTAATCGTTTCCATGATCAAAACTTTTTAAATTCTTATCAATTAATTACTCTTAGTTACACATTTATATCCAAATGACTTGATTAGCAAGCCCAACACTATTTAAAATACATAGTGTAATGGTCTCGATGTAGTAAAAGAGTCTACGAAATACTTGTCCAAAGGGAGAAAGGCACCTGCCTTCAAGTGCTCATCAACAAGACCCTCGAACCCCAATTCGATCTCGTGACTCAGCAAAATTTAATTCACATTACTCTGAGTCTTTATCCAGGATTAAATGCGCTTAGCCTAAAAAAAGGCATTGGGATCAACTATGATCTCCCTATCCTCTACTAGACTGAAGTGGGGAATAGGCATCTCAGACGCAATCTGCTTACCCTTACTCTTACGTTGAGAAGAAGAGCTCTCGACTAACTTCTTCTGGTGGGCCATGATTTAGCTCGCCCAACGACAAAGTGGTTTAACACAAAGCCACATGAGAAATTGTAACCCTTAAGATACCCAGAACTAAACCTAAAACCCCATAAATTATTACAAAGACACTCAGATGATCCTCTTTAAAAACCCAGAAAATCACCCATTTCTTTTTGTACACTATTTCTAATCAGACCTAATGCTATTGTTTTTGGCCTAACAAAAACCCATACTAAACTCAAACATAACAAAAGTAAAAAATGTGTTGAAAAAATTCATAAAACTTATTGAAAAATAAGGAGATGAAATTTATACCCGATATAGAGACATTTATAGATTGGATGTTCGGTAGATGGAAGTGATGACAGCGCAAAAGATAGAAGCCTGAAAGCATATGGAGAATGAGAGAATGACGAAGGTTTTTAAGGTGTTTTGAGAAGGAAAAGAATTTTTTTTTTAATGTAAAGGTTATGAGGTTCAGGTCTATTTCTCATATTTATACGTAAATTTCAGGAACCAATCTAAGCCACGCGATTAGGTCAATTCAGTATCCAAGGGAGTAGATTAAATAAACCGTGCGGTAAAAAAAAGTTGACAGGACAGCTGTCACATTACTCGAAACCCGAACATGCACCTAGTACAAACTAACACGTGTTTCGCACTCGAGTAGTGGTTGGGCACGATTTCACAAAAGAGAAGCCTAAAATCCCTTATTGTGCATGTCAGAAGTGATGTCATGCACAAGAAGGAGCTTAGGGACAAATGTTGTATCCCAAAATAAATACGAACTAAATCACTCAGCACGGGGTACAGCTGGCAGATAAGCGCATGAAGAAAGTGTATAGATAGAATATGTATCTAATTATGGAGTGAGCAGCTTGAGTTAAACCACAGCTTATGACAACTAGATAATCTTTAGATTGTATCTTACGCCGACAACCTAGTTCGAGATGCGTGATTTCCAGATCTCCTTTTTGAAACTCTAAACTTAGCCTGTGTTAGGATAGGTTAGTCCTGAGGCATTCAGCAGAAGGAAGTGACCAGCTCGCGGAAGCCTAGTCATGACGCATAGTGATTGATTCTAAAATACTCAGAGATTACGTTTACACTAATTAATGCCCATATTTTATTACACATTTATTTCCCGAGACAACGGATGAAAATTCTATAGGCAATCATATCCCTATGTAAATGGAATGTTATCCAAATTTATTATTTACCATATCTATGCACGCGGTTATCCAAAGCTGTTCAGGAAAACCCTCTATAAATACCAAGAGAATGGATAGAAAAAGGGACCCGATTCTTTATATACTTAAAGTCTGTTGAAATTGGCAGGAATAATTTCATCTAGAGCCCTAAAGAGATCAATAAGATTGTCTTGTGGACTAGGTGGGCTTTAACCACTAAACCACATAAAAGTGTGAGTGTTTGTGATATATTTCATTTGTTCAATCATGGTTTAGCAAAAATCCTAATATCTCTATTGTTAGATTTCTTAATCCACTGTTGGCGAAAAACTGCGTCAACAATAATGAGATTTTATTTGTGTAAAATTGTATTGTTAGTTTTAGGGTTGAGATAAATTTATAAATTAATTGCAAATGTGATTTGTTAATTGGAAATATTTTTCATATATTTATTATTTATTTTATATATTTGTTATTTAATAATATTTTATTTATGTTGCTTCAAGGTTGATGCCAATAGATTTGATGCCTTCATATGCTAGAAAGGATCATGAAATTGTTAATGTTGTTAATGGTCAACTTTGTTTGATGTTAGAAAGTAATTTATGTTTTTTTTCTAATTATTTATGAGTGTGGTAAATATGAAGTTATTAAGTATATGTTTTAATGATATGAGTTGGTTAGATTTGTGATTATTTTTAGAATATTTTTTTCAATTTACTATTTCTTTAAAAATTTATTTTTATTTTTTTAAATTTATTAAAAAGAATTATTTCGAAAAAGACCTACAGAGACGACATGTCATCATTGTAGAGTCCACAATTAAAAAAAATATTTTGAAGAAACCTACTGAGACGATATTTCATCGCTGTAGGTCCCAAAATTCAAAAAAATTTGTTATGAAAAAGATATGCAGAGACGACATGTCGTTGCAATAAGACCAAATTTAAAAAAAATAGATTTTGCGAGTGTGCTATTGTAATGACCAAGTCTTCGCAATAAAAGAAACTTTATTGCGATGACATCAAAATGTCATCGTAGTAGGTCCCTACACATACATATCTACTGCGATGACATTTTTGCGACGACATGTTGTTCTTATAAGGCTACAGAGACGACTTCGTGACCTACAGCGACGAAGAAAGGCATGTTTTCCTGTAGTGAAAAAACTGATAGAGTGATACTTTCAAAAAGATGATTTTTTATGTGATTAAAAAATATACTCTCTCTCTGAGACAGAATCGATAGTTTTCTTAAAACGAAAAACTGTTCAATTCCTCTTCTCTCAATCAAACCTCTCTAGATCTCATGTGTTGAGTACATCTAGAGAGTTATAAATCAGCCTTTTGAGTCCTATGTGCCAACACACGTCCTTGAGTGTTTGAGAATTGGTCTTGAAGATCAAGGTGTGAGCTTTCAGAACTTGGATAGGAAGTGCATTGTTTTTTTACAAAACGATTCAAGGACATTTGATAGGCTACAAAAGGTAATCTTTAATCTGATTGTATGTGATTTAATATATGTGTGTGTGTGTGTATGATCTTGGCTGGTATTAATAGTTTTTAAAAAGGGCCCATTCCCCGCTGTGTATCTTTGATTTGGTCTTTTAATACCAATAATTTACTAGCTCGACTTGCCCATTCGCTTGAGGGTATGCTACTAAGGACAAAATGTAACACCCAACATTTTCATAATATATATTTTTTATATAAATCAGAATTTTCAATACATAAATTGTACAAGTTTACATATTTAAGAAATTGTAATGGAAAAATGGTGTTTAAAGCATGATTATATATAATTAATGAGAATAAAGAGAGAGAGAGAGAGAGAAAGAGACTTGAGAAGTCAAGTATTGACCCAAATTTCATATAATTTTAATTGAGGATTTTTATATAATTAAGAAAGTTTTGCCAAAAGGCTTATTTGAAAAGAATTTTAATATTTTGGATCTAAATATAGTTTAAAGAAAAATAAGGCTTCAGCCTTATATTTCCCCTAACCTATCTCCTTCTCCTCAAAAAATTTTCTTTTCTTTCTCTCTATTGCTTCATTTTTCTTTATCTCTTTTTCCTCTTTGGTTTGCTATTGTTGTCGACGACAAACGACCACTTTTCGGCCATAACATATAGACACGTGCCTGACCAGAATGCCCAGAATACTACGAACTATCGACCATGAGAGAATTTAGAACTCACTCGCCGATTAAGCACCTCGAATGGTTAAATTAAGTTCTGCCACCACGTGACTTCAAAGTTGTGATCCGGCCATCTCGAGCATCTGTTAGCAGATCTATCATCACCATGGTGTTCCTCATGTTATGGGCTTCAAAACTCAATAAATTGTCCCCGTTTTTACCATGATTGGCTGGCGGGCCCACCACAAGCAACCGCGATCCACCGTAGACCAATGGTCAATAGTTAGTTTCGAGGGTCCGGAGTTCCTTTTGAGCTTCATAAATCATCTTTTAACTCGTTTTGAAACCCTGATCATTGTGGTATAATTTCTTTGACCAATATATTGTGATTAATTAGAAAAAAATTTATTAGGTATATTTATAGTATATATATTTATATATTCTTGAAGCACTGAATATTTTCTATAATTATACTAGCTGTCTGGGATTATATGTATTTTTTATAAATGTTTTGATTTTGGGATTGTCCATTTATACAATTTTCTAGAAAATAATTGGCACTTAATATATTGTAAAAAGAGATATTTTTATTGATTTTATATAAATATGAAAATGATTATAAATACTAAATTATAATAATTTATTTTTATTATTTTGTTTGGTAAATTAAGAATATAATTTTTATATAAGTAGAGTGTGATTTATAGTTAAACTATTATTTAACAGTAATTATGGTGTATTAATATTTTGGTTAATATTTGAATACTAAGATAATATAAAATAGTATTTCATACAATTATTGATGTTCGTAGGAACATTGAATTTTGTAGAAATTATATTTATTTTATCAATGTGATATTTTATGGCTAATTAATAGCAATATAAATATTTATATTATTATCATTATATTGATCATTACAATTTTATGTTAGAAATATGATTTCTTTTAATAAAATGATTATTTGAATAAATTATTTTATGTTAAAATATATATACATTCACATACATATTGTTATTGAGGTATTTTGTTATTAATGTTATAATACATGTGATGTAGAAAAGTTATTAGCATTATAATGATAATAATTATTATTGTAAGTAAGGGACCTAAAGTAAGTAAATTTCACATTTTGTGCTTAATTGTGAGATGCATGACTACATTGATTGTGTATGTTTGATAAGTTAAGTATGGGATGATGATGCATATGATGAGTATGTGATGAATGGTTATATGAGTTGTGTGTGGTATGAATATCATAATGGATTGCATGACATATAATATATGAATTTCATGATATGTGAATGTCGTCTTAATTAGTTAAGTTTGATCTGGGTTATGTGCAAGTATGTGTTCTCATGTTGATGAATATGTGAATTAAATTCTATGTTCATGATTTTATTACATGTTATGATATAGGAAGCCTTTAAGTTTTTAGGTTGAAAACCTTAGACTTGAGTCATAGCTCTACACTAAGGTATAACAACACCACTAGCCCAAAGCTTCATATATTATGAATAAACATGTTTTGAGTCATATGAGATGTGATACAATGCCTTGATTGAATACCATCAAACATGAATCATGAACATGAACATTGACATTCCAACATCAACATGTATGCATGGCATGTTGAGTTATGTGATATATTATTATGTGATATAAGACCATGCATAAGAATATGAGAAAATTTATGAAATTCCTTGAAAGTCTTATGTAAAGCTAAACATTCTAATCAAAACAAGGCTTAAGAAAAGTGATAATAAGATGTTAAAAGTATGTCACTGTTTAGGTGAAGCAATTAAGTAAATGTAGTAAAGAAGAGGTGTCTAAGGCATATAGTGGTAGCCCACTAGTGCGGGCTAGGTCAGAGTTGACCATTCATATACCATTCATATATGTTTGCAAGGTTCCCGTCTTTGTCCTCCATTTATATGTGTAATAAGCATGGTAGCAATGGAAACGATGAATTGAGTAATACGATGAACCCAGCTCCGATGATGGCTAGCTGGAGCAGAACCCATGAGATTTTATATTATATGTGTAACAAGCCTAGCAGGCATTGGCTAAATCAAACAGTGTAGAAAATGCGCCCATAAAAATGTGAAAGTAAAAGGAAAAGCATAAAAGTAATGTTTGAAAGTGAAAAATCAATAAATGTAATGCACAAGTATTATAAGTCAACATATAAGTATATTTTCACTTCAAACTCAATACATTCATGTGTATATATATGCATGAGATTTACTTACTAAGTGTTAGTTTATTATGATATTTTCCAACCTTTTTCAAGATGTGGCTTTAGATGTTGGGCAATTTTTCGTGCACGAACTCAGTAGTGATGCAATAGTTTTTTATGATTTTTTTTTTCTTTCGTATTGCTATATTTAAATGTACGTGTTGACACGGTTCTTCGCCAACAGGAAATTAAGAAAAGAAGAGAAAGGGATTAGTGCTTGTGTTGAACCGAAACAGATATATGATCTTAGGAAATGAAATGGTGACTCAAAGTACGTTTTTTGAGTGGTTCAAAGGTTAAAATCCTTCTACTCCACTAGTCAGTATTATTGCTATATACTGCATATTTGATTACAGGCTCCTTTTTTTTACAATAAAGAATCCAACCTCTATTAACTCCCAAGGTCTCCATATTTATAGGAGAAGGCACGTGGGAGTTGGTAAGAAGGTCATCCCGTGACCTTCTTACCTATCACGTCAATTCTGTGACATTCATGATTAATTCCTAAACCTGACACATAAGTGTGGTCAAATCAATAGGTAAGGAGATAATGGGCCGCACGACCCAACTCAGTCGTGGGTGTCTGAATACGCACGTTCTTGCTGCGTGTCCGAGAAGTCAGGGATATATCAAACACGTGATGTCTGATATATGCACGTTTACCTTGTGTGGCTGACTTTATAAAGGGTCATAGCCTCCAACTCTAGCTCGTACTACGAGCTGGATACTTAACTCGACCTTCGGCCTTAAGAGCCCGGACTCAGTCCTTAAGTTATCAGAGGCGAACCCTTAGGTTACCTCGAGCTAAGGAGGTATGATCTTATGATGGCAGCTTCGGTTTTGGGGATGTCCATGAGATAATCATGATTAGGCCTCAGCTCAGCCGGCTAATCAGCCCGTGGGAAAATCATGGCGTACATCTGCCCACCAAGCCCCTGCTCGTGGTATACGACGTCGTATAAGGCCACAGTAGGGACTTTTAGGCTTCCCCATGAACTCTTCACATTCTACATTTTACGCAGGCGCCTGATACGTGGAACATCATGGTTGGTGACGGTACGTCTTCCGATAACCACATTTACTGGCCTAGCCTATGCCTAGCCGTCATTTCGTATTTCGAGTGGAGGGCCTTGGATCCCACATCAGGGCCATCCAACGGCCCTTTTTACGTGACCCTTCACGTATATAACAGGGGTGGCCACCCTACACATGGGCAACCCTTTCATTTGAAATTTCTCAGAAACTCTCTCCTTCTTCTCTCTTAATCTCAGAAGAAAAATCCCTATTCTTTGTGACTGCCATTTTCACCGTTCAAGAAGCTCAGGCGTGAGGACTCCTTCAAACTTTGGAAACAAATACCCCGATGAAGCTACCACCTAGGCGACACCTTGATCCACCTCCCAACCAAACACTCTGTAAGTCCCCTGACCATGCGTGTTTTGAAAATATTTTTCACTGTAGCTTAGGTAAATATTTACTGTAGCCACATGCAAGGGTTTACTGATTTTTTGTGGGTATGAAGGGTGAAAGCCTTTTAGGTTAGGGTATTTTTGCTGTAGGAAATCTTTTTAGGAGTATGTTTTACAGGATGCATTTTCTCGGGAAAATTTCTAGGTAGGAGTTTTGGAATTTTGGGTGCAAAACCGGGTAGCTTAGGGGACACGCTTCACAGGCGGTTTTTCCTTTCATGCCTATTGGAACTTTCCCTCCAAGGCCAAATTTTAAGCTGACCCTCCTGACACACGAATTCCGAGTAATCGGGGATCTGTTGGGAGCACAGGCGCATGTTCATTGAACCGCGTGGTCTCACTCTCCACGGGCTGGGCTTATCTCAGCTCGTGCAAAGAGCACTCCATTTGACTCTTCCTTATGCTTAGGTCGCCTTTTCTGAAATCTTTTCATTTGTTCGTTAGGCGACCAGATGGCACCGAAGAGGAACGCTCCAAAGAAGACCATCGGCAGCTCGGCCTCTCAGCAAGACAAAGGAAAGGCGGTGATGCCGGATTCCGCGATCCCCAAATTTGGGTCGGCAGTGGAGTAGGAGCTCGAGGTGGCTCCTGACGCATTCTTTGAGGCAGAGAGGATCGTCTCAAAGATTACCGACCAGACAAAGATCAACAAGCTATTCCTCTCCCACAACATCGGGCTTGGGAGAGCGTCAGTGATTGCCCGACCTCCTGCGGAAGGCGAGCGGAGCTGCGCGCCGCTCGACGAGGAATTCGCGGCATGGAGCGGCGACCATTTCAAGGCGGGGGCCTTCCTCCCGCTGGACCAGTATTTTGCTGATTTCCTAAATTATGTGAAGTTGGCCCCATTTTAGCTCCCCCCCAACTCTTATCGGTTGTTGGCGGGGTTGAGATATTTCTTTTTGGAGCACGAGTGGGAGGTCCCCACTCCTGCGGATATTTTGTATTTTTTCTGCCTCAAGGCCAGCCCGGATCAGCGGAGGCGAGGCGACGGGTTTTATTACTTGACCCGATTCCCCAACACGGCTGCAGTCATCGAGTTGCCCAACCACCCCAACGACTTTAAGGATCAATTCTTCATGTCGACGGGGTTCAGAAACTGCGAGCTCCACTACTTCAATCGCCCTCGTAAGTGCTTTTCATCCTTAGCTCGTAAGTTAAGTATCATTTAGCTCCTCCTGTATCCCTTTCTGACTTAGATTAATCCTGCAGCCATCTTCGAGAGGACAGAGAAATCTGTGACCCTCGGGGCCCAATACGAGACACTGGTGGGCTTGCCCCCCAGTGAGAAGGATTATCGCGTGCTCGTAACAGACGAGACGAAGGTGGCCTACAAGCTGATTTTCCCAAATCAGACTTTGAACCTAAGGAGGCCCCGAGGGCTTCACCTAGCTCGCGACACCAGACCCATCATCATGGAGGAGGTCGCGGGAAATGAAGATGAGTAGGATGAGGACGACGAAGTTCCCCTCGTGAGGAACAGGAAGCGGGCGCTGGAGGTCGCCCAGAGGACGGGCGAGGAGAGGGTCCAGTCCGGAGCAGCTGCGGGTCCTTCTGGCCAAGGTAACCCTTACTTGTTTAGGAATTTAGATAGGGCAATAGCAGACACCCGGCTATCTAGGTTCAATCCTAGGCAGCTCGCCCATCGTCACCGAAGTGATCCGGACCTGAACACAACCCTGCTCCACTATGTCGACCGGCTTGTGTTGGACTACCAAGATAGCTGGCCTAGGGGTACCTTAGTAGTAGATAACACCCTAGCCTTTAAGTCAATCCTATTAGAGGAGTATGGGACCAACCTTCGGTCATGGCCATCACTCCGGAGGGGTACCGTAGCTCCGGGGCTTAGGCAATATGTAGAAGAATCTAGCCCGGAACCGGAGTCAGATCCAGAACTTGCACCAGCTCGGGAGATAATCGACTTAGATTCTCCCACGGGAGCTCCGGAGCCGATGGTCGTAACCATAGGTTCTTCTAGCCTGGGGGGTAGGATCCCTTTTAGTATAAATATACTTTAATTTCTCTTTTTCCCCTTTTTTGTTTCTGTATGATTGCTAACTTTTGTACTAACCATGTCTTTGTTTTGACAGAAGAGATGTCTCAGCCCGAAGAGAGCCTGCGAGGTGCGTTCGCCGGGGGGAACCCCCCAGCTGGGGCTGCTCGGCCAAGAATGAAAAGGCTCCGGACGTCCAAGCACGCCGTCGGGACCCCCACCAAGTCTCCTGCAAAGGAGAAGGAGCAAGCCCCAGCTGCCCAGGTCGTGGAAGCGGTTCCTCCTGCTGCAGGGGGAAGCAACATGCCCCCACCCCCTCCGCCAGCTCTGACCGCCGCCCGGGACGCAGGAACGGAGCTCGAGGCTTCGGCGATTGTACCCTCCGAGGTACGCATCCCAGTCAATCCCCAGGACCTGGAGAAGATCCCAGAGGCCTTCCGGGAACGGTGTATGAGTCGGCGAACTACGCCGTCGACCACATATAAAAGTTCAACGAGAAGGAGCTTCGGGCCATCGAGCCAATGAGCCCAGTGGGCGTGCTGGAGTCTTCACTGGGCATGACCCTAACGGTAAGCTGACTTTACCCTTTTATGGCTTTTTATTATTACACTTTAACCTGTTTTTTCTTTCTTCTCTTTTTTCTAAGGCAATTGCCTTTCTGCCTTCGCAGAGCGTCGTTGCCCTTCATCGGAGCATCGCCAAGACCAAAACTCAGCTCGAGGACATGAGGAGCAAGCACCAGACTTCTCTGTAGGCGGCTAAGGATGCCCTGGCGGCCTCGCAGGCCGAGTTGGAAAAAACCCGCCCAAAGGTTCAAGAGGTCGAGACCGCCCTTGCCACCGCGCGGACAGACCTAGATGCCGCGAAGGATGAGGCCAAGGCCGCCCTAGAGGCCGAGAAGACAACTTCGGAGAAGGCCTTGGAAGACATGTTCTACCATTGTTGGGCCTACAATCCAGACGCTGACTTCTTCTTCCTGTCAGCGAACCTCTGGGAGCGCTTGCTAGTGAAGTTCAAAGCTCGCCTTGATAAAGAAGTGCCCTCCGAGGCCGGGGACGGCTCCGGCGCAGCTGAGCAGGGCGAGACGGCGACCTCCAAGGGGCCACCTGGCGGAGCTTAGGGCCTTCCCCTCTCGTTCCCTTTCCTTCACTATTCTTAGCTTAATTTTTTTTGTGTAACCTTTGCATGAGGTGCTTCCACCTCGAGACAATTTAACTCAATTTTATTTTTAATTGATTCTCTTTCTTGGCCCTACGCATTTTAGTTACAATTTTTGAAAAACTTAGTTCACGTTAATCTTCATCCATATCTCGAGCTCTTTAGGAAGAACAACGATCAATAGATTTAAATCAACTTCTAAGTTTTTTGACCTGGTTATATCCAGGAACTTAATTTGAAAACTTAGTTCGTGTTAATTTTTATCCATATCTCGAGCTCTTTAGGGAGAACAACGATCAATAGATTTAAATCAACTTCTAAGTTTTATGACCCATTATATCCAGGAACTTAATTTGAAAACTTAGTTCGCGTTAATTTTTATCCATATCTCGAGCTCTTTAGGAAGAACAACGATCAATAGATTTAAATCAACTTCTAAGTTTTTTGACCTGGTTATATCCAGGAACTTAATTTGAAAACTTAGTTCGCGTTAACTTTTATCCATATCTCGAGTTCTTTAGGAAGAACAACGATCAATAGATTTAAATCAACTTCTAAGTTTTATGACCCGGTTATATCCAGGAACTTAATTTGAAAACTTAGTTCGTGTTAACTTTTATCCATATCTCGAGCTCTTTAGGAAGAACAACGATCAATAGATTTAAATCAACTTCTAAGTTTTATGACCCGGTTATATCCAGGAACTTAATTTGAAAACTTAGTTCGCGTTAATTTTTATCCATATCTCGAGCTCTTTAGGAAGAACAACGATCAATAGATTTAAATCAACTTCTAAGTCGTTAAGGTGACCTGGTTATATCCAGGTACCATATGCCCCCCAAGTAACTGGGAAAGGGTCTTTTGTGGTTACTTTATATTACACTTGAAACATGTACAAATATAAATAAAAAGCTGATTCTCATTGCTTAATACATAAAAAATGGCCTTCTAGGCCTTACAAGTAAATCATTGATAATATTTCTTTAAATGGATGGAGTTCCAAGTCCGCGGGACTGCCCCTCCATCAAGCCGAGCAAACTTATAAGTTCCTTCCTTAATGACCTCGATGACTTGATATGGTCCTTCCCAGTTCGGTCCCAAGACTCCATCTATGGGATCCTTACCGGCTAAGAAGACTCTCCTCAGAACCAGGTCACCAACGCTAAAGGCATGCTTTTTGACTTTGGAGTGGAAATAGCGAGTGATCTTTTGCTGATAATGGGCGAGTTGGAGTCGCGAATCTTCTTGCCTTTCATCAACTAGGTCAAGGGATTTGCACAATAGCTCGTGGTTGCAGTCCTGGTCATAAGACTGGACCCTATGTGAAAGCACCTTAATTTCCACAGGGAGGACTGCCTCACTCCCAAAGGTTAGGGAGAAAGGAGTATGACCCGTAGGAGTCCGATGCGAGGTCCGGTATGCCCATAGGACCTGGGGGAGCTGTTCTGGCTAGAACCCCTTTCGCTTCATCTAATCTCTTCTTGAGACTCGCCTTTAGAGTCTTGTTGACAGCTTCGACCTGGCCATTCGCCTGAGGATAGGCCACGGAGGAGAAACTTTTCACAATTCCGTACCTTTCACAAAACTCGGTGAACAGGTCGCTGTCGAACTGAGTGCCATTATCGGAGACGATCTTCTTGGGTAGGCCGAATCGGCAAACAATTCTTTTAATTACGAAGTCAAGCACTTTTTTGGATGTTATCGTCGCCTAAGGTTCTGCCTCGGCCAACTTCGTAAAGTAGTCGATGGCTACCACGGCGTAACGGACCCCGCCTTTTCCAGTAGGGAGGGCGCCCACCAAGTCCATCCCCCAAACAGCGAACAGCCATGGGGACGAGATCATCTTCAGCTCGGCTGAAGGATCTCGGGCAACTGCGGCGAATCGCTGGCACTTGTCGCATTTTTTCACGTATGAAATCGAGTCTTTGGACAGAGTTGGCCAGTAATATCCTTGCCTCAGGACCTTTAGGGCCAAGCTCTGCCCCCCAGTGTGATCTCCGCAAAAACCCTCATGCACTTCCTGCAGGATGGCCTTTGCTTCGCCTGGAAGAACACATCGGAGGAGAGGTAGGGAGTGCCCACGTCGGTATAGCACCCCGTCCACCATCGTATACCTCGGTGCGTGATACAGGAATCGTCGTGCATCATTACGCCCTTCAGGCAGCTTTCCCTCGACAAGATACTCAAGGATGGGGGTCATCCAGGTCGGCCTGGCATCGATCATCTCGACCTCCGTCCTGACATCTTCTATGCTTGGTTTTTCCAAGAATTCTATTGGTACTATCCCCAAGGTCTCTGGTACCCCAGAGGTGGCGAGCTTGGCAAGAGCATCTGCATTAGCGTTCTGCTCTCGAGGTATCTATTCGATCGTGCCCCGCCTAAACGCGGACAGCTCACCTTTTACCTTTTCCAGATAGGCAGCCATCTTGGGTCCCCGTGCTTGATATTCGCCCAGAACCTGGTTTACCACGAGCTAGGAGTCACTGAAGCACTATACGAAGCTCGCCTTCAACTCCTGGGCTATCCTCAGCCCGGCCAGCAAAGCTTCGTATTCGGCCTCGTTGTTGGAGGCCTTGAATCCGAATCTCAGTGCCAAGTGGAATCTATGTCCCTCGGGGGATATCAAAATGATTCCAGCTCCGGAGCCGTTCTCGTTGGATGAACCATCCACCAAGATCCTCCACGACGCCTGGGGCGAGGTGACTTGGGGTGAGTCCTCCGCGGGATCCTCCTGGAATCCAGTGCATTCTGCCATAAAATCGGCCAGGGCCTGACTTTTTATAGCAGTTCGTCGAGTGTACAAAATCTCGAACTGACTGAGTTCGATTGCCCATTTTAACAAACGTCCCGATGCTTCAGGTTTTTGCAAAACCTGCCTTAAAGGCTGATCGGTCATGACGTGTATCGAGTGGGACTGGAAGTATGGCCTGAGCTTTCGCGAGGCCGTTATAAGGCAGACCGCAAATTTCTCCATCAACGGGTACCGGGATTCAGCCCCGAGAAGTCTCTTGCTGATGTAGTAGACTGGTCTTTGAACTCGGTCTTCTTCCCGGACCAATACAGCACTGGCTACATCCTTAGTGACAGCCAGGTAGAGAAAAAGAGGCTCTCCTGCTTTTGGTTTGGATAGTACGGGCGGCTCAGCCAGATGTGCCTTCAGGTCGAGGAATGCGCTTTTGCACTCTTCCGTCCATTCGAACTTCTTATTTCCTCGGAGCAGGTTGTAGAATGGCAAACACTTATCGGTGGACTTGGAAATAAACCGATTGAGGGCCGCCACTCTTCCTATCAGGCCTTGAACATCTTTTCGCGACCTGGGTGAGGGAAGCTCGAGCAGTGATCTGATCTTGTCGGGGTTTGCCTCGATTCCTCGGGTATTGACAATGAACCCCAGGAATTTCCCTGACGCGACACCAAAAGTGCACTTCTGTGGATTAAGCCTCATGCCATACTCCCGTAGTATCTTAAAACATTCTTCCAGGTTGGAAACATGGTTATCGACATTCTTTGACTTGACTAGCATGTCATCAACGTACACTTCCATGTTTTTTCTGATCTGGTCTGGGAACATTCTATTTACTAACCTTTGGTAGGTAGCTCCGGCGTTCTTCAGCCCGAACGGCATGACCTTGTAACAATAAACGTTAGTCGGGGTCATGAAACTGGTGTGCTCCTGATCCGCCGGATTCATGGCGATCTGATTATAGCCCAAGTACGCGTCCATAAATGACATGAGCTCGTGCCCCGCCATGGCATCTACCAACTGGTCAATCCTTGGCAGTGGAAAACAATCCTTGGGGCAGGCTTTATTCATGTCGGAGAAATCTGTGTAGGTCCGCCATTTTCCATTGGGCTTCGGGACCAGCACGAGGTTGGCGACCCATATTGGAAACTTGGCTTCATGGATAAAGCCACATTTTTTTAGCCAGGCTACCTCTTCCTCCAAGGCTTTAGCTCGTGTTGTTCCTAGGCGTCTTTGCTCCTGGGACTTGGCAGGAATGCTTCTATCCAGATGAAGTGTATGCATGATGACACTAGGGCTGATTCCCACCATGTCCTCATGGGACCACGCAAACATGTCCAGGTTATCCCGCAGAAATCTAATCAGCTCCACCTTCCTCTTACTGCAGAGATTTTTCCCGAGCATGACCATCCGTGATGGATTCTGCGGATCAATGTTCACGTCCTCGAGCTCCTTAATAGCCTGGAGCTCGAACCTGTCCTCGCCTATTCGGCGGTCAATATCCTCACTTAAGATGACATTTTCCCCTCCGGCGCTTTGAGGTATTTCAATCTCAGGATCAGCTAAGGGTTCCTGAGATTCCTCTTCACCACTTTGGATGGCCATTGCCAGCTGCCCGGGTTTAGATTTTCCCTTCATCGAAATGTTGTAGCATTCCCTGGCAGCGAGCTGATCGCCATGGACAGTGCATATTCCCGTGGAGGTAGGGAATTTCATTGCGAGGTGGCGAATGGAAGTGACGGCCTCAAACGCCATGAGCGTAGGTCGTCCCAAAATTGCGTTGTACGCAGTGGTGCAGTCAATGACCACGAACTCGAGGAGTTTCGAGACTGTTCGAGGTCCTTCTCCCAGGGTGATCACCAGCTCGATCGTCCCTATGGTCGCCGATCCTTCTCCCAAAAAACCATATAACATCATGGAGGTCGCCTTCAGCTCGGCGATGGTCAAACCCATCTTCTCTAACGTGGATCAGGATAGGAGGTTCACCGAGCTCCCGTTGTCGATCAACACCCTCCTCACTCTTCGATTGGCGAGCTGAACTGCAACGACCAAAGTGTCATTGTGAGGGAACTGAACATGGCCTGCATCTTCCTCCGTAAAAATGATCGGTTGCTTCTCCAATCGTTGCTGCTTTGGCAGGCGCTGCTCCGGGACATACTCTACTCCGTTATGCGCCTTCACTTCGTTCACGTATCTCTTTTGGGCGCCCCTGCTCGTGCCAGCCAAATGCGGTCCTCCAGAGACGGTGGATATCTCCCCTCCAACCAAGGGAGGAGGGACGTCCTGATCTATCCGAGACCCGGACTGACTGGCTGGGACTTCTGGAGCGGGTCGACCTGCTGGGACTCTATTCCGCGCGTATTGAGCCAATGGGCCGGCTTGGATGAGAGTTTCGATCTCATCCTTTAGATGCCTACAATCATCGGTGTTGTGGCCAACATCGTTGTGAAAGCGGCAAAACTTGGAGGTATCTCTCTTCCCCTTTTGGTGCTTCAATGGCTCGGGCCTCTTCCAGGGGAGGCGAGTAGAATTAGCTAGGAAAATGTTCTCCCTAGACTGGGTGAGCTCTGTGTAAGTAGCGTAGACGGGCTTAAACTTGTCTACAGACTTATTCTTCTTTTGGTCGTGCTGGCTGCCTTCACCATTCCCCTTTCTTTTGCCTCCACCGAGCTGGTTGTTCTGTGTGACGTTTTGGGTCGCTGCCACGACCTCCGTCCCCACTCCAGCGGGCTGATCAGGGACCTGGCTGGTTCCTACAGCTGAGGCTTCGACTTCCTTCAAGTTTATCCATTCCTGGGCCCTGTTAAGGAATTCGTTAACTGAGCTGACTCCCTTTCTTTGTATGTCTTTCCAGAGATCCCCTCCGACGAGGATTCCAGTTCTCATGGCCATGAGCTTGGAGCTATCATCCGCGTCTCTGGCCCGAGCAGAGACATTCGCAAATCTGCTCAGGTAGGCCTTCAGAGTTTCGCTGGGCTGTTGCCTCACGTTAGCCAAAGAGTCGGCCTGAACGCGAGCAGCCTGGGAGGCTCGGAATGCCCTTTTGAAATCTATCGAGAAATTCTTCCAGGAGCTCATTGACTGTCTTTTACCTTGCTTGAACCACTGCCTGGTAGGTCCAGTCAGTGTGGAAGGAAAGATTAGACACCTCAGCTCGGGGCCAATGTTGTGGGCCATCATCAGGATGTTAAACATCCCTAGGTGATCCGATGGGTCCCCGTCTCAAATTAGACAGGTGCGGCATATGGAAACCAGGTGGGTAATTCGTTGCTGCTATGCTGGGGGCAAAGAGCTCCATCTCGTCCCCAGAATCATATTCATCTTTTTCTTTTTCTGACAAGAGCTTCCTCATCAGCTCCTCCATCTGGGCCAGACGCTCGAGGGTTTGGCCCTGACGTCCTTGGTTATTCCGTGGCTGTTCAACAACTCCGGATCCATTGTACATATTTGGTGGGTTATTGCCCCTCCTATCATGAGATAGGTTATTTGGGGCATTCCCTCCATTACGTACTTCGGACAGGGCCCCCCCCCCCCCCCCGAGCGAGCATGGCTGTCTCCTCCTACCTGCTCCCCTCTATGGGAGTTAAGGCGATCTCGCAGATCGCCTTGCCGAGTGGCTTGTGGGCTTTGTGCCGAACTTAGGCGCTGATGCAGGTCTCCCCCAGAAAGGTCACTCCGGCGATTGCCGGTCCAGTGCTCCTGCTAGAGAGGCTTGTAGCTCCCCTTTGGTGCTGAGGACCTGGGCTTTCCCTTGGCGCCCTGCTACGCTGGGAATGTCCAGCTGATGGTGGATCTCTCCTGCTACTTCCGTAGGCTGGAATATCTCGGATGGGCCGAGGAGGAGATGGATATCTGATTGGAGACGGAGGATGCCTGACTGGAGAGGCGATCCTGGTTCTGTTTGGACGGATCAAGTTCGGTGGGGGCCTTTCGGCCCTGCCAACCGGCTGGTCCCGAGCCTGGCGATCTGGACGAGGCGCAGGACGGTTGTTAGGGATGGGCTGATGCTGCGAGCCCTCCTCGGATCTCCTTCGGGAATTTCCTCGAGCTCCCTTGGGCGCTCTCGAGGATGGTTGGGAGCTAGGAGTCGACGTTCTGACCGAATGGCTGTATTGCTATTGCCTGGCTCCAGGCACTTCTTCGAAGTTTGCCTCTCGATGGTGTGATGAAGGAGTGGAGTTGGCTGTCTGAAATCTGTCCGAGCGGCTATGACTGGACCGATTACCCCAGCGAGACTTAGTAGCCTCGCCTTGCCTCTCTCCGACATTAGCGTTGGTTGTGAGAGGGGGTAGTCGAGCCAGCGCATCCCTGATCTGTTGGCTAGCTATTGCTAGCTGGCTCCTCAGCTGAGCATTCTCCATCTCCACCGCAGTGTAATAACACGGGTTTGGATTAGGTGGCCAGGGTGCCGAACTTCTAGTGTCATCTTGGCCCGCCGGCTGCTTTCCAGGCCGCTGCTGGGCTTCAGGAACTTGTTCACCAGGGATGGCAGTATGATGAGCCTCCTGCCCATCATGCTCCTCTGTCTCGTTACCGTGCCTGGATCGAGTAGTCACCATAGTTGGATGTTTGCGACAGCACTAATCGAACTTGCTCTCAATGAAAGCACCAAACTGTTGACGCAGTTCTTCGCCAACAGGAAATTAAGAAAAGAAGAGAAAGGGATTAGTGCTTGTGTTGAACCGAAATAGATATATGATCTTAGGAAATGAAATGGTGACTCAAAGTACGTTTTTTGAGTGGTTCAAAGGTTAAAATCCTTCTACTCCACTAGTCAGTATTATTGCTATATACTGCATATTTGATTATAGGCTCCTTTTTTTTACAATAAAGAATCCAACCTCTATTAACTCCCAAGGTCTCCATATTTATAGGAGAAGGCACCTGGGAGTTGGTAAGAAGGTTATCCCGTGACCTTCTTACCTATCACGTCAATTCTGTGACATTCATGATTAATTCCTAAACCTGACACATAAGTGTGGTCAAATCAATAGGTAAGGAGATAATGGGTCGCACGGCCCAACTCTGTTGTGGGTGTCTGAATACACACGTTCCTGCTACGTGTCCGAGAAGTCAGGGATATATCAAACACGTGATGTCTGATATATGCACGTTTTCCTTGCGTGGCTGACTTTATAAAGGGTCATATCCTCCAACTCTAGCTCGTACTACGAGCTGGATACTTAACTCGACCTTCGGCCTTCAGAGCCCGGACTCTGTCCTTAAGTTATCAGAGGCGAACCCTTAGGTTACCTCGAGCTAAGGAGGTATGATCTTATGACGGCAGCTGCGGTTTTGGGGATGTCCACAAGATAATCATGATTAGGCCTCAGCTCAGCCGGCTAATCAGCCCGTGGGAAAATCAGGGTGTACAGTAAGGTATTCATATGTGTAATAGTTTCTACTAATATGATTATATAAAAGTTTTAAATTTTTCGATATTTCATATTATCATTATATTTAATTTGTTTGGTCAAGTGCTTAACATACTCATAAACCTTGTATTACGAGTATGTTATAGACATACCCTATCTTAGGGTTATCATGGATGGTATTGTTGGGAATTGTGCCTTGAAAGCATATGTAGTAGATATTGTTTTATGAAATAAATAAAAGAATTGAATTTTTTATGCATATATTTTATGGACTATATTATTCTGTGATAATATTATGTAAATATCAGAAAAATTTCTAAGTTCATATATGTGATCTCAAACACATATTGGTACGGGAGGATTGTGTTTGAGAAAAATGAACTTGAATAGTTCGCAGTAAAATAAAGTTATTGAATCTTTAGATTAATTACTGCAAGTACGGTCCACTAGTATTATGAATACATGTGATCTAGATCCGGATCACTAGTGTGGTAAGACACTTTAGTGGAGGTTCTTTATATATTAGAGAATATGTAGAACTGGACCAGATATGTTTATTAATACTTAGTTAAATACCGTTTCGAAGTATTAATTAAATATATCAACTGATGATCATATACAAATAGATCTTAATCCTGAAGTTACTATGAACTCATGTTTATGTTATATGAGTTCTTTGATTCACTCGTTAGGGTCTGTCAGAATGATCAGGCTAGAAACTTTTGTTTTGGGAACTCATTAATGTAGATGGCTATGGACATAGTATAAAGATATGGAATCTATGCCTTCTCGCAAGAAATTGAATAATGGTTCTCTTAAGGATTGACTTTTGGGATTAGAAGGTTATTGAGCTCAAATTCATAATTTAGTTATGAATTAACCTTCACTAGTAAAGCCAATGGTACTTAAGGAAACGGTAATTTTATTCTCAATTAATTATGACCCATTATTAGAAGGTCAATTCGTATGCAATGATTATATCAATAGACGCTTTATAATTATAAAGTACTCGATAAATGAAATGTCTATAATTACAAGAGTGCAGTCTCATATTTCTAGTAGAATAATCATGAGATTAATAAATTAAGATTATTTAATTAAAGAGTATAATTAATAATCTCAAATTTATTGGTGCTTGGAATTATAGGTCCATAGGTCCCCATAGCGGCTCTATCAACATTATTCAAGGTAAGAGTTGATATGAAGGGAAAAATAGTTTAAATACATATTTAAGAAGAAATTTGTTCTTCAGGCCAAATATATAATTATATGATAATAGTGATTAATTAATTAATAACAAATTAGTTGTAGTTAACAAAATTAATTAATATTTAATTATTGTATAATTTTTTAAATTATATTAAATAATTAAATAAATTTCAAATTTTAATTAAATAAATAATTAATTATAATGAATTAAATATTTCTTATCAAAAATATTGGATTTAATTAATTAGTAGAATTAATTAAATATCTTTATTTGAGTGGGAGATAATAATCTAATAAGTTCAAATTGGATTTGAATTTAAAAGATTAATATTATTTAAAATAATTAATTATATTTAATAATTAGTTAAAAAGATATTTAATTTAAATTTCAATTCAAATTTGAATTAGTTATCAGGTTGTTAGATCTTATCTGACAAAGTAGTTTGAATAAATAATTAAATAAAAATAGAGAAATCAAATATCCCTATAAATAGTGGTAGTACACATGCACACACAGTGGTGTGGACTGCTATTTTTCAAGGATAGAATTTTTATTTTTATTTAATTAATTAATTAATGGATAATTCAAAAAAATAGTTTTTGGATATTTTCATTAATAAAATAATTAATTAATTAAAAATTAAATTGTAAGTCGGTTACAGATTTATTTTTTAAATTTGAATATTTTCTTTTAAGTATGACTAATCAGAAAATATACAAATAACTAAGACAACTCAGTCTATTCGCTCTGTGAAAAATAGAACGATATTTTTCTCTCCCTAAAAAATGAAGAACCAATTCTCAGGCCTATTCTCTTGATCTCATGTGTTGAGTACATCAAGTAGAATCACATATAAACTATCCCACATTCTCTAACTGCCCACACACTTCTTGAGGTGTAGAGAACGTTGTGGAAGATCTTTGTGTGAGTACCTAGGAGCAGCTTGGATAGGAAGATCGTTCTTATTACGAAAAGATAGCAAGGACACTTGATAGGCTTCAAGATGTATGATTTCTATTCTTAACTTGCTTATGATTAATGTATGTATATTAATGGATCCGCATATGTAAAGGTAGTTTAATATGTTACAAATTTTTTTATTGTACACTGGGCCAACCCCACCACCTTTCCGCTGGGTATTAGGAAACTCATTCCCAACAATCAGAGCCTTGAGTCTTATATATGTCGTATACTCATTATTTTATAAAATTTTGGAATCCAAAATGCTATTGAGTTCTGTCACAAGACAAGCCACACATGAATTAGTATTATAATCTGTAAATAATTTAGTTAATGTATGTTAATGATATTTTATAATTGTATTAGAAACTCATTGCGGGTTTGAGTTTCTATGATACAAGTATGAGTTTGGATTAAATGAAATATTCCCATACTTGGTATAGAAACTGAAATTTTTTATTTATCTGAATGCATTCCTTTACTATTGATGTGATAAATAATTGATGATATATCAATGTCGATGTTTGGGTTGTTAATTGATATTCTCAAGCTTTGAAAGTGACCTATCAGTTGAGTTAGTATGTTGAAGGGTTAATATGTCAGGTTAGTGTTTTCGAGAATAGAGTTTTGAGTTTGTCGCCGAGAGCACACACAATAAGAAACTTTAGTGGAATTAGAAAACAGTAGTACATATAAAAAAAAAAAACAAAAGTACATAGTACATAGTACATACAAAATTTTGGGAGTCACATTAGGGATTGGGGTTCTAGCACGTTCTACTTCGATGATCAATTTTCGTTGCTCAACCATAAGGTTCTCCCCAGTAGTTTGAAGTGGCCGACATTTTTCCTTTAAGTCGGTTGAGCAGGTAGCCACGAGTTTAGTTAAAGACTCATTCTCCTTAACCAACTTCTCATTCTCTTGAGTCATTCCTTGTTGACCTTTCCAATGGTTAGCATATAATGATGAGGATGCCATGTATTTCTTAGCTTGGAAAATGGAAGGAAGTAAGAATCATTTGGTTTTCAAAAGCTTGAGATTGATTGTGTTTTGGTATGTATGTGATGAATTTATTTATAGAAACATGTGTTAAATTGTTGGGTCATTAGATCCTTGAGTCTTGTTAATTTCAAGATGTATATCACATATTTTATTTTGTCTAATATGTATTATGCTATCCTCTATGATGACGAAAGTCAAACTTATTAAATGTTGTTGACAAAGGAATCACTTCTATTGATTTTGTGATCCTTATTTGAACATGGTAACCGTTTGTGAATTGTTGAATTTAATTGTGGTGATAAATGTTAATTACTGAATTACTCTATGGTGGGAATTACTTTCGCTGATTAAATTATAGCATTTAGCTACATTATTCTAAAAGTAAGTTAATGCATTTCTTGTGTGAAGTGATGACTGAGTATTATAGGTATAGGTGTTGAAATGTGACATGCCTATCTTATTAGACATGCGGAAAATATTTTGCGTGAATGGGGTGGTAGATAGGTCAATTAAGACTTATCCAATGTTTTATTTAATGATAGGATACTAAGATAAGTATGTGAATTTCCTAGTGGCCATGATTATTTGTATTCTAGCATAGTATCAATATGGCCCTGATTATATTTTATACATTTTGGAAATGATTTTTATTTTAAATGCTTTCTTAGAGAAATAAAGAGAGTCAGGCTTTTCTAAATTGGTACCTAATGGATGGCCTATCTCACCATTTCTCATTCAGGGCAAGAAGTTGGTTTTGACAACGGAAAGTTTTCATAGAGACTTGATTTTAAAGACTAATCTTCATTGACTATACATTTGTTTTCTATTATCCAATTTTTTATGCCGATAAACTCCATATTGAACAAACTTGTTGTTCAATTTAGCCTCTATTATCAAAGTATAACCAATCACATGAATCTGCTTGAAAATTGACTGTAAAAGATGAATCCCATGGAAGTTTTCATGATTATTGTCGCTTTCTCTTCTTATGTTTTGTCGTATGTGTGTAGAAGCATAGACGAGGAAGATTACTTTGTATTTTGGTATACATTCATTGTAATGTATGTAATGCCATGCGTTTTGGGCACCTTTAAACGACACGGGTCGAGATTGTTTTCCCTGAGTTAAGAATATTTATTTTGAATAATATTGTATTTTATTTTGAATTTATTTCCATGAGTTATTGCTAACCAAATTATGAAGTTTGTGATTAAAAGTCAAGATAAGACTTTCGGTCTTGGACAGACACAAAAACCCTAATCGGGTAAAAATCTCGGATAATAAAATGAAAAACTATGGCATATATATTTTGGGTATAAAATACATTCATAAAAAATTAAAGTTTGGTAAAAAATAATAAACCTAAGAGGAAATGGAAATTTTAGGGCGTTTTGTGTTAAAATTCTTAATTTTACCAGAGTGGGGGAATTTTATTCCATAAATGGGTCTTAGGTTAAACTTTATTGTGTGATTAATTAAATTAAATGTGAGACATTTAATATAATTATTATATGTTAAGTTTTATTTTTAAAACTTTATATGAGTGAAAAATGTTATAGAAAGTCATTTTAGATTTTTCTTCTTAGGAAATATTAATTAACTTTTATAAAAAAAAAAATAATAACATAAATAAAATGAATAGTGGCCGGCCATGTGAAGATATTCAATTATGTGGACCAATTTTTTATAGTTTTAATCCCATTTAAATAAGGATTAATGACATCAAGTGATAAAGGTAAAACACACAAGGGTTTATATATTTTGTAATTGATATGCAATTCCAAACCCTCACCCAACCGACCATATACTCTTCTCTCACTCTCATGTGTTCAAAAAAATTCTCTCTCAAGTTTTCTCACTACTTTTTAACTACCAAGAACACTAAGAATGCTTTGAAGCTTAAGCTTTGGTCTAGGAATAGTTTCCCTAAGGTAAAGTTTCAAAGCCTTGACTTTTGAAAAGTTTTTAACCATAGATCTTTCAATAGCTAACTATAATTTTGGTTGGGGGAGTTGGTTAAGGTTTTGAAAGAATTTTGAAGGATTCAAAGCTAGTAGAAACATCAAAATCTAAAGCAAGAACAACAAAAGGTAAAAAGTTTACTTTTTATGGTTGTTTTTGTATGTTTTTATTTTTAAGCATTATTTTGTATATTTAATGCTTAAAGTTTCTTATTGGTGATGTAATAAGGCTATGGTGGTTGCTTTATAATTTTTATGATGCTTGTGTGTTAAATTTTGAAAATAGGGACCAAAATCCCTAAGGGTTTTGTTGAAATCGCTAAAACAAAAATACATGTTTTGAGCTGTGACTTCCAAGGAGTCAATCATCCACTGTATAATTATTTTGTAAAATTAAATTGTACTATGATGTTGTTGAGATGGAGTACATAAAATTTAGCTCTTGAAACACTAAAACGGTATGCTATTTCAAAGTTTAGGTAAAAACTGTTTTTTTTTTCGTATTCTTAAATTCGGGACTAATTTGGACAGCCACTGTATAGGTCAAATGAACCCAGTTTTTTCTAAAATTTGGTAGACATATTTTTGGCATAACCTAGTATTCTACTGTAAAACTTGGTAACAAAATAATGAACGGTTTGAGAGTGATTATGTGCCAAATTTGGAAAAAAATAAGGACTTCAAAATAAGGTCATTTTTACCTCAATGTTTGGAAAATATTTTCTCAATTCAAAAATGCTCCTTTTGACCTAAGATTTCACAAATACCTAAATGGCATACCAAATATTGAATTGGAAAATTTTGGTAACAATTAGATAAGTAAATTTCAAGTTATGACCTAACAAAATATGTAGTTAAAATGAGAAAAAAAATGAGGTTTTCACAGTTAGTGTAAAAATAAGATTTTGGAACTTAAGATAAAAAAGTACATTTGTGCTTATTGCAAGATAAAAACTTAGTATGTCTTAAAAACATTTTGACATAAAATACCACTTTGAGATTAGTGAGAATTATTTTTGTTAAAGAATTTTTATTTTTTCTAAAAATAAAAGATTTAATTTATTATTAAGTTGATAAAGACCTATATTTTGATGAAATAATTAAGTAAATTATTTTTCTAGTAAGAAAACTTGATTAACTGACTTAGGAGAATTTACTAGTCAAGATAAGAAATTATTGACGGTTTCTCCTAATTAAGTTAAAATTAGGCGATTTTCTTAAAACGGTTTTTAGAGATTAAAACTTTAAGAAAAATAAAAGGAAAATTAAGATGTTATTCTCTTGAAAAATAATTGACGAATTTAATTAGTATTTTCTAGATATAATACCGGCTAAAATCGTCTATATATTTTACCGACTGTTGAAAGTACGGGTTAATAGTGGAACTTTTAAATAATAAGATTTTTAGCGGATTGTGGAAAAATACTATCGTGATACCCGAGCCTAGGTGTCGAGACCATAGGATAGGTTTCCCTGAGACTTAGGGTTTAGACTCAAATTTTGAGTATGAATTTCTTGAATGGGTTTAAAAACAAATAAGGATCATTAATCCTTACAAATGATTTTGAAAATGACCAAACTGCCCAAAATAATAATAATGAATTATAAACTACCATAAATTATCCGAGTATACTGTATGGATAATTACAATATTGGTTAAGCATAACTGGCTATACATTGGAGGGTGAAATCTTGCTGAGAGCAAAGGACTCCAAGTAAATCAACTTCTATTGTGTGGCTACAACATGGAACGACTATTGTATTGTATGTTAGTATAGAGACACATGCACATATATACACTGTCGTAGAAAGTTTGCATAGAGACGTTAGTATAGTGGGTACTAATTCAGAAAATATGACCGGTAGATCAGTCATATTCTAGATGGCTGATCCCAGTCACACTGCTTGATTTTATTATGTCCGGTTCATTACCGCGATGAGTGGCCAAGAGGTGAGGATTGCTGGTTTAAACCTAGGGTCGCCAAAATGAATGGGACCTAAGGGTTCTCATGCTTACTTAATCAGTGAACGGTTAGAACCCAAGCAAGTGCTCTGATAAGTTATTCCCGGATAGTAGTCGTGAATATTGGTCATTCAGTGAGAGTGCCTAGAGATACTAGGGGTTGCCAAGTTTGAGTGAGGCTGAACACCCAAGGGGCAACTACTCACCAGCACCACTGATTAACATAGAAGTCTATGTAAACCCGTGTAACTCTGATTACACTCTTGAATAGTAGCAATGCCCTAGGTAACTTGATGGTTACCCTTGTGAGGGATTTACTCTTGGATAAGTAGTGATGCCCTAGGTAACTCGATAGTTACCCTTGATGGGGATATTTATTGGCTAGATCTTAGTGTTGAGACTCGGTTCTCTCTTATAGATTAACAAATACGCTGGAGGGTGTGATATTCCCAAATTGTTGGAAATTGTTGAGTGTTGGTCTCAAATTATATTATGATATATTATATCTGCTTGCTCTGGAATATTCTGAGTGCAAGGATTTATTTGTTTATATGAAATAGTTTGTCATTGGTTATCAGGCATAACCATAAGTTTTCCAGGACGCTTTTACTTTCTTGAAATTGATTGCGTAGGGTCCGGATGGATCTGGAACCCTAATCTTTGTGAGCTATTGTTATCTTGGGACAGTAATTTGGTCAGTTACCACCTGTCTTCTCTACATGTTTTTTTTTTAAAGTTGAACTTACTAAGCGTTTTCGCTTACCTAGTTGTTTCTTGTTGTAGGTAAAAACAAGGGCAAGGCAGAGCAGTGAGCGCTGGAGTCTACCTTGTGAATGTACAGGTTGACCGACCTTTTGGGAAGCCGTTTTGTTTTTTTGGAAATGTTGTGTTATTTTCATAAACTAGGCTCACTCTACTCTTTATAAACTATGTTTCATAAACTATGGCCATACGACTTTTCAAAAGTTTATTTTTATATGGGTTTTTGAGACATTTTGTTAAATGAAAACGTTTATATTTCTACATTATCAAGTCTTGAAAACCCGGGTCATTACAGTTGGTGTCATAGCTTGAGTTGAGCTGGTTCTGTAGACAACCCACATGTACATTTAACAAAGATAGACCAGCACTCATAGTTAGTACTGTCTTTTCATATATGTTTCCCTTGCTTTCTTTTATTTACCTCAATTCTATAAACTATAGGTTATGGTCGATATACCTGAGATAGGTCACCTTGTGATAGGAAACCTATCGATGATCCCTATGCCTAGGATCGATTACTATAGAATTTTTCACAATGAGAATCGATGACACTTCGAGTACGATCAATAGCATTGGCGTGTCATTCAGAAATGGACTCATTACATGACAGAATATCGTGATAGAGCCAACATACCCGAGCGACGGAGAGTGCAATATTCTAGCATTTATTTGAGAGGCTCAGCACAGATATGGTTTCGTCACAGACACTGGTGGATGGATCGCAGCATGTGGGATGACTTCCATATGCAGATCGATCTAGCATTTGGGACATGGATTGGCCTATCTTAGTGGTTGATATCATACCTTGAGGCAAGGCGATAGAGGTAGAGGAGGATCCCGAGAAGTCGGACAAGGATACCTACAAAAAGTTTGATATCCTGATGGATAGTCTATATTAGGTTATGCTGTGAGAGTCTTGTTGATACTTTTTGTAAAGACCTTGCAAACCTACTAGGTTGTAGGACTTTGGTGTAGTTGTAGCAGGCAGATGTAGAAACCCGACGTGTAGTTAGGGTTCTCTTTTTGGATTGTCATCCTGCTAACTAAAATCCTATGGGCTGATCTTTAATGATAATTTTGTTTTGCTAGGTTATATCCCTGAATATTATGACTACCTGTTTTGAGTCGAATCATTATGGTTCTTCTTTCTTGTTTATTAGCAAAATTAGTATGCTCATTTACTTTTATGTTAGTATCCTTCCCTACTATACATTATGGTATAAAGACTTGTGATAGTGCCTAACACTCGAGCCAGGGGAGGTCGAGATGTTAATTACCCAGACCCCAATGATAGAGCGACCGTTGACAAAGATGCAGGTCGTGGCCGAGGCAGACGAAGGGGTAGAGGTTGAGGACAAAGAGTACTGCTGAACTTAATCTGGCACCTCAGATAAAGGATGTTTGACTTTGTGGCAACTACCAAAAAGGAAAAGGTAATCTGTGTTGGTATTAACTTCTCGTCCTTATGCGTTAGGAGCTTTTTGAATTTAAATCAAACACAAATGGATAGGACAAGAGCTTAGAGAGGAAAAGGTGCTACTGGCTGTTGCCAGGCCGCACTTGCGGCTAGAGCTCAGAATGCGCCTGTCGCTAGAGCTCCAAACTAAGAAGCTAGAGTTCGCGAGATAGCCGAGCATATGAATAATTTGCAAAGGCTAGTAGAGATGCAGGGAGCCCAAATTAAAAGAGGGCAAAAGAGACAGGAGAACGCTGATGCCCTCCAAGCTGAAAGGTTTAACACCCTTTTTGGGATGACTGCCCATGCCACCCAATAATGCTAAGAACAACGAAATAACTCCTGAGAACAATGAAGAACATAATCCTGGTCCGCAGGTTGTCATTGTGCAACCAATACCACTAGTAGAAGCACCAAGAAACCTATATCAGAAAGGTTCGGCAACCAGAATCCACCTATATTCGATGGGAGCAATGACCCATCAATGGCAGAGGAATGGATCAATAATTTGGAAAGGATCATTGACTTCATTGGAACTATCGAGAGAGAGAGAAGGTAGTTTGCGCGACCTATATGCTGGGAAAAGATGCCTGCATCTGATGGGACGCAACCAAGAAAGGGCATAATGTTGCCGAGATGGAATGGCTAGAGTTCTTGACCTTGATCAATGGCAAGTACTTTAGTAAGGAAGTGACCGAACACAAAGTGAATGAGTTAACTAATCTTAAGCAGGGAACGTGGAGCGTGTAAGAATACGTTCGAAAATTCGACTAGCCGTCTAAGTTCGCGAAGAACCAGGTGAATACTGAAGAGAATAAGACCTGGAGTTTTGTTAAAGGCCTGCGCAGAGACATAGCCAGGTGTTTCTACACTAGTAGAACTGGCTCGCAGACGTATGCTGAAGTTGTGGAACGGGCTCTTCGCCAAGAGTCTTGGGCCGTGTCAAACAAGCTAGAACCACAGAAGAACGAAGATAGGAGGTACACTCCCAACAACCCCGGAAAGTTTTAGGCCAATTAGAATGGTCCGAGGGGAAATTTCAACCCGACGTTCAACCAAATATCGAGGTTAACTGTAGAGTTGCAGAATGTTTACTTAGTTAGCTAGCTAATAGTAGTTGTAGTATTTTAGATTTCGTGAATTTTGGTTCAAACCGGGACTTAGTTGGAAACTCCTAGCAATAGTTATGGATTTTATAAGTTTAACCTATAGTTTAAGAATATTAATGATAACGTAAGGTTTGATTAATATTTCTGGTTATAAATATGATAATTATGATAACCTAAGGTCTAGATAGAGCCAATAGGATTATAATACTTGTCATAAGCATGAATATTAAGGAATTATTATTTTAATGATAAAATAAGGGAATATAAGACTTAGTCTACACCAGAAACTGTTAGGGTCATAGTTTGACTCATTCAAAGTAGTTATCCAACCTTAATTATGCTGAAAAAGTGCAATTACGTGTTTAAAATAATCACTTATGTCGATATATCGCATCATTAGAGCCGATATATTTCCTGTTGAAGAATACGTAGAAACACGTCGATGTTGCACGATTGTACGAATGGAGAGTTGGGACTAGAGGGTAGCCGATTTATCGCCACATAGAGGCAATATATCGCCTATATTAATCATATTTTTTTATTTTTGTTTTAATTTTAAAAAACCAACTTTGACTCCTTAGACCTACCTCTGTTAGTTTTGACCGAGTCTTCAACCTCTGATTTACGTATATTTAATTATCTTCAATTAAATTCATTATTTTTATTCAAATCAAAATGGGGTTAGTTTCACTCCTTACCTCTATAAATAGGACCTAGTACTCAGCCCTTTCACTTACTCTTCAGCTGTGATCAGACTCCAAGGTGCTAGTGAGACTATAGGAGTGATAAACACTTGAGTTGGGGAAAAAGATTTATCATTCTTAAGCTTTATCAAACACTTGGGAAGTGAGGATTAGAGTATTTTGGTATTGGAGTTAGGCCAATCCATAAGGTCAACAAAGGTACCCTTATTCTTAAGTTCAATTCTATTTGATTCCTTAGTTTCTTTAGTTTTCATTCAGGTTCTAACTATTGTTATGATTTTGTGGTTAGGTTTTTAAGTTCTTTGAAGTTAAGGTGTCTTTTCAGTAAGTTTTCTCTTGGTGGTTTAGTTCTATTCTTTCCATCTATTTCTTTTAAGAAATACTCACTATAATATTGCTGGTTTTAAGAGTGTTCCAAGTTCCACATTTGTTCTCATATCCCGGTTTTGGTAAGGAAAATAGGGTAGATCTTGTATGCTTGTATTATATGCTATGCTTACATGTTATGTTATTGTATAATATGTTATGATAAGTTTATGTTTTAATACATTATGTTATGAATCACCCTACCTCAAATATTAGACAGGGGACCTAGATGGGTTATCATACACTACATGTGATCTAACCTACCTCAAATATTAGACAGGGGACATAGATGGTTTATCACATGTCATAATGGCCATTATTAGTATAGTCTTATGTGGTATACGTTTTTATAGTCATATGTTTATTGTATCTATTTATGATTTTATATATATGATTTATGTTGTTAGTAGTTTTTCCTTGCTGGGCATTAGGCTCACTCGTTTTCTTTTAGTGTGATGCAGGAAAATAGATGCAAAGGCAGAAGGATTCTTGGAAGCTTGGTGTGTGTATGGAGGTGAATGGAGTGGATGGGCAGCGTGTTGATTCGAGGACAACATTTTTTTAGTCTCCTTATGTTATCCATAAAATTAGCATTGATGACGTGGCAAGTAATCCCTGGACACGTGGCTGACACCTGGAAACGTCTTCCAGAGTATCGACCAGAAGACACATTAGAAGCAGTGTAAGCCTGTCTTACCCGCGACCAGTCTGGTCGTTGGTTCCATGTACAAGGCGACATTTATGGGAAGATCTTTATGAATCATGAATTAATCTCATACAATCTTCTGGGTATCCGATTATTCAGGAAAGAATATCTATAACAATCTTTTGTAATCCCCCTTGAGCCTATAAATAGCAAGAGATAGCTCAAGGGAATGGACCTTTTTTGGCTTTTGAATCACTTGAGACTATAGTAATTCTCCTAGTAAACTTGTATCGTTCTTCAGAGATTAGTGAAACTCATTGAACCCCAGTTCTTTGATCACTCTTCTGATTTTTATATCAATATCATTTTAAGTGGACGTAGGTCATTACCAGATCCTAGGGCCGAACCACTATAAATTACTGTGTCTTATTTACTTTTGTCATTACGTTCTTCTCATCTCTTTCATTCATATCAAGCATATTTTGGCTCCGTGTCAGTTGGCCAAATCTTGGGTCAACACCTTAAATTACATTTTATGTATTTTTCCACATTTAGTTTTGTAAACAATTTTATTTAAAGTTATATTTTATTTAAAACAATGAGCTCATTCATGTATTACAAATATATTTTTTCAAAGTTTCAATAAAATTATGAATTTTCTTATGTATGTTCTTTTCAAAGTTGTAGTTATGTCTAGTAGGTTTAATGACCTAAGTCTAATAGATAGTTGGGTCGTTACAGTTGGTATCAGAGAAATGGTTCATCTACACGAAATTCTCCTTGATACACACGCTCAAGCTCCGAATCTAACCGCCAATGTAAGTATTTATGTTTTAGTTATTATATTTATGTGTTATAGCTAACGTTTTAGTCTTATGTTTTCAGTTAAGATATGGATGGAGCTTTATCATATAATGATATCCGAGCCATTAAAGCCTTAAAAAGGATTAGAGAACCAAGAAATACCATAGGAATATTGGAGAGAATCACTCGGAGATTCCTTTTATTTCATAATCAAATAGTTCATCTCCAAACAACTAAGCAAATATTGATGACAGCTACGAAGCAATATATTTTAGTAATTAGGCTTTTTAGAGATTTCCCTGTTGTAATTGCTGCTTTGGAAGAAATATGGGAGACAATAGATGTTGAGGATGAAGTACCACCGGCTATGAGATATTATTTTCTCATAATAAGGTTTACAACTAAGATGGAATTCCAATTCACACAAGAACTAAAGAATAGAATCTTTACAAATCTTCCAAGAGGAATTTTTTAGGCTCACGAAAATGATGATTATGAAGAGATAGATGATGATATGTTAGATGAAGGATCTGATGTAGAAGATCCCAATTTTTAGAATAGATTAGTTTATTTATTTATTGTTTTACCTTTATGATTGTACTAAGTGAAAACTGTTTTTCCAAATTAATATCATTGTTATTTTGATGACATGTATGAGTTTGATTTTATTTTTGCAATCATAATAAATAATGACTAAGTTCGGTGAGGGTGGATACAAATCAATGAACCGAGTTCTCTATATTGAGAGATAGGGAGCCATAGTAGTGGGAACAATTTTACTGATCCCAGCCCTCCCTTAGTATGGTTAACTTCGGAACAACGATGAGTTTCGAGCCTGAGAATTAAGTCATATAGGATAATTAGAAACACACTTAGAAAATAATAAAGATGGATTATTTTTCTAAGTTTAGAAACACACCCTAATTATAATGAAGGCTTATATAATTCTTTTCATAAGAAGTCATAATTAATAGGTTCGAGTTATGTTTGCTTAGATTAAGTTTTTGCTTTAGAGCCTATTAAGGTAAGTTCTAACATGTTTTTCTCAACTGTTAGAACTCTGATGAAGATGTCGCTCAGAAGATCTGCTCGCACCAATGGCAATGTCCCCAAAGTTGCTCCTGAGACGAATGAAGCCCCTCCAGTTCGCAAAAGGGGAAGGTGTGCAAATGCCAACCAGAATGCACCGCCGCCGCCGCCGCCGGTTGACAACACTGCGGAAGTTGCCAGACTACGACGACAAGTTAAGGAATTATTGCAGCAACAGCGACAGTAGGCTCAGCCTCAGCATTTGCCTCCTCCGCAATCACAGCCTCAACAAATGGCCCCAGCACCCCATCAATTGGGTCCATATGGGGGATGGCCAATGGCAAACTATGTGCCATACCCAGCTCAACATATGGAGCCTATCTATGAGCGGTTTCATAAGCAACACACTCCAAATTTTGAAGGGACAACCGACCCCTTCGAGGCGGAAGAGTGGCTCAGAAATGTGGAGCTAATCCTTGTGCACATGAATCTCAGCAACGTGGGCCGCATATCCTGCGTTTCGTCTCTACTCAAGAAGGATGCAAGAATATGGTGGGACCTAGTACAGCAGACTCATGATGTCCCCACCATGACTTGAACCAGATTTGTTGAGCTATTCCACAAAAAGCACTACAATTCAGCTGTCAATTCTTCAAGGGTTGAGGAATTCGCTTGTTTAAAGCAAGGTAACTTGACAGTAGCAGAATATGCTCGGCAGTTCGACCGATTAGCTAAGTTTGCATCTGAGATGGTTCCAACTGATTTTATGAGGGAGACCAAGTTTGTTAGTGGACTTCGACCAAAGGTTGAGCTAGGGGTTAAGCTAGCAAACCCGGGAAATACTACTTATGCCGATGTTATAGAAATGGCAATAGAAGTGCAAAGGCTTCATGCAAATGTTAGTAATGAGGAGGCCAGTAAGTCTGAACCTAAGCAGTCAAATCAACCTCAGAATGGATGGAATAACCACAGCAACAAAAACAACCAGCAGTCCAACAATAATAACGATCAGACAAGAAGGCATCCTGACAACAAGCAGTCTGACAACGATAAAAGGGCACGCACGAACAATGGAGGAAATTGTAATGACCCGGATTTTCAAGACTCGATAATGCGGAAATATAAATGTACAAAATGTCTTAAAAACCCGTATAAAAAAAACTTAATAAAAAGTCGTATGGCCATATACTTAACATTTAGTTACAAACATATTTTATAAAGAGTAGAGTGAGCCTAGTTTAGGAAAATTACACAACATTTCCAAAAATAAAACGGCTTCCCAAAAGATCGGTCCACATGTACATTTGCAAGGAAGACTCCAGCGCTCACTACTCTGCCTTGCCCTTGCCCTTGCTCTTACCTACAAAATGAAAAAACTAGGTAAGCAAAAATGCTTAGTAAGATCGACTTTCAAACAAAAACATGTAGAGAATTAGGGTTCCGGACCCTACACAATCAATTTCAAGAATGCTAAAGCGTCCTGGCAAACTTATGGTCATGCCTCATAATCAATTATAAAATATATTCATAACTAGATAAAATCCTGCACTCAGAAAATCCCAGAATAAACAGATATATTATATCACAACTCTATCTTATCAACAATTATATCCCTGCACTCAGAAAAACCCAGAGCATGCAGATATATTATATCACAACTATATCTTATCAAGAAATATATCCCTGCACTCAAAAAATCCCAGAACAAGCAGATATATTATATCACAATATAATTCGAGACCAACGCTCTACAATTTCCAACAATTCAAGTGTAACGCGCCCTCCAACATAATTGCTAATCTGTGAAAGAGAACCAAGTCTCCACACTAAGATCTAGCCAATAAATATCCTCATCAAGGGTAACTATCGTGTTACCTAGGGCATCGCTACTTATCCAAGAATGTAATCCAATTTACACGGTTTTACGGAGACTTCTATGTTAATCAGTGGTGCTGGTGAGCAGTTGCCCTTAGGGTGTTCAGCCTCACTCAATCTTGGAAACCCCTAGTATCTCTAGGCACTCTCACTGAATGATCAATATTCACGGCTGCTATCCGCGAATAACTTATCAGAGCACTTGCTCGGGTTCCAACCGTTCAATGATTAAGTAAGCATGAGGGCCCCTAGGTCCCATTTATTTTGGCGCCCCTAGGTTTAACCAGCTAATCCTCACATCTTGGCCACTCGTCCCGGTAATTAGACGGACATAATAAAATCAAGCAGTGTGACGGGGATCAACCTTCTAGGATATGAAGGATTTCTACCGTTCATATTTTTCTAAATCAGCACGTACTAGACTACCGTCTCTAAGCAACTTTCTTTGATAGTCTATATATGTGCATGTATCCCTATACTAACATACAAGACAATAATCGTTTCATGTTGCAACCATAAAATATAAGTTGACTTACTTGGAGTCCTTAGCGCTCAGCAGGTTTTCACTCTCCAACATTCAGTCCAGTACGCTTAGCCAATACTGTAGTTATCCATACAGTATACTTGGAATAATTATGGCACTCATAATTCATTATTATTATTTTGGGCAGTTTGGTCATTTAAATAAAAATCATTTGTAAGGATTTATGATCCTTATTTGGTTTTAAACCTATTAAGGAAATTCATACAAAATATTTGAGACTAAACCCTAAGTCTCGGGGAGACCTATCCTAAGGTCTCGATACCTAGGATCGGGTATCACAATGGTATTTTCCCATAATCCGCTAAAAATCTTATTCTTTCAAGGTATCGCTATTAACCCGCACTTTCGACAAGTCGGTTAAAATATGTAAGATTTTAGCCAATATTATATCCAGAAAATACTAATAAATTCCTTAATTATTTTTAAAGAAAATAAACTCTTAATTTTTCCCTTTTATTTTTCTTAAGATTTTAATCTCTAAAAACCGTTTTAAGAAAATTGCCTAATTTGTCTTAATTAGGAAAACCGTTAAAAAATTCTCATCTTGACTAGTTAATTTTCCAAAATCAATTAATCAAGTTTACTTACTAGAAAATAATTAACTTAATCATTTTATCAAAATATAGGGTTTTAAACCCTCTTTTAATTTATTAACTTAATAATAAATAAATTCTTTTATTTTTAGAAAGAATAAAATTTATTTAATAAAAATAATTCCCACTAAACTCAAATTGGTATTTTAGGTCAAAATAGGTTTTCAAGACTTACCAAGTTTATATCTTGAAATAAGCAAAATTTTACTTTTTACCTTAAGTTCCAAAATCTCATTTTTGCACTAAGTGTGAAAATCCTATTTTTCACATTTTTAACTATATACTTTGTTAGTTCATAACTTGAAATTTACTTACCCAATTGTTACCAAACTTTTCCAATTCTATTTTTGGTATGCCATTTATTTCTTTACAAAATCTTAGGTCAAAATGAGCATTTTTTATTGGTGAAATCATTTTCTAACAATGAGGTAAAAATGACCTTATTTTAAAGTCCTTAATTTTTACCAAACTTTGACAGTTAATAACTTTCAAACCGTTCAGTATTTTCTTACCAAATTTTACAGTGGAATATTAGGTTATACCAAAAATATTTCCACAAAATTTTAGAAAAAACTGGGTTTATTTTCCCTATACAGTGGCTGTCCAAACTTGGTTCCGAAAATAAGAATACGAAAAAACAGTTTTTTACCTAAACTTTGAAATAGCATAACTTACTCATTTCTAAACATTTTTTAGTGTTTCAAAAGCTGAATTTTTTGCACTCAATCTCAACAACATCACAGTACAATTTAATTTTACAAAAATTAATATACAGTGGCTTCTTGACCCCTTGGAAGTCACAGCTAAAAACATGTTTTGTTGTAGGGATTCCTACAAAACCCTTGGGGGCTTTGGTTCCTATTTTCAAAAATCAATACACAAGCATCATAAAAATTACAAAACAACTACCATAACTTTATTACATCACCAATAAGAAATTTTAAGCATTAAATATACAAAATAATGCTTAAAACTAAAAACCCTACAACAAAACCATAAAAAGTAAACTTCTTACCTCTTTGGTGTTCTTGCTTAAGGTGTGGATCTTCCTACTAGCTTTGGCTCCTTCAAAACCTTTAAAAAACCCTAACCAACTTCCCCCAACAACATAGTTAATTAGCTATTTGAAAATCTATGATTAAAACTTGACAAAAGTCTAGATTAATGAAACTTTACCTAAGGGAAAACCCTTCCTAGACCAAGACTTAGCTACCATGTTTCATTGGTGTTATTGAGGTTGTAAATGGAGAGAACACTTGAGAGAGTCTTCAAAAATCAGATGAGAGTGAATGAGGGAGAGTGGTGTGGTCGGTTGGGGAGGGTTAGAAGAGTTTATCAAACTCTAAAATTCCTAAAAACACTTAAGTGCTTTACTACCCACTTGCCCACTTGACATTATCCCAAACTTTTAAATAAACTGGATTAAACTAATTAAAATTTTGGTCAACCCATTTTAAAGCCTCACACATGGCCAGCCATACATATATTATATATGTGATAATTTTTTTTATATATATAAAGGTTAATAATTGTTTCCTAAGAAGAAAAACTCAATTTGACTTTCTACACCTTTTTCACTCTTATTAAGTTTTAAATCACAAAACTTAACATTAAATAATTAAATTAAATGTCTCTCACATTTAATTTAATTAATCACAATATAAAATTTAACCTAAGGTCCATTCATGGAATAAAATTCCCCGTTTCGATAAAATTAGGCATTTAACACAAAATGCCCTAAAATTTCCATTTTTCTTTTAGGTTTATTATTTTTGACCAAACTTTAACTTTTATGAATGTATTTTATGCCCAAAATATATTTTCCATAGTTTTTAATTTTATTTTCCGAGATTTTTACCCGATCAGGATTTTTGTGTCGGTCCAGGACCGAAAGTCTTATCTTGACTTTTAAATCACAAAATTCATAATTTGGCTAGCAATAACTCATGGAATAATTTCCAAAAAAATATAATATTATTTAAAATAATATTCTTAACTCGGAGACAAAAATCCCGACCCGAGTCGTTTAAAGGTACCCGAAAACGCAGGACGTTACAGAAATAGGTCAGGTTATGTAGAGTACCTGCAATGTGCTAAGTGCCAAAAGAAACATCCTGGTGACTGCCACGCAAACACCAAGGGATGCTACAACTGTGGTCAGGAAGGACACCAGAAGAAAGATTGTCCCCAACTTAAGTCAGAGGGGAAAAAGGATGATAAGATGGTTCCTGCCAGGGTTTTTGCCCTAACCCGAGGAGAAGCTGATGCTAGCAATTGAGTAGTTACAGGTCAGGTTTCTATTCTCCATAATATATGTTATGTATTGTTTGATTCGGGAGCCACTCATTCGTATATCTCGTTAGGAATGATAGAGAAATTAGACAAACCTTGTGAAAAATTTAGAACTAGGTTTGTAACAGAATTACCTTCGAGTGAAGTAGTCCTATCATCACGAATAGTACGAGGCATACTGATCAAGATAGAGGACGTATAACTAGAAGGAGACCTGATCGAACTAGAGATTAAAAACTTCGACGTGATATTGGGAATGGACTGGCTAGCAAGTCATGGCGCAACCATTTACTGCAAACATAAGCAAGTGATGTTTGAGACTCCTGATGGCCAGAGGCTATGTTTTATGGGGAAGGTTTCAGGTCTACGCACATCGCTTATTTCGTCCCTTAAAGCTCAGAAGACGATAGAAAAAGGATGTCAAGTATTCTTAGCTAGCATTACGGATGTGGTAAAGGAAACACCACTAAAGGTCGGAGATGTGCATATTGTAAGGGAATTTCCATAGGTATTTCCTGATGACTTTCCAGGATTGCCGCCGACATGAGAAATTTACTTCACAATCGAGATAGTACCGGGCACCAAGCCTATCTCCAAGGCACCATACCGGATGGCACCTACCAAACTCAAGGAGTTAAAGACGTAGCAACAAGAACTCCTAGACTTGGGTTTCATTAGACTGAGCCATTCGCCATGGGGAGCACTGGTTTTGTTTGTGAAGAAAAAGGACTACGGTATGCGGATGTGCATAGATTACAACGAGCTGAATAAGGTGACGATTAAGAATAAGTACGTGCTACCCCGGATTGACGACTTGTTTGATCAACTCTGAGGAGCGACCGTGTTCTCAAAGATTGACTTACGGTCCCGGTATCATCAGCTCATGTTACGGGGATAATACATTCCTAAGACAGCCTTTAGAACTCGTTATGGGCATTACGAGTTTCTAGCCATGTCTTTCGGTCTTACCAACACTCCTGTTGCATTTATGGATTTAATGAATAGGGTATTTAAGGACAGCTTGGATAAATTCGTCGTGCTTTTCATTGATGATATCTTGGTGTACTCAAAGGACGAACTCGAGCACGAGAAACATTTAAGGTTAATCTTGCTACGACTAAAGGAGCATCAGCTTTATGCCAAGTTCAAGAAGTGCGAATTTTGGCTTTCATAGGTAGCATTTCTCAGCCCCATAGTGTCCAAGGACAAGATTGCTATAGATCCATCTAAAGTAGAGGTTGTGAAGGATTGGCCAAGACCAAAGAATGCGTCAGATGTAAGAAGTTTTCTGGGATTAGTAGGCTATTATCGGAGGTTCGTAGAAGGCCTTTCTAAGATAGCCACTCCGCTCACCAACCTGACCTGGAAGCAGCAAAGGTTCAACTGGACGGATAAGTGTGAAGAGAGCTTCTAGTTGCTTAAGGATAAGTTATGCTCAGCACCAGTAATTTGTGTACCGACACCCAATGATAAGTTTGTAGTCTACTGTGATGCGTCGAAGCAAGGGTTGGGTTGTGTGCTGATGCAGAATGACAAGGTGATAGCCTACGCCTCAAGACAATTAAACGAGTATGAGCAACGCTATCCAACACATGATATGGAGTTGGCAGCAGTGGTCTTTGCGTTGAAAATCTGGCGCCACTATCTTTATGGAGAACGGTGTGAGATTTATACGGACCACAAAAGCCTAAAGTATTTCTTCACTCAGAAGGAGCTCAACATGAGGCAGCACAGGTGGTTAGAACTAGTAAAGGATTATGACCGCGAAATTTTTTACCACCCAAGAAAGGCAAATGTAGTTGCTGATGCACTGAGTAGGAAGAATTATGGATGTCCAGCAGTGTTAGCTGGAATAAAAAAGCCGCTACAGCAGGAGCTGATCAATGCTGGAATAGAAGTAGTTATTGGTAAATTGGCTAACTTCTCCATTCAGTCAAGTCTATTAGAAGATATACAGAATGGGCAAGTGCATGATGACACGTTAGTGACACATATGGATGTGGTTAGAGAAGGAAAGGCCACATATTTCTCAATATCAAGTCGGGAGTTATTAAGATATAAGGATCAGGTATGCGTGCCAAACGATCAAGGGATTAAGATGAAGATTTTAGAAGAAGCGCACAATACACGATACTCAGTTCACCCAGGGTCGACCAAGATGACTCACGACATCAATGCAATGTATTGGTGGCCAGGAATGAAGAAAGATATAGCAGAGTACGTTTCTAAATGATTGGTATGCTAGCAAGTGAAAGCAGAACATCAACGGCCTGCAGGCTTATTGCAACCACTCAACATTCCATAATGGAAATGGGACGACATAGCAATGGATTTTTTGACGGGTTTGCCTCGAACGAATAAGCAACACGACTCGGCTTGGGTAGTAATAGATAGATCAACCAAGTCAGCTCATTTTCTACCTGTCAAGACTTCATACATAGCTGAGCAATACGCAGATATTTATGTTCAACAGATAGTAAGACTGCATGGATTCCCCAAGACAATAGTGTACGATAGAGGATTGGTGTTTACAACAAGATTTTGGAGAAGCTTGCAACAAGCTGGGTACCAAGTTAAGTCTTAGTACAACATTTCATCCTCAAACAGATGGTTAGTCCGAGCGTACCATACAAATTTTAGAAAATATGTTGCGTGCTTGTGTACTTGATTTCACAGGATCATGGAGTAAGTATTTCCCACTGATAGAGTTCTCCTACAACAATAGCTACTAGTCAACAATCATAATGGCACCTTACGAGCTACTTTATGGAAGGAGGTGTCGATCGCCGCTACATTACGATGAGGTAGGAGAAAGGCAACTACTTGGACCCGAAGTTGTTAGAGAAGATCAGGATGCAGTAGCGCTGGTTAGAAAGCATATGCTCACTGCTCAGAGTTGTCAGAAAAGTTATGCGGATGCCAAGCGGTGTGATGTGGAATTCAAAGTCGGAGATCAAGTTCTCTTAAGAATATCTCCTATGAAAGGTGTGAAGCGGTTCGGGAAGAAAGACAAGCTTAGTCCCAGGTTTATAGGTCCTTTTGAGATATTGGACAAAGTGGGAGCAGTTGCATATAGATTAGCCCTACCGCCAGCTATAGCAGATAGTCACAATATGTTCTACATCTCAATGTTGTGTAGATGTGTGGCAGACCCATCTCACGTCCTCAAGTACGATATGATAGCACTCTAGAAAGACTTGAGTTACGAGGAATAGCCGGATAGCATCCTAGATAGAGGGATGAAAGAATTATGGTCTAAGAGTATTCCGATAGTCAAAGTCCTATGGAGAAATAGTTATGAACGGGAGGCAACGTGGGAGTTGGAGGAGGACATGCAAGCTCGGTATCCAGAATTGTTTGGTAAGTAAATTTTGGGGACGAAATTCTTTGTAGTAGGGGAGAATTATAGAGTCCCAGAATGTTTACTTAGTTAGCTAGCTAATAGTAGTTGTAGTATTTTAGATTTCGTGGATATTGGTTCAAACCGGGACTTAGTTGGAAACTCCTAGCAATAGTTATGGATTTTATAAGATTAACCTATAGTTTAAGAATATTAATTATAACATAAGGTTTGATTAATATTGCTGGTTATAAATATGATAATTATTATAACCTAAGGTCTAGATAGAGCCAATAGGATTATGACACTTGTCATAAACATGATTATTAAGGAAATATTATTTTAATGATAAAATAAGGAAATATAAGACTTAGTCTTCACAAGAAACTGTTAGGGTCATAGTTTGACTCAGTCAAAGTAGTTTTCCAACCTTAATTATGTTGAAAAAGTACAATTACGTGTTTAAAATAATCACGTATGCCGATATATCACCGCATTAGAGCCGATATATCGCCTGTCGAAGAATACGGAGAAATACGTTGACGTTGCACGATCGTACGAACGGAGAGTCGGGACTAGAGGGCAGCCGATATATCGCCACAAAGGGGCGATATATCACCTACATTAATCATATATATATATTTTTTTTATTTTTAAAAACCAACTTTGACTCCTTAGACCTACCTCTGTTAGTTTAGACCGAGTCTTCAGCCTCTGATTGACGAATATTCAATTATCTTCAATTAAATTCATTATTTTTATTCAAATCAAAATGGGGTTAGTTTCACTCCTTACCTCTATAAATAGGGCCTAGTACCCAGCCCTTTCACTTACTCTTCAGCTGTGATCAGACTCCAAGGTGCCAATGAGACTATAGGAGTGATAAACACATGGGTTGGGGAAAAAGCTTTATCAAACACTTGGGAAGTGAGGATTAGAGTATTTCGGGATTGGAGTTAGGCCAATCCATAAAGTCAACAAAGGTACCCTTATTCTTATGTTCAATTCTATTTGATTCCTTAGTTTCTTTAGTTTTCATTCAGGTTCTAACTATTGTTATGCTTTTGTGGTTAGGTTTTTAAGTTCTCTGAAGTTAAGGTGTCTTTTCGGTAAGTTTTCTCTTGGTGGTTTAGTTCTATTCTTTTCATCTATTTCTTTTAAGAAATACTCACTATTCTATTGCTGGTTTTAGGAGTGTTCCAAGTTTCGCATTTGTTCTCATATCCCGGTTTTGGTAAGGAAACTAGGGTAGATCTTGTATGTTTGTATGATATGTTATGCTTACATGTTATGTTATTGTATAATATGTTATGTTAAGTTTATGTTTTAATACATTATGTTATGATTCACCCTACCTCAAATATTAGACAGGGGACCTAGATGGCTTATCATACACTACATGTGATCTAACCTACCTCAAATATTAGACAGGGGACATAGATGGTTTATCACATGTCATAATGGCCATAATTAGTATAGTCTTATATGGTATACGTTTTTATATTCATATGTTTATAGTATATGTTATGATATGTTTATAGTATCTATTTATGATTTTATGTATATGATTTATGTTGTTAGTGGTTTTTCCTTGCTGGCCATTAGGCTCACTCGTTTTCTTTTATTGTGATGCAGGAAAATAGATGCAAAGGCGGAAGGATTCTTGGTAGCTTGGTGTGTATATGGAGGTGAATGGAGTGGATGGGCTGCGTGTCGATTCGAGGACAACATTTTTTTTAGTCTCCTTAAATTACACTTTATGTATTTTTCTGCATTTATCTTTGTAAACAATTTTATTTAAAGTTATGTTTTATTTTAAAACAATGAGCTCATTCATGTATTACAAAAAAAAAAAATTTTTGAAAGTTTCAATAAAGTTATGAATTTTCTTATCTATGTTCTTTTCAAAGTTGTAGTTATGTCTAGTAGGTTTAATGACCTAAGTCTCATAGATAGTTGGGTCATTACACAAACAAACAATCCAAGAGAAACAAGGCCGATTTGTGGGGGAAATAACAAAATAAAAGGGAGACCTCCCAATCAGGCAATGGCTAGTCCCAACAAACAACCGAGACGTGAGTTTGAACAATGGCCACTGGGCAACAAGTATAACCGATGCCATCGGGGCGAGTGTGGGGTATGTTATAATTGTGGAAAGCCAAGGCACTTTGCTAAAGATTGTCGAATGCCAGCCAAGGGCAATGGAAATGACCAGTAGAAACAAATTGGAGCTCCGCCTTGAGTTTATGCACTTATGCAAAGCGACAAAGAAGCTAGACCACCCGATATGGTGTCAAGTCAGATTTCTATCGCCCATACATCAACATATGCATTAATGGATACTGGTGCATCACATTCTTTTGTGTCTGCATCCTTTGTGGAAAAATTAAATAGAAGGCCTGAGCCTATGCCTATTATTTGTGAGGTATCCTTGCCTTCGGGAGAGGATATGTTGGTGTGGTCATGGGTTAGAGCCATACTAGTTTGGATTGAAGGTCATGAGTTGACGACAAATCTGTTGGTCTTGGACCTACATGAATGCGACGTCATATTTAGGATGGATTGGTTAACCAGATATGGAGTCGTTATCAATTGCAACCACAGAAAAGTAGTCTTCACCCCAGTGGGAGAAGAATCATTCGAGTTCAAGGGTACGTCAAGAGAAAAGAAGTGCCCCATGATTTCTGCGATGAAGGCGAGAAAAATTTTGAGTGACAAATGCATCGGTTTTCTGGCAAACATAGTGGATAAGGATAAAGTGATGAGTCAACAACCTTCTGATGTACCGGTTCTGTGCAAGTTTCCCGACGTATTTCCTAAAGATCTCCCAGGGATTTCACCAGACTGAGAGATCGTGTTAGAGATAGAGCTAATTCCAGAAACTGCGCCAATCTCAAAGACTCCTTACAGGATGGCACCAGGTAAACTCATGGAGTTGCAATCACAACTACAAAAGTAGCTGGACAAGAAGTTCATAAGGCTAAGCCATTCTCCGTTGGGAGCCCCGATCTTATTCGCGAAGAAGAAAGACAGCTCGATGAGATTGTGCATTGACTATCGGAAGTTGAACAAAGTGACGATCAAGAACCGATATCCATTTCCCAAGATTGACGATCTTTTCGACCAACTACAAGGAGCGTCAGTATTTTCGAAAATAGACCTGCGATTAGGATATCATCAGCTCAAGGTTAAGGAGACGGATATACCAAAGACAGCCTTTAGAATGCGCTACGATCACTACGAGTTCTTAGCGATGTCCTTTGGACTAACCAATGCGCCTGCGGCATTCATGGATCTCATGAATTTTGCGAGTATTTGGATAAGTTCATCGTCGTATTCATTGACGATATTCTAATACACTCGAAAAGCCAAGAAGAGTATGCAATGCATCTACGACTGGTCCTTCAGCGTCTGCAAGATGAAAAGCTTACGCTAAGTTTTCAAAATGCGAATTCTGGCTAGAGAAAGTTAGTTTTATGGGGCACATAATGTCTGGATACAGAATTTCAGTAGATCCCGCCAAGATAGAAGTTGTTAAGCATAGGGAAACCTCCGAAAAATGCTCATGAGGTTAGAAGTTTTCTTGGGTTAGCGGGATATTACCATCAATTTTGGGAAGGTTTCTCCAAAATAGCCGCACCAATGACTGCCCTCACCCGCAAAAACTGTTATATTATTTTATAATATAATTTTACATTATATTATTATAATATAATGTTTTAGATTAAATAAATGTGACAAAGTGTGTCACATATTGTAACATATAATAGAGAGTTACAATATTTAGATATATGAGATATATCCAAATAATGTAACATATTTGGTGTTACAAATTTGTAACCTCCAAATATTACCCTTTATTGTGTAAATTGTTGTTACACAATATTTAGATGAATTTCATAAAGTCATATGTGATACGGCTGTTAGAGATATGATTTTAATCCCAATAATGTGTTTTGGGAGTTACAAAATTATTTGGGAGGGTTTGGAACCGTTTGGAAAAACAGCACATTTTTTGTGCTGAATTTGGTCAGTGGCCGCGGCCTGTGGGTCAGAGACCAGTGGTCGCGGCCACAGGCCAAAACTGACCAAATTTTTAGTTTTTTCAATCTTTGTTGAACGGCTCAAAAAACTCAAATAACTCCCAAATCTCATTTTTAATTCCATATTAATCCAATTAAACATTGGTAACAGCCATGAGAGTTGGTGGAATTTGAAATTCAAAGGGTGTCTCTAAACTCTATAAATAGGAGCCTATAGCTCACTTGTAAGACACAACATTTCTATCCATTAGAGCACTTGGCTAGAAACACCTTGAGGCATGATAATTCCAGAAAGCTTTTCCAATATCTGAGAGAGATCCCTTAGTGCTTGAGTTAGGGGGAAATAAGCTTTTGGACAAAGGTTTTAAACCTTGTTCAAGTTGGTGATCCCCAACCCTCTTCACTTAGGTTGTGTAAGTGAGAGTTTACTTGTGTTTCTATTCTTCTTTTTATTCTATTGTTTTTCTTCTTATTCTCTTGTTCTATTTACTTGTATATTTTGTTTAAGAGTTGTAATCTTTTCTTTTGGTCCAAACACTTTATTTTACTTGTAATCTTTTGCTTAGAGTTGTATTCTCACTATTCTCTTCTTCTTCATCATCTTCTTCATTTCCTTTGGTTATTTGTAATTTTTAGTTATAGAGTTGTAATCTTATTCAATCAATCATTATTTATTTGTAATATATTGCATAGAGTTGTAATATTATTATCAATTTCCATTGAGGCAATTTATATTTTCCTAACAAAAACATCATGTATGAATGGACTGACAAGTGCAAGAAGAGTTTTCAGGAGTTGAAAACAAGATTGACGACTACCCCAGTGCTGACAATCCCTAATGGCAGAGAGGGATATACTATTTATAGCGATGCCTCGGGCCGAGGGTTAGGAGTAGTGTTGATGCAACATGGAAAAGTAATTTCTTATGTATCTCGACAGCTAAAAAATTACGAGAATAAATATCCGGCTCATGACTTGGAGCTGGCAGCGATGGTTTTTGCACTAAAAATTTGGAGGCATTACCTGTACAGGATACACTGCGACATCTACAATGATCACAAAATCTTGAAGTATTTCTTCACTCAAAAGAAATTGAATATGAAACAACGTCGATGGTTGGAGCTATTCAACGACTACGAATGTGACGTTCTGTACCACCCAGGAAAAGCAAACAAGGTGGCAGATGCATTGAGTCGACAGCCAAGTGCTAATGTGATGTGAGTGAAAGAGATTTCACCGCAGTTACGACCCGACCTTGCTACCTTCGATTTAGAGATAGAAGTCAGTCTATTGGCTAACCTCGCTATCGAGCCTACCATTATCGAAGCAATAAAAGGCAGGCAGTTAGTCAATCCTTGGGTTCAAGGACTAATGTACGAAGTGAGGGAAGAGGGGCGACCAAGATTTCATATCTCCGAAGATGGAGTATTGGGGTTCGAGGGTAGAATATATGTACCGGACGATGACGAGATCAAGAAGTAGATATTTTTCGAGGGACATAATGCTCATTATGCCATGCATCCGGGTACCAAGAAAATGTACCAAGACTTGAAGAAGTACTTTTGGTGGCATGGGATGAAAAAGGAGATGGAAAAATATGTGGCACACTCCTTGACTTGTCAGCAGACAAAGGCCGAGCATCAACAGCTAGCCAGATTGTTGCAGCCCTTAGAAATTCTGGAATGGATGTGGGAGATGGTCACAATGGACTTTCTCCCAAGTCTACCAACCACTCCCAAGGGGCACAGTGCCATTTGGGTTATCGTACATAGGTTGACTAAGTATGCTCATTTCTTTCCGATCAGGGTAACTTATTGGGCACATAAGTTAGCATATATTTACATTGAGAAATAATGAGACTGCATGGTGTACCCAACTCCATCGTATCAGATCATGACGGACGTTTCACCTCGGCATTCTGGGGTAGAATTCAAGCGAGGCTGGGTACTAAACTGAAGTTCAACACTTATTTCCACCCGCTAACAGACGGTCAAAGTGAACGAACAATTTCAGACCCTAGAAGATATCCTAAGAGCATGCGTGCTCGACTTTCAAGGGTCATGGAATGAGAAGCTTCCATTGATAGATTTCGCTTACAATAATAGCTATCATGATTCCATCAAGATTGCTCCATATGAGGCTTTGTTTGGAAGGAAATGTCGATCACTGATTCATTGGCATAAGACCTGTGAGAGAAAGTTTCTCAGATCGGATGAGGTTGATCAGATTACCGAGGACATCCGAAAAAAAAGGCAACGCTTGCAAACTTCAGTTGATTGACAATGCAAATATTCCGACCGACTTAGGAGACCCCTGGTCTTTGAGGTTGGAGAAAATGTGTTGTTGAAGGTAGCTCCGCTATGAGGGGCTATGCGGTTCGGGAAGAAAGGAAATTTTAGCCCATGGTTTGTTGGACCTTTCAAAATCATAGAGAGGATTGAGGAAGTAGCTTATCGTTTAGCTCTTCCGCCTGCCCTGTCTAAGGTGCATGACGTGTTTCACGTATCCTTGTTGAGAAAATACATGCACGATCCCTCCCATGTACTCAGCTATGAACAGCTCAGCGTTGATCCTCAACTCGTCTATGAGGAGAAGTCGGTGATGATTCTAGACTGGAAGGAAAAAGTGTTGATGAACAAGATCATGTTGTTGGTAAAAGTGCAATGGAGTAACCATGGCATAGAAGAGGCGACCTGGGAAATAGAAGACATGATGTGGGGGATGTAACATCATTTGTTTTAAGTTTCGAGGATGAAACCTCTATAAATTGTAGGTATTGTAACGCCATGCGTTTCAGGTACCTTTAAACGACTCGGGTCGGGATTGTTTTCCCCGACTTAAGAATATTTATTTTGAATGATATTGTATTTTTTTGGAATTTATTTCCATGAGTAATCGCTAGCCAAATTATGAAAATTGTGATTAAAAGTCAAGATAAGACTTTCGGTCTTGGACAGACACAAACTCTAATCGGGTAAAAATCTCGGATAATAAAATGTAAAAATATGGCAAATATATTTTGGGCATAAAATACATTCATAAAAATTACAGTTTGGTAAAAAATAATAGACCTAAGAGGAAATGGAAATTTTAGGGCATTTTGTGTTAAAATGCTTAATTTTACAGAATTAGGGAATTTTATTCCATAAATAGACCTTAGGTTAAATTTTAATGTGTGATTAATTAAATTAAATGTGAGAGACATTTAATTTAATTATTATATGTTAAGTTTTATTTTTTAAAATTTATATGAGTGAAAAATGTTATAGAAAGTCATTTTGGATTTTTCTTCTTAGGAAATATCAATTAACATTTATTAAAAAAACAATAATAATAACATAAATAATAGGAATAGTGGCCGACCATGTGAAGATATTTAATTCTGTGGAGCAAATTTTTTTTTAGTTTTAATCTCAATTAAATTAGGACTAATGACACCAAGTGATAACGGTAAAACACTCAAGTGTTTATATATTAATTAATATGATATTCCAAACCCTCACCCAACTGACCATATACTATTCTCTTACTCTCATGTGTTCAAAAAAATCTCTTTCAAGTTTTCTCACTACTTTTAACTACCAAGAACACTAAGAATGCTTGGAAGCTTAGGTTTTGGTCTAGGAAAAGTTTCCTTAAGGTAAAGTTTCAAAAACTTGACTTTTGAAATTTTTTTAACCATAGATCTTTCAACAGATAACTATATCTATTTTTGGGGGAGTTGGTTAAGGTTTTGAAAGAATTTTGAAGGATTCAAACCTAATAGAAACATCAAAACCTAAAGCAAGAACAACAAGAGCTAAAAAATTTACTTTTTATGGTTGTTTTTGTATGTTTTTATTTTTAATCATTATTTTGTATATTTAATGCTTACAGTTTCTTATTGGTGATGTAATAAGGCTATGGTAGTTGCTTTATAATTTTTATGATGCTTGTGTGTTTATTTTTGAAAATAGGGACCAAAATCCCTAAGGGTTTTGTTGAAAACCGTAAAACAAAAATACAAGTTTTGAGATGTGACTTCCAAGGATTAAATCATCCACTGTATAATTATTTTTTAAAATTAAATTTTACTGTGATGTTGTTGAGATGGAGTACATAAAATTGAGCTTTTGAAACACTACAATGTTAAGAAATGAGTGAGTTATGCTATTTCAAACTTTAGGTAAAACAAACTGTTTTTTTTTCGTATGCTTAAATTTGGGACCAAGTTTGGACAGCCACTATATAGGTCAAATGAACCCAGTTTTTTCTAAAATTTGGTGGACATATTTTTTCCATAATCTAGTATTAAACTGTAAAATTTGGTAACAAAATAATGAACGGTTTCTGAGTTATCAAGTGCCAAAGTTTGGAAAAAATAAGGACTTGAAAATAATGTCATTTTTACCTCAATGTTTGGAAAATATTTTCACAATTAAAAAGTGCTCGTTTTGACCTAAGATTTCACAAAGACCTAAATGGCATACCAAATATTGAATTGGGAAATTTTGGTAACAATTGGGTAAGTAAATTTCATGTTATGACCTAACAATTGGATAAGAAATTATTAACGGTTTCTCCTAATTAAGTTAAAATTAGGCGATTTTCTTAAAACAGTTTTTAGAGATTAAAACTTTAAGAAAAATAAAAGGAAAATTAAGATGTTATTTTCTTGAATATAATACCGGCTAAAATCTTCTATATATTTAACCGACTTGTTAAAAGTACAGGTTATTAGCGATACTTTTAAAGAATAAGATTTTTAGCGGATTGTGGGAAAATACTATTGCGATACCAGAGCTTAAATATCGAGACCATAGGATAGGTCTCCCCGAGACTTAGGGTTTAGTCTTAAATTTTTTAGTATGAATTTCTTGAATGAGTTTAAAACCAAATAAGGAGCATTAATCCTTACAAATGATTTTTAAAATGACCAAACTGCCAAAAATAATAATAATGAATTATGAACTGCCATAATTAATCCGAGTATACTCTATGGATAATTACAGTATGGGCTAAGTATAACTGGACTATACATTGGAGAGTGAAAGAGCAAAGGACTCCAAATAAGTCAACTTCTATTGTGTGACTACAACATGAAACGACTATTGTATTGTATATTAGTATAGAGGCACATGCACATATATAAACTGTCGTAGAAAGTTTGCATAGAGACGTTAGTCTAGTGGGTGCTGATTCAGAAAATATGACCCGTAGACACCCGTCATATTCTAGACGGTAATCCCCGTCACACTGGTTGATTTTATTATGTCCAGTTCATTACCGTGACGACTGGCCAAGAGGTGAGGATTGCTAGTTTAAACCTAGGGACGTCAAAATAAATAGGACCTAGGGGCCCTCATGCTTACTTAATCAGTGAACTATTAGAAGCCGAGAAAGTGCTCTGATAAGTTATTCCCAGATAGTAGCCGTGAATATTGGCCATTCAGTGAGAGTGCCTACTGATACT